>NC_138882.1:124603407-124914374 GCF_965194825.1 Balaenoptera physalus
GAGGGGATATGGGGATATATGTATAAATATAGCTGATTCACTTTGTTCTACAGCAGAAAATAACACAACATTGTAAAGCAATTATACTCCAATTTAAAAAAAAACTAGTCATGAGTCATACGTTACTGCTTTTGTTTTTTGGCCTCCTGTCTCCTTTCATACAATAAAAAGGAACACTTATCTCCAAATCTATTTATCTGAGTTTTCAATAATTGAAAATTTTCAGGAGCAACCGCAGGTAATGACATAAATATGGTTCCTGAAAAATCCACATCCTCCTAAATAGAAAAGATCTGCTAAAGAAAAGTTACAGACTTTTTCCATCACTCTGCTCCCCATTCTTTGCTCCAGGGATCACTCCCCCTAGCAGCTCTTCTCTATTTTTTATTCCATCCTGCTGTAATCATTTCAAATAATTCTGGGATATGTTTATAGCAGCACTCATGTCATGCTTCCGCTACAGGTTTGAAGGAATTGTTCTGACTCCCATTTATGCCAAATAGACTGACCTATGCAGAGAATGTGAGAGAGTTTATTATAATTCCAGGTACTATCTCAAATTACTTGGAAAAAAAGTGAAGTTGAAAATAATCACATTTTATTCTGAACATGTTTTCCCAATTTCAATTAAAAACAACAAACATAAAAAGGCCTTTTCCAACTCATGGGGAATCTACTATTTTCTTGTAACAACCCACTACCTGCTTCTACAAAATTGCAGCTTGTGAGGAGATGGCAGAAAGGAGGGGCAGGCTCTGAACTGCCTTAATTTATCTCAACTTGTTTTATACTGACATGCAGAATGGGAGGTGGGAAGAAGTCTGAGAAGGAGGCAGCTGAACCCCTCAGAAGAGCTGAAGGGGGAATCCAGCTGAAGAGTGGAACCCATATTAGTCCTCCCAGCCAAGTCCACTGGGCTTGTTAACCATAGTATGTTCTTAATTTTTCTTTTCCCAGAGCAGAATTGAAAGTGGGGAGGGGAAAAGAGAGAAGAAAGTCAGACATTTCATCTCCAGCCATTTTTCTGTCCAGGAATTTAGGAATGTTTCTAAAAGGAAATCCAGTCCTGAGCATCTTTAGCTGCTACAAAAAAAATCTCATCTCCACAGCCTCCTGCCCTCCAAACATCAGTGTCATTATTTTATGAAGACATCGCTCCAGAAGCCATAAGACTGCTGGAGGTGACTGATAATAATTAATATATCTCTCAATTACAGCCTCTGACAATATTACTGATAGGAATGTCATGGGTAACGTTACATGACAAAAGATCTGTTGAAAGTATTTTTTTAGATGACTATTCCATCACATATTTCTTGTATCTGCTACTCTCATTTCTTCTACCAGGATTGATATAACTGATTCCAGTGTCATTTGCAAAGGTCTAATTGTACCTTTAGGACCAAATTTACATGGACCAGTGCTAGAATCACCTGCAGAAATCCATATTCAGATTTTCAAGAGAAGATGGATTTGACTCAAGCAAAAATATCACCCAACATGGCATGTAGATATTACACTTTCTTTAGTGAGGCCTGGGATTAAGGAAGTCTGAATTATAAACCCATATTTTTTCATGAAAGAAAGTCAACTCTGTACTTTCTGGAAATTTAGCTGCTAATATACATTTGGTTCTCAAGGGGAAACTCAGGCATCATTGTATATTTCCTACATTAATCCAATTATAATGATTTCTATATTTAACGATGAGCCACAAATGTTTTTAATCATCCCTTGTTCCCTATGATACAGCTCACACAATACCATTGCATACATGCTAAGGAATAGTGCAAAAATATCCTTGTACACTAATTGAATACTTGACAATGCAAGGAATTCATCATCAAAGCTCAAATCACTCTCTGAGAGGGCAGAAGCCACAGATTTGGAACTAAATTAAAGTCTGTCTCATTCCTATATTTTTTAAATTTTTACTTTATATTGGAGTATAGTTGATTAATAATGTTATGTTAGTTTCAGGTGTATAGAGTCACATTCCTATTTTCTTTAGCTTTCTCTACCCAGCCAAACTGGATAATTCCAGTAAAAAGTATTCACCTTAGGGCCTAAAATTATACCCTTAATATTAACAGGATAATTATCCACTTTGTATTTCTCTTTTACTCCAAAGACACAACCTTTGTCTTCTGACTTCCACAAAGAAATGCTAAGAATTTGATGGAGAAAAAATTTATCAGGGTTGGAAGCTCCCTGCATTACCTTGGGTCCCAGAATCTAAAAACCAGATTGAGAACCAGGGGTCTAGTCCTGCAAAAGGCATTTAATGACTCTTTTCATTTTTGATTTATATACACTTACATAAGAGTGCTATTAGAAATGAATTTTTGTGCGGAGGTTGATGGAAATCTGTAGAATTAGTTCAGTGTGTTCAATTAAATATTTGGGAAGGGCTGGCCAGGGATTATAGGGTGAATTAGGGTGAAATCTTTTTGTGTATGCCCATTTGGAAAATTTATTTCTTAAATTTTGAATATTGTTCAAAGAGAAACATTGAAGGAGATTGTATTAGTTTCTTGGTGCTGCCCTAACAAAGTACCACAAATTGGGTGGCTTACAAAGCAGAAATGTACTGTCTCACATTTGTGGAGTCTGCAAGTCCAAAACCAAGTTGTCAGCAGGGTTGGTTCCTTCTGAGGGCTGCAAGGGAGAATCCGTTCCATGCCTCTCTCCTAGCTTCTGATGGTCTCAGACATCCCTTGGCTTGTAGATGATGTATGCTCTGTATCTTCACACTGTATTCCCTCTATACCTATCTGTCTTGGTGTCAAAATTTCAACTTTTGGAATAAATACCAGTCATATTGGATTAGGACCCGTGCTAATTATCTCATTTTAACTTGATCATCTGCAAAGACCCTATTTCCAAATGAGGTCACATTTAGAGGTACCAGGGCTTAGGACTTCAACATCTTTTGGGGAGGCATAATTCAACCCACAACGGGGATTAAACTATTTCCAAAAATATTAATACCCTATTCAACACAGAATCAGTTTTCCTAAAAAATTATTTTTCCACTATGCAACATTACCCACCCTTGATAGAGCAGTGAAGGGATCGATCAGTGATTCTCAACTGGTTGAGGCTTGGGGAGAGTGGGTGAGCAAATCAGGGAAGAGTTGGTCAAGGAGAAAATCATGGACGGATGACTGACATCTAGAGGTAAGTATCAGAATCAAAGCCAAGTGTGTTTTTAAAAACTGTGTTCAACATTAGAATTTTATATTTGAAATATGAAAAAATAACTATTTCCAATATTAAAGATAGAAATTAAAGCTCATCAAAGTACTGTTGGCTGGTGGGAATAAGTGAAAGATATTTCTAGTCCTCGTCGCTTGTCCGTGCCCTTCCTCCAGAGATATCAAAGTATGGTCTGGGAATGGAAGTAGGGTAAGAATCAGCATGACCAGGTCTATCAAAGGGAGTAGGGCTTTTCAACACTAAAACACTATTAGTAAGTTGACAACACACTAATACTATATTCAGACGGGCAAAGAGAATAGATTCTTTGGCTATTACTTATATTGACTTTCTCAAAAATAACTAAATCTTCATTATCTGCTCCCTGCTGGGCAGCAAAGAGTGCAGAACTAAATATAAGGCAATCCAGTAAATTCAATCTGATCCCATTTAAATCAATTCATCTGTTCAGGAACTGCTCGGTTTTTTCAGGTGGCTTCTTTCCTCACCCCCTGCTGTTCACTCTGATAATGTCTGGATATATTCGTTGGTCAAGGAGGGGACCAAGTTTACATGATCTCAAGGTCCTGTAGGTGAAGGAGACCTCAGATTCCCTAGTGTCCCCTGGACCGTTATGCTATGACTAGCTGCCTACTCTGGTCTTTTGACTGCTGATGACTGAGACACACTCTGGCAATTCAGAGAGTAATGTGCTGGTCCCAGACTTTAATTTCCAGTCACCATTCCCTAAAATCAGTAGCTTCTCTGTCTCAATCTCAGTTCCCTAGTGGCCCACCAGTTCAGGCAGCACCCCTAAACACCATCACAGAAGACTTAACACATGTTGGGAATATCCATATCTGAAGTGTCTCCTGGAGTGGGAGTTGGTGACCTCTGGTCTGAAAGCCAACTTTAGCCTACTATTTGGTTTTATTGATAAAACACAGCCACACCCATCCATTTATGTATTGTCTATAACTGTTTTTGTGGTACAGAGTTGAATAATTGTAACAGAAACCACATAGCCCCCAAAACATAAAATATTTACTCTCTGAGTTTTAAGAAGAAAAGTTTGTCAGTCCTTGGCCTTAAGGTTTGCAATCTTTACTTGTATGCCCAAAGAAGTTATGCTAGTACACACACACACACACACACACACACACACATCTACACAACCACACACTCAAAGCCTTGTTCATGGACTCCTTAATAATATGTAGATATTTCTTTGACACACTTTCCTTGAATTTCCACTCCAAAAAAAGGACAAAAAACACAAAGTACAATTCTTTGCTTTACCTTAGTCTCACTTTTCCATAATTCACAAGCACCGGAAGGGGTAGACCTTCTACTTCTTTAATATATCTTATTCTTTTATCTACTCCAGACACATTTGAAAAAAACAAAAAACCTCTACTCTCTAGTAATCCGTGTCTGGATCTTGTAAATAAGGACCAAAAGAATTTGGAAAATGCTTTTCTCTTTTGAGAGTGTCTGGAAATCACCTTGTATCCAAAACAGCCAGCTTTGAGATTCAAAGCACATCAGTGACCTATGGGTTCCAGGAAGAAACCATTCTCTCTCATTTCCTAAGGCAACAAGCTTTACCTCTCAGCCTTGGAAATGGAATACTAAAAGGAAACATGATTTGAGGCTGACAAATACATTAGTTTAATATCACAAAAGTATTATCACTAGTATACTGGTGTGCATGATGATGCTTTACTGATCCATTGATCCTTTAAGAGTGATTTCAGATTGACAGTGTGCACGCCACTCTTAACTTCTGGCATCAGAGTATAAGCATGTACATAAATCTGACTACATCAGAAAACAGAAACTACAGCACCTTCCTACATCAGGACAGCCTTCACTCTAGGTATTATCTCACTTTGGCCCAACTCCAAACCCAAACTGGAAACACTATCTCAAAAATTGTCTTGTAAACTCCTTTACATTCTTTGTTAGGCAATTGTAGCCAGCCTTCTCCTCTACATATATCTCAGCAATAATGGGAATGGTGCTGCTGCTCTAAACCTCTGTGGAGGTACATAGAGCATTGTCTCATCCCTACAACATAAAAGAAATTTTAAGCTAGATATAAAAGTAGCATAAACCCTTCCTTAAAAGTTGGGGAGCCAGCCAACCTACCAAATGGGATAAAATATTTGCAAATCATGTATCTGATAAGGGGTTACTATCCAAAATATGTAAAGAACTCAATAGCAAAAAAAACAACTCAATAGCAAAAAACAAAAATTCAATTAAAAAATGGGCAGAGGATCTGAATAGACATTTTTCCAAAGAAGATATATAGATGGTCAACAGGCACATGAAAAGATGCTCAACATCAGTAATAATCAGAGAAATGCAAATCAAAGTCACAATGAGATATCACCTCACACTTGTTAGAATGGCTGTTATCAAAAAACAAGAAATAACTAGTGTTGTCAAGGAGGTGGAGAAAAAAGAACCCTCATGCCCTGTTGGTGGGACTGTAAATTGGTGCAGCCACTATGAAAAACAGCATGGAGTTTCCTTAAAAAATTAGAAATAGAACTACCATATGGTCCAGCAATTTCACCTCTGGATATTTATCTAAAGGAAATGAAAACACTAACTCAAAATATATATGCACCCCCATGTTCATTGAAGTATTATTTATAATAGCCAAGACATGGAAACAACCTAAGTGTCCATGGATGGATGAATGGACAAAGAAAATATGTATATGTATATATATATATACTATATATATATAGTCGAATATTATTCAGCTATAGTAAAGACGGAAATCTTGCCATTTGTGACAATATGGACAGAACTAGAGAGCATTATGCTAAATGAAATAAGTCAGACAGAGAAAGACAAATACTGTATGATCACACTTATACGTAAAATCTAAAACAAACAAAAAAAACCCCAAACTCATAGATACAGAGAACAGATTGGTGGTTGTGAGAGGCGGGGATGGGGGGTGAGCAAAATGGGTGAAGGGGGTCAAAATGTAAAACTTCCATTTATGAAATAAATAAGTCCTGTGAATGTAATGCACAGCATGATGACTATAGCTCATAATACTGTATTGTATATTTGAAAGTTGCTTAGAGGGTAAATCTTAAAAATTCTCAGCACAAGAAAAAAAATTGTAACTTTGTATGGTGATGGATATTCATTAGACTTACTGTGGTGATCATCATGCAATATATACAAATATAAAATCATTTTGTTGTATATCTAAAACTAATATAATGTTATATGTCAATTATATCCCAATTAAAAAAAAGAAAAATGTTGGGGTGCCAGAATAGTTAGAAATGTGTGTTTATGTGTGGTTATTTATGTATAATACTTCACTTCCACTTACTGGCTGCCAAGAATGTTGTTAGGTTCTCTACATCCATGTATTATTTCATTTATGCCTTATTATCTTATGAAGTAGATATTATTAATTCCATGTAACCAATAAGGAAACTGAGGTCAACTCACCTTAGAGGGTGCCAGTAGTCACAGAGTAAATGAGAAACAGAGCAAGGAGTGAGCCCAAATCTACACTTGATGCTTACACTTTGATGCTAAAGTGTAATCCAAGGGAATGCTTATCACATTGAGCCCTTACAAGCTACTGACATTTTGATAAGATGTGATGAAACAGATATTTGGGGGAAAGGGACTCCGGAAGGGTAAATTGATTGGGGAGGGAAGAGGGATGGCACTTCTGAGTAGAGCATCCATGGCTCTGGACATTCTTAGCAAAATAGAAGGGCATTACAAAGCTAAGGACAGCGAACATCTCCATGGGAAATGGAATGCCTCAGAGTGGGTCTAGCCACAAGATTTTCTTTTCTTGTTACTTTTCTAAGTTAACCTCTATTTCATGCACAAGGATTTGTTAATTAGACAATAGTGACTAACATAGATCCATGATCATGTTCAGCAGATTGAAATCTCCTCTACCTAAGCACTACCTATCCTTCTATAATGCATTCAAATAGACCAGTGGTATACTGGTAAACGTTTATCAGGCAACTCTCCAGAAAAAAGAAAAAAACAAAAGCAAACAAACAAACAAACCCCCGTGTTTATAGTGTTTGCCATTTTCCATGTTGTAAATAATTTGGACCTTGGGAGATGGCATGAGCCAATCTAGCATATCACTGACGGAAATGAAACTCTAAAGTCATAGCTTTCAAAAATTTAACAGCAGTTTTGTTTGTTTGCTTTCTGTTTTTTTCCTAAAGGAATGTAGGCTCCATATTATCAGGAATCTTTTCTGGTTTGTTTACCCTTCAATCCCTAGAACCTAGAACATTGGCTGACACATAATAGATGTTCAATTAATATAAATTAAAGACAGCATAGCTATGAAAGTGAAAAGAGAGAAGAAAGCTAAATGAAATGAAACAAAGTGAAATCTTGGGCAGGCACTTTAATATAAAAATATGCAAACATATGTTCTAGTATGAATTTATTTTATAAATTTGAATTCGTAATATTTACTCAGATAGTCAATTGATAAGAAAATAAGTTTATTGGACTGTACATGAAACTTTGAAACCAGGAGCTACAATTGATGGTTGTAACCTGATTTCAGCATGAGTATTCAATTGATTTCTGCATTTGTTTTGGTTGCATAGCTAGAAAAAAATCCTGATTTGCACAGATGACTAGTGTATTTTTTTAATCCCTCACTTTGTAATCTCAGAAGTCTTCAATTAAACACAGGCAGAATCTTCAAAGAGGAGTAGTATAAATTTTTTTTGCAATTTGAATAACTAGCAATATCTCAGAATTACATTTGATGAATGGTTTTCTCAATAAGTGTACATTTGTATTGATATTTAATATAATATACATGAATATATAGAAGATATACATAGCTTGTAATATTATTAGACATTCAAAAATGTCATTAAAGAATTTTATATATTTCAAGGGCCATCTCTACCACATATTCACTCAGAGCTTTATGAGTCAAATTTATTTTATTTTTCATATTGAATCCAAATTTTAACTTTCAATTTTATTGTACCTTTATAGGTAGTAGTAAATGAGATTAATATGGCAGGCTAGTCTTGTCATATTGAGTTCTTTCAGCTTATTAAAAATAGCATCAGGTGATACCAGCAAGTACAACCATGGTTTAGGAGAGGCTTTGTTAATGGTGCTATCACCAGGAAGGAAAAAAAAGATTTCTTGTCTCATTTGAAAGATTTGTATCAGCACTCAGCTTTGACATAACCAAATCACTTCAGTTGAGAAAGATCTTTGGAACCCATCATGTATATAACCACAAATAATGCTAAAAATTCCGCAGTATAAAGAGTACACATTAAAAATTTGTCAGTTTCTGTCACAAACCCAAACACTATTTTGAAAGATGCTCATTAATCTGCTTAACACAACATAACATAATTATTTGAACTCATTTCGGCAACTTCTCTTATATAAATGACAAATCCTATAGTTTTTCTCACCATTACTTTCTCGATGCTAATTGAAACAACAATATATTTTTGACAACTGATTTGGTGGCATATTTAAAATTAACATAAAACAAACACTTTTTCCTGTTGTATGTGCTTTAACTATTGTACCTAGTATTACATATCCTTAGTATTTATTTGTATGGTTCTATCTTACCAATAAATTGCTGTAATTCACAGTATTCATACCTCGAAACAGTTGAACTGTAATGATTTCACATAGTTCACTTTTTGAAATAAAAAATTCTTTATGAGCAGCTTCTTAGTGTCCTTTTCACACAGTATTTTAAAGTAATGGCAATAAGTGTGTGTTCATTGCTTGCTCATCTACCATGACTGTTGCAAAATCAATAGCATAAGGCTGAATGAGTGTTTTCCTGATATCTTGTGCTTTTTCCCTTACTTACAATGTGATGACTTCAAATAGTGCTATAAATACTTTTTTATTGACAGATTTACATTTTAAGTATACTTTTTAAAGAACATTAAGTGGTGGTTCAAACTGCACTAAAAGATGTTGGGAGACATTTTTATGGTCAATCTTTTATTTCAGAACTTCAGAACTTGTCAGAATTCACAGCACAAAGAACTCTGCAAATTTTAATTTCACAAACACAATAAGGACTTTGTGTAGAGGGCACTCACTATATTTGGGGCTGGTATAACTTGACTTGGGTCATTTGATCCTGATAATTTTCATGGTATTAACCATGAAATTTTATTTTCTTGTGAAACTTCCTGTTTTTAATTAGTGATGGATTTCTAGTTTGAACAGCAATTATTTCACTTCAGTTTTACCAATTACACTTATATTTAATTTAGGCAAGTAACATCTGACATGATATTTAGTACAATATGGTCATGATGCAGTATGTAGCCTTCACCTGGTATTGCAAAATTGTCTAACAAGCATGAGTTGAGCAGATGTGCCTGAGCTTTGCCTGGCATTTAATGGAGCACAGGACGCATGTGCTGAACTAGTGAACTCACTTGTATAATTTTACCAGAGCAGAAGTGTACAGGCTCGAATTCAAAGAAAAACCACAGAAAAACCCCTTCTTTCCCAATCAATTACACGTCTGTAGAAAGGTCAAATATATGCATAAACAAACAAAAGTATGGCAGCCTGAAATCTGCATAAAAACAAGTTAAACTCAGTGCAACACAGGATGCTTGATAGCCTCTACGTGCAAACAATGGCAAATAACACATTTCTGTGTTTGTTGTTGTTTTGTTTTGGGTTTTTGCTTTGGTTTTGGTTACAGCTTTTAAAATAATGAAATATAATTTGTAGTTGGGTTAAATGTGAAACTCTATAGAAGCATCTTGTAGAAACCTGAGGTTTCATAGAAAGCAGTTTGACAGTGCCAAGAGATCTCAGAAATGCCTAGCCCAGCATAAGACATAGTCAAACTGTTAGGCTTGTCACTTCCCAACAGAAATCACCTGCTGAGAACAGGAATAAAGAGGAAGGAAGGGGAGGGGAGGGGAGAGGAAGGGAGGGGAAGGGAGGGGAAGGGAAGGGAAGGGAAAGGAAAGGAAAGGAAAGGAAAGGAAAGGAAAGGAAAGGAAAGGAAAGGAAAGGAAAGGAAAGGAGATGGGAGAGAAAGGAAAGGTGGGGAGAAGAGAGGAGGAGACAGAAGGAAATGAAGGAGGGAAGGACAGAGAGAAGAAAAGGAAAGAAGAAGGAGCTATGGAAGAGAAAGAATGAGTTTTGATCTGGTACCTTGTGATCAATTATATTTACATACTACTAAGTCTCTATTTCCACTGCCCCTTAAGTGTCCCTCTCCTACCATCCACCTCCTCCCAGGCCTGCTCCTTGTCAAAGCCTCCACACTGTGACCTCTCCTGTCCTCCACTTCCCAGAACTCTTAGCCTCTTCCTGAGGCACAGTGTGTCTCTACCCGCAGATAGCTCAACAGAAGAAAGCATGACAATGTGTTCTTTGGTGGGCTAGTAAAGGACTAACAATTTGTATGAAGTTGAAGTTAATCGTGCCAGTAATAAGCATAATATTTTTGGTTTCCTGAATCTATGATTACAGGAAACATTAATTAAATGCTTCTTGAGCTCCTACTATTTGGGAGTGTTAAAAAAATTGTAATGACCATTTATTGGGCACTTACTATGTGCCAGGCATTATGTTTTAAGGGAACTGCATACATAATCTCTTTTATTTTTCACAACACTAGGAGATAGAAAACATAATCCTCTTATCATATGGGAAAATTTTGGCTTAAAACTGTTTAACAGCCTAAGGTCAAATGATGAGTAAAAGCATAGGGAGAGATTTCAAACTATAGCTGAATGATTCCATAATCTATATTAATAACCTTTAAATTCTATACCTCTTCCTTCAAACTTACTCACATAATCTCAAATTCAATATATCTGTAACAAATTAATTGTCCAGTAGTTACATTTTCCACCTGATTTATCCATTGTTACAGGCTATAATTTTTTTCAAAAAGGTCTTTTTCTGAATTACTATTTTAATTTCATACGTTACCTGCCCAATGTAGTAGAAAGGACATAGTGACATAACCTTTTTTAAAGGTTGAAAGATTTCAAACTTTATTCTTAAAACCCAGAATTTTTAAATCCTGCAATTATAATAGTCCAACATCGACAAGAAACTTCTATCTGCATCTACGCTTCACCAAAAAAAAAAATCTGAACTTTTTTCATTTTGAGTAGTTAAGTGAAACTTCTGCCAAGCAATATTGGGAAAGCAAAGGAACCATAAGTTAGTTAAATCTCCTTATCTCTCAGCGGGAACATGGAAATGCACATATGTCCACAGGAATGTGTCTGCCTGCATGGGCGCACACACATGCACATGCACATACATACACTTTGCACTCTGCTTCTCATTCCCTCACTCAGCTTTCTCTACCACAAGATCCTCTCCCTCCTGTTTCTTTAATCCAGGAAGAGCTTTCTAAATGACCTCCTCACAGTGGAACACTGCCAAGGTTAGCCAATTCATTCAAATACTCCCCATTATCTCCACATAGCCAGCAGTCAGAGACACTGTGAGTCTCTTTTTCCTTCTCAAACATCCTGCACACAATCATTTGTAAGCATTTTCCATAGGACTTCCTGTTAGGTAGAGATTAACCTCTTGAAATTGATCAGCAGTCAATTCTTAGTGCTGCTATTATTAACTGTACCTCTCTTTTAGTTCAAATCATAGTATGATGATATTTTGAAAATGGGAGAAAATTTTGTCCCACCCCCTCATTTCACAGACAAAGAAACCATGGCTTATTTTAGCCTAGAGAGGTAAAATGCTAGGAATGATCAAGACTTCACAATGAAAATGGAATTAGAATCCATTACTACAGGCAGAGCTAATATATCCAAAAGTCCACTCTTCCACACACATTGTGGTGTCTGTAGCATACTGTGCACAAGGCTGAAATGCCATCTTTTTCATTAATACATGTGTCTATAACCTGACTCTTATGTATTAGCTCTTTTATCAGACAACCAACTGGCAGCTACTTGAGCAAATGAATTCTGTGTCTCATCTTGTAAAATGATTTTATCCTTCTTTTATTATTCTATGATAGATATTCTTTCACATTCATATTACTTTGGCATGATACACTCATGCTGTTTTATGGAAAAAAATCCATACTTTAGAACAGACTATTATACAATCTTGATATAACCAGTGTCACCTCATATAATGAAGGAGTTAAAAAAATACACAAAATGATTGCTTCTCTTCCCTACTTTCTGTATATCATAGTTGAGGCTGCTACAAGTACATACAATACAATAATTATTATTGTGTCCTATTGTCAAAATATATTGAAGGCTTAACAACTACTGATGAGCAAATCTCAGTGGGGTTTGAGTTGGAAGTTCTTTTGACAAAAAAAAAAAATCACTAAAATAGACTTCTCATAAAATCCTTAGGGTTCCTTAGTCTCTACTGAGAGAAAAATTCTATGATAACATCTTTCTTCCTATTTCTGGCATATATGATCAGGATCATAGCCTAGGCTGTGAGTTATTAGCTTAAATTCTATTCTCTCCAAACCCTCATTGTTAAAATTTGTGCTTCAATCAACTGTCCAAACACTGCCTTGTGGTCTTTAATCTTTCAGAAGAATACTATTTTCTAATGCTTGGGCTAATATTTTTCCAGCTTATAACTCAGTTTTTCATGGCCTATGTTTTATACCTGGAACAAATTTTTTCCTTCTACCTTTTAACATTGTCTTTCTCAAATCTAATGAAGGATAATTTGTGTTATTTTTCACTAATGCATATTTAAGTAGAAATATTGTCTCAACTAATTAGCATATATGCAACAGGAATGGGAAATCACCTTAAAAGTTGAATCCAGGCAGGCCTGGATTTAATTTTATCCAGTTCCTGGATCAAATACCAAGCAGTAATATTACTGTTTATGCTTAATGTTGTGAAAATGTAACATCTTAATGTGTCCTTAATACTAAAATCATAAAATATCATAAATTTTACATGTTGCCCAATTAAAGTCATCTATTTTCTCTCATCCTTAGTATATATTTCTAGGCCCTTCTCCTTAGTATCTCTTCTGTGTCCCTTCTTATTCATTAATAATATTTATGTTCCAGACACTATGGCAGGCACTAAGGATACAATGATAAATATATTAAAACATATCTCTCCACTTCTTTTATGTCTCTCCCTCCCTCTCTATCTCTCTCTCTCTCTCTCAGACACACACACACATACACACACACAAATACACACAGTTTTCTCAGACTCAACTTATGATCTGTTCTCTCTTAAAGGTAAGTACCATGATCACTCCCAGGAAACTCAGTCACACTCTCTGAGAACTCAGCATATTATGTTGCTGACTAAATCTCAAGGTATCTTTTGCAGTCTGGCTGTTATTCCTGTTTAAGACCTTGCCTGAGAAGTCACCTAGAAGCACATAGGACTTCAAGTCTCACCTTGTCAAGCTATTGAGATAAATTCACCCCCCAGCACTACCTTCAGCCTCCTCCGAAGGGATTGCATGGAAAATCATGTCCTGTTCCACTCTCCCCTCCACTTGAAGGAAATTTTAAGGTAGACAAGCCCTATCTTTGCCTAAACAAACGACTCTTCTACTGCTCTCACATGTCTGTATCTCTTTCAGAAATTCCAAACAAGTCCTCTCTGCTTTAGACTTTTCACTCAGGCGTGTTGAGGTTTCTGATCCTCCTCTCTTCCCTTCCCCCCTCCGATGAAGCACTGATTCCTGAAGGACCTCAACGTGCCCCAGCTCCAGTCTCATTCCTGCCCAACCTACCACTTGCTCTAGGCTCTAACTCTCCACCTTAAGAGCTCTCCTTTCTCACAAACACTGGAAACTTCTTTTACATTATAGCTTAAGTCCTATCCACCAAAGGTTTAAAATAAATTCCTATGCTCAGACCTGCTGCAATCTGGACTCATTACTGTGTAGGACTGTTCAGCTGTGATTTCACTTTGTAATTCTCCTGTGTTGGATTTCCCCGCTTTCTTGATCCTATGACTTCTTTTCAAAATTGTATCCTATCGTTGTGCCTAAACAGACTTTAGGATATGTCTAAGAAAGAATAAAAGGAAAGACAATTTGTTTCTGAGAATTTGCAGGTTTGAAAATATCTTTATGTCAACCCTCACACTTGACTGTTAGTTTGTTTCCATTTATACAGGATGGACAACTTTTTCCTTTGGTATTTGGAAGTAATTGTTCCATTGTCTTCTAGCTCAAAGTGTTGCTAATGAGGAATCAAATACCATTTTTCCCCTAATCCTTTATATGTAACTAGCTGTTGATGGTTTATTTTTCTGTTTCTCTTTGTGAGCTTCTAGGATCTTTTTTTATCTCTGGGTGTGGCAGAGGCTGCTAGGTGCTCCCCAATATCCAGTCTTCCCTTCTTCCTTTTGTAATAGAAGCGCTAAGATTTAACAAGACACGTGCCAGCCCAAACTGAAGACTATAATTTCCAGCTTCCTTTGTAGCTAGGGTGACTAACTTTGGGCCAACTGGATGTGAGCAGAAATTATGTATAGCTTCTGGAGTAGGCCTTGAATAGAAAGAAAGAAGGCCTCACTTTTCATCTCTCCTCTTCCTGCTGATAGTAACACAGACATGATAGCAAGAGCTAAAGCAGCAGTCTTAAACTGAGAGAGGAAACCACATTTTAAGGACGGCAGAGCAATGAAATAAAAGGAGCTTGGGTTCTCAGTACCATGAAGCAATAATGCTGCTTGTGTTTGGACTGATATAAGAAAGAGAATTAAACTTTCATCTGTTTCGGCCACTATATTTTGGTCTTTTAATTTTCTTAGTTTTTTCTCTTCCTCTCCTATTTTCCATCTCTCTTTTTTGTTCCAATTCCAGAGAGATGTCCTCAACTTTATCTTTAAAGCCTATTGAATTTTTATTTTAATTGTTATATATCTAAAGCCCCTTTCCTTTTCTTTTATTGCTTTATTTTTGTTTTTAGAATCCTGTTTTGCTTTATAGATGCAATACCTTGGGTTATTTCTCTGAGAATACTATGGTAGAGTTTTTTGCACAGTATTCTACTTCCTTTACCTAAGAGTTCCGTTTTACAGATTATTTTGGTTTTTTTCTCTTTCATGTCAGAGACATTCCTCCATTATCTGTTAACCTTACCTGTCCAGTTTTAAATGTTTAAGAGTCAGATATTTAAAACACTTATGGGAAGTTCTGTGTGTTAGGGTGGGACTTGTTAACCATCGAGCCTTATTGTGAAGTGATTGAGTGACAAGCTAAATTTTTCTAGACGATCCTACTGATGTCAAGATTTAAAGATTTTTTGTTTTCTCCTTTAGGGCCATTCTGCTTTTTCAGACAAAGGCTCTCTACCTCCTGCCTGGAAGTAGGATGTGAGAGGGGGTGTCCTCCTGACTCTCTGCATTTCAGAACAGTTGACAGAAAGCTGACGACCCCACCTTTCAATACTCAGATGTCAGTTGATCATCCTTTTTCCACACTTGACTTGACTCTTCACCCAGCCGGGTCTGGAGTACCTGAAGTCATGCACATTCCAGCTCAATTTCTAAAGAAGTTGAACCTCTAGTCATGCGTAAAGATTATGGATTTGCTTGGTGCTGGGAGTGGGTAGAGAGTAAGAATCAGAGTCACCCAAGCCGGGACACATTGGGAAGGTGACCCAGAGAGTCTACTTGTTCCACATGCAGACCCTTGTGTTCATTGCCAGACCTCTTTCATGCCTCCCAAGGTGACTGGTGCCTCCTTTCTGGAGTTCTGCAGAACAAATTTAATCCCCTTTCTGCAATATTTTCCTCTACAGCTGTTACTTTATACCTGTCTCATCTTGCCTAAATTGGATTCAGTCCTGAATCCTCTATCTCCCAAAAGTTCATTGTCTGCTATTGCGTTCCCTCCTTTTTTTTCTCATGTGTTTATGTTTGTTGTCTTTAATTCTTTTACTTTTGCTGGGCATTTGAGTGGGAAGTTAGAGAAATGTGTTTAATCATCCAGATGACCTTGTGCACATTTAAGTTATCTTTGTGCAAAATATGTTACATCTATGTTATTCTGGTCTGTTTCAAATGGCAAATTCCCTAGCTTATTATGATAAGTCTTTGCCAGCATCAAATACAGTCCTTATACTTAGTGTCAATACAGAATTAAAACAAATATAAATAGATGACTTGGGGTTTTTTTTTCATTTTAGCAAACCTTTCCAGAAAGTACAAATCCTATTTATAGTACAAGCTACAGATATTTATTTAAAGAGAAACCAGATTTTTTTCCCTCCATGAATAACCAATTTCACATGCATGAATTTGTTTGCAAACTCACTTAGAAGTGGAGATAATGTTGGCCAAAGAAGCACACTAAGATTGATTCAGAGCAACAAATTTTCCAAGAAAAGTTCTTGTTAAATTAGCCCTGTTCCTTTAGGTCAAGCCCTTTGGGTAGTGGGAGAAGGTCAAAGCTACTGTTTTAAAGTAGCTCTAAGATATAAATAAGTCCACTGGAGCCTCCAGAATAAGGCATGCCTGATCTTTGGGTAAACTGTGGTCCTGAACCTTGAGTTACTACCCAATCACAAAAGTTAGTAGAAATGTGTCTGCCTTTATGGAATACCAGCTACAACGTAAAGTCTTGAATGATCTTCCAAAGGACAGACTTTGTCTTTGCTGCGTGTCAGTACAGAGAATTTTCATTCTCTGATGAATAGAAATTAGTCCTAGAAAATGACATCGTGGGTTTAACAGTTGCATGGTGTAAGAAAGCCACCAACACTGAATTTCTGTTAGTGTTCAAACCTAGAAGACTTTATCATAAGCCACTAAATCTTCTACCACATTTTATCCATTGCAGCAATTCAGAAAAATCTGCACTCGGGTCTTTTCTTGAAGTTGGGTTTTTTGGTGTTTTTTGTTTGTTTGTTTGTTTGTTTGATCCCTTTTCAAACAACATGCTCTATGTTTCCATTTGCTCACTCATTGGATATTATTGCACCTATCATTCTTCTCTTAATTATTCAAGTATATTCATTTTAATTGTACACATCTTAACCCGCCTTCTGGTTAACATGCTCATTTGGTTTTCATCAGCGCACAGAGCTCTACTGAGATTGCCTATCCTAACCCTTTTCGTTTCAGAAGTCATGGCTTTCTCTTCTCCTCCAACTTTCCTCTCTCAAATTGGCTTCTGACTCCCTTGGAGTTCAGTCAGTTTTTCATTCCAGTTGGAAAAATGTCAGGATTATGACTCAGATACTTGGTTTAAAACTTCATCCCTGAGAAAGGGATTCTTTTTCCTCTCAACTTTGTGACAGGAAATAGAACACTGAGTCTGTCCAAGGCAGGAACGATGTAGGGACTAGGCCCAGTGCCACAATCATTATGTCACTTCTGAGGAAGCTCAGCTTTCCACAATTCAGGACCTTTTTAGCACATACAGATTCCAGAATCTAACCTGGAACTAAAACACTTTATGGTTTAATCAGCTTGCCCTGATGAATGTCAATGCCTTAGTCTTCGATTCTTCCTTAAAATAGATCTAGATGACAAAAAAGCACCATTGCATGTCTGCAAACTCAGGCATGTTAGATACCAAATATGCAAGTCAAACATGACAGGTTTTCTAGCTTGGCTAATGAAGTGAAAATACAGACAAAGGGATTAAGCACAAGGGGAGATAGATTTTTTTACTCAAGCCTCATGCTGCTACCCTGTTACCAAATTATGAATAATTTATCAGACATGGCAAGATGCTTTTTAAAGGTCCCACACTCTGGACTCAGATGTGCCTGAGTTCACTCCCCAGCCCTGCCTCTGACTAACTGTGACATCAAGAGTTATTTAACCTCTCTAAGTAGCCACCTCTTCACCTACAAATCCTAGTAATAATGCCTACTTGAAGCTGATTTGGAGGAGTCACTGAAAAAATATGCGTAAATGATATAATATGCAAAGTAGAAAAGCCTGATGCAACATAATTGCCCAATACTTATAATATTACCATCATAAACATAGTTTCATCATTATCTCTTTTGATTTTTGGAGGTGGCCAAAAATTATTCTAAGTATCAGTGGGAAAAAAAAAGAATCACCAAAGACAGGACTTATAAGAAAGAATACTGCATGTTGATGCTGACCCATGACCTTATTTGCAGCACTGCAACCATTTTTATTCTTTAAAATTTTATATAATAATCATGAAAATATTGAGCAGAAACCAAATATGTCTGGCTGTAGAAAAATGAAATATAGCAGCTTTTATAGAAATTAGGGACTACTCATTTTGTCATTTGCCAAAATTAAACTTCTCATCCTTTGTCCCCGTCACTTTTACCTTGTCAATGGTAAAGACGCACAAATCGAAACAATATTTTTTATTTCAGAGATAAGTGTTAATCATTACATCCTCATTCCAATTAGGTTATTCATTCTTCACTGAATATCCCATATTCTACTTAACAAGTGTCAACTTTTTAATTGGGAAGGATTTCTGATGTTCTGGATATATATTTTTGTATAATAATGATTTCATATTAGTAAACAGGTAGTTCAAATATCAGTTTCAGAAACTTTAATGAGTCTGGCTAATCTATTTTTCAGCCTGCTTTAGGATTGAAGAAGTGATTCTTCCTTATTATGTGTGTAAAAATATCCTGGCATTCTTATTAAAAATATATGTTTCTGGCCTAACTCCAGAAATTTTGATTCAATGTATCTGGGACCCAGGAAGGGGCATTTTAATAAATGTCTCAGGTGACCACCATGGGGGTGGGTCTCAAAATTCACTGGGAGAAACACAAGACTAAGGGAACAATTAGTAACATTTTGCTTCCATTTCATATCAAATTCTCAATAACATTACAAAAATTACTGTAGATTTCTTAAAATTTCACATATTTTCCCCACACACATTTTTTACAGCTGAGAAAATTGTGCCTCTACCCACACACTCACAAATATGCCTTTCTATTTTTCCCCATTTTAATAGCAAGCTTGCTGAATCTCATCTCTAATATTCTAAAAAACATATTTTAGGAAAATAAAATCCATAAAAACACCAAAGCTTAGAGACTAGATAAATCAAGGTGTTTTTTGTTTTGTTTTGTTTTTTGGAAGGGTATTTATTTTTCTTTGGAGCTATTTGAATAGTGAGCTCTCAGACACATAAGTGTGTGTTCACTTAATACTACTTGCTATAGACTCTGTCGGGACAGACATAATTAGAGTGGCAAGGCCACAACCAATTACATATCAATCAGAAATGAAAATAAAGCAGGTCTGAAATTATAATGTAAATTCAATGTAAATATATTCATTCATTCTTTTTATTAGCTAGTACGTATTAAGCACCCACTACATGGCAAGAGATCATGTTTCAATTTATTTAAAAAATACATCTATTGTAAAAAGCAAAATATACCCACATGGGATAACAGAGTGACATTTACAGGCTCTTTGGGGTATATTTAAATGTATGTCTGATCTTCAAGAGCAGGTCTTTGAACATAAAAAAAGCAATAGTGCTAATTAAAATAATCACCCCAAATCATCACTGAAGCCTTCACAAAGTCTGCCCGACCATTTTTTCCATCCTTCTGTATTCTTATTTTCAGCTTTCAAAATACGTAGCCCATGGCGTTAGTTCATATCGCTTATTTTGAATCTGATTAGTCAGGTTTCAGTTTTATAACACGCCTGCGTAAAGGGACAGATTACAAGTGGTTGACAGTTGCCAATACTCCTCACTCACACTTAAACAAATAAGTGTCATCCTTAAAACAAAAGTAACATTCTTTACTTAAAATAACACTGAGACACCTGGGGAAGAAGAATTTTTGAAATCACATTTTTTAATGGCAATATGCACGGCATAGAGTGTTACTCTAAGTATGACCTTGGGCAAGTCATAGGATTTCTCTGAGCTACAATTTCTTCATGTGTTAAACAAGAATGATAAGATCTCATTACAGGTTTGGTGTGTGAGAGCTCACAGAGGTAACGTACGTAAAACAGCAAGAATAGAATCTGGCAAGAGTAAGTGATCAATAAATAGAAGTTGGATGATGAGATAATAAGGATGATGCTACTGCAGAATTGATCCCTAATTATTTCCTGTGTACATATTTTTTTTCTTCTACTAGACTGTAAATTATTTGAGAGCAGAGATGGAGTCAGTTTTTTCTATTTCCAGCAACCGGGCACAGTATTAGGTAAATAATAGCTGCTCTATGGATATTCATTTAATTGAATTAGAAATAACCATATCAATTGACAAGAGTGTAAATTTTTTTCTCCTACTAAAAGTGGGAGCCATATCTTACCTAAGAACACAACTTGAAGGGTCTCAAGCATGGGAGAAACGTTTCCTGAAGAAAGCTAAGCACTACAATGATAGTAATAATAGCAAATTGCATTTTGGTGCTTTCTATGTGCCAAACGCTGTTAAAAGCACTTTACAGGTATTAACTCATGTAATCCTTTCAACAACCATATGAGGAAGATCCCATTATCATTCCTGTTTAATGAATGAGGGAACTGGGGATGAGAGAAGGTAAGTGACTTCCCAAGGTCACACAGCTAGTGACAGAAGCAGGATATGAAACCCAGAACATTGGCCACGAGTTCTGTGCACTTAACTGCTGGTCTGTACTTTAGCTATGGTAGGTTAAGGAAAAAACGGGCAGGGGAGTAGAAGATATTTGGTCTGAGGTACAGTAAAAACACAGATTTAAATCTAATAAAATGGGCTGTTGACCCTTACATTCATCCGAATCTTTTTAAAATCTCAGAATAGTGAAATGATTGTGAGAGTGTTCACTTTCTCCCGGAGAAACCAGTTTGTGCAAGAAAGTACCTTAGTTAATACTCATCATGCAGTTCAGGCAAAGAGACACACATAATTATGAAAGAAAGCACTTTATTGTGCTTGGAACCACTTGAAAATTAGTGATGCCAAATTTAACAGCAAGCTCTCCCGATTTAGTGGGCTTGGACTTTCCTTGCCTCTAGCAATATACATGTTCTTGTCTGCCACAGAGTCTGGGGGCAGGGGCTCTTATTTTGTTATTTGTTGTTATTGTTTTATCTTCTTTCCCCTCTACTTTTTATAGAAACAGTTCCAAAATTTCTCTCAAACATCAATCTCTATTTCCAACTTTGAGAAATCTTCAAATGGTTTGGAAAGGGAATGCTAATTATTTCCTTAATAGGGATCTTTATATCAGTTTTGGCAGGGGTCAGAAAACTTATTCTACAAAGGGTCAGAGAGTAAATAATTTTAGGCTTTGCAGGCCAGTCTCTGTCACAACTACTCAACTCTGGCTTTGAAGCATGAAAGCTGCCATAGACAATTAATAAGTGAAAAGGTGTGGCTGTGTTCCCAATAAAACTTTATTTACAAACTTAGGCAAGGAATTGGGCCCCAGGCTACAGTTTGCCAATCCTAGGTTTAGAGAGGTCCACTGTTTTACAAGCCAAATTTTTCTTAAATCGTTGTAATTTGCCTGCCACTATATCCCAACATAAATTATCTTATTTAATTCTCTCAGCAGCCCTTAGATGTGAAGAAAAAAAAAAAAGCTCAGACAGGTCAAATGGACAAGGGTCAAACAAGTAGGAAGTGATGGAGCAGTTACGAAGCAAAAAATCAAACTCAAGTGGTTTGTTTACAAGCTCTTGTTCATCTTACTCTGCCTGATATACAAGGCTAGAGCTCTTACAGTAACTAAAAGGAAAATGATTCAAGTATTTTTCAGTTAAATGAGTTGTAACTAGAGATATTGGTTTCAATAACAGTAACTTTGAGAGAATAAAAGAATTATTGACCAAAATATTTTGAGAATACAGAGCACTGAGCTGACCCTTGATATCCTGTCATAAGGATAGAAAAGAAGGCTAGAGAATGCATGCCAGTTCTGATACATCAAAATAGTAAGGATGTAATTCATAGCTAGGCTGGGTTCAAAGTCCTTTTCCATCAGTTTTATACTTAATCTGCCTCTTATCATTATGAAATTAAATTCTAACTAGTATGTTTATACTACAATTCTCTTGTGACACTCTGACTTCTTAAACTGCAATGTTATATGTTGTTAATCTCAAGGCTATGATGTATGTTTTGATTGTTTGTTATAATAAATTATATTTATTCATTATCCATTTGATAGATGATATTAACTTTAGTCATAGACATTATATTATTTAATCAACTTAACTAATTTTTTTAAACTAAACCGGATTTAAGAAAAATGCCTTCTTTCTCCTTGCAAAGTTGTGTAAATAAAAATGGTAATTATAAAAGAATCTTTTCTAAAACAGTACAGAACCTTGCAATTTTGTCCTACTCTCTCTACTAATTACTCTTATTCCAATATTTGCCGATTTCTATTGAGAATATCCAGGGTTGTTCACCTTTGAAAGGCATCTGCCTTGAAAATCGACACTTGCAACTTTTTTTTTAATGGTAGATGGGATGCAACAATATCCTGGAAACTTTACCTAGATATCTGTCCCTAGAAAGGATAATATCTCCCTAGGGAGTAGGGTTTTGTTTTGTATTGTTTCTTTTTTATCCAATAACTTTCTAAAGGGAAAATTTTCAGCTTTATATCCAATAGTAATTAGAAACCATGGCTTGAGTTTTCTAGTTGGAGTGTTATACAATACTTTCAGAATAGTGAATAAGCCACACTTTTATTATTCTTCAAAAAAAAGCTCTTGTAAAGTGTTCTATCAACTTGATGGAAAAGGAAACCCATAATAGGTCATGAAGCAGAAAGGGGGAATGAAAGGAAATGGTTGCTTTTAATTAATATAATGGAGAGGGTTTCCCTGGTGGCGCAGTGGTTGCGAGTCCGCCTGCCAACGCAGGGGACACGGGTTTGAGCCCTGGTCCGGGAGGATCCCACATTCCGTGGAGCAACTGGGCCCGTGTGCCACAACTACTGAGCCTGCGCTCTGGAGCCCGCGAGCCACAGCTGCTGAGCCCGTGTGCCACGACTGCTGAGGCCCGCGCGCCTGGAGCCCGTGCTCCGCGGCAGGAGGGGCTACCGCAGTGAGAGGCCTGCACACCGCAGCGGGGGGTGGACCCTGCTCGCCGCAACTAGAGGGGGACCCGCACGCAGCAGCGAAGACCCAACACAGCCAAAAATAAATAATAAATAAAATAAATAAAAATTTTAAAAATTATACATATATATATATATATATATATATATATATATATATATATATATATATATAATGGAGATATGCAGAGTGGTCACCATCAGAAAACAATGGAAATAGTGCCGCACTTAGTTGGAGAGATTGATCATTTGTATCCAAATTAGCAAAGGGACAAAGGTGAGAGAGACAAAGCAGATATTGCTCTTTCGTGGGCAGAAATCCAGCATGTCCCTGATGCAGTCTTTATATTCCAATAATCCAAAACTTAACCTCTGGTGATGATTGCACTTCAGAAGGTAACTCTTATCCAATCAAAATAAGAAAATAACTCCAAGTGTATTAGTCAGGGTTTTCCAGAGAAATAAAACAAACAGGGTGCATGTGTGTATCAGTCTCCATAATCACATGAACCAATTCTTTATCTATTTATATATAGGCTCGTGTGATTATGGAGGCTGACAAGTTCAAAGTCTACCGTGTTGGCCATTAGGCTGGAAACCCAGGAAAGCCAGTGGTGCAGTTCCAGTCCAAAGGCCAGCAGGCATAGACCTAGGACAGCAGACGTTCCAGGTTAGTCCAAAGGCAGTCTGCTGGAGAATTCCCTCTCTCTCTCTCAGGGAGGCCAGTCCCTTCGTTCTATTCAGGCCTTTAATAGTTGGATGACTGCCATCCACATTATGAAGGTCAAACTGCTTTACTCCAAGTTCACTGATTCAGATGTTAATCTCATCCAAAAACACCCTGCAAGTTGATACATAAAATTAACTATCATACCGAAGATACCAAACATGAGGGCAGATATATATATAGATAGTAGTAGTAGTAGGTATATGTATAGATAGAATTAACTGCTGATGCCAGAGCTGAAACTCACTAGCTGTATGACCTTAGGCAAGGCACCTAATCTCTCTCAAACCCAGTTTCCTCATGAGTGCCTACTTCAGAGAATGGCTGTGAAAGCGAGAAATGAGAAATGAGAAAATAGGTATAATACACTCAAACCTTTTCTTGCTACCAATAGCGCTTCTTAAATATAGTTTTAAATTACTATTATTAGAATTACTGAAGAAATTCTTACTGACAGAAGGGTCCATCCAATCCATTAAGTAAATAAAGCATATTCAGTACTGGAATTGACTGACTAGTATTATGTTTAGATACATTGCTTATGCCTGGCAGGGAGGAGGGAATGTGGAAGTAGGAGATAGAGTAGTAATACTTTTTTTTCTGGATAGATGTAATATGGATTTGCATAACAAGACATGGTATAGCTCACCTGGAACACTGCACTTACCTAAACACTGCCATAACGAACTTGGAGGAGGTCAAGGGGAGGGCAGGCAGAATGACTGAGGACAGAAGGTTACTGTATGAGAACAATGTTCAAAGCCTTCCGTCTAGAAAGATGAGCACCTTAGTGGGAAATACGATCAAAGGGTATGAAAATCAAGAAAATTATAGATAAGGTGAACTTGGGCTTCTCCAAAAAATGCTAAAGCATGTGAGTTTGCTCCTAGAAGCTGTAAAGGGATAATTTAAGGACAATGTATTATATTTATAATCCATATCCCACATAACAGCACATCTTGTTGGCCCATTACCTTTAAAATATTCTCAGAATTCAGGGCTTCCTCTGGTGGCGCAGTGGTTAAGAATCCGCCTGCTAACGCAGGGGACACAGATTTGAGGCCTGGTCCCGGAAGATCCCACATGCCGCGGAGCAACTAAACCCATGCGCCGCAACTACTGAGCCTGCACTCTAGAGCCTGCGAGCCACAACTACTGAAGCCCGCACGCCTAGAGCCTGTGCTCTGCAACAAGAGAAGCCACCGCGATGAGAAGTCTGCGCACCACAACGAAGGGTAGCCCCCACTCGCCGCAACTAGAGAAAGCCCACACACAGCAACAAAGACCCGATACAGCCAAAAATAAACAAATAAAATAAATTAATTTTAAAAAATATATTCTCAGAATTCAACCACTTTTCACCACCTCCACTGTTCCCATCCTAGTCTAAGCAACCATCATCTCTTGCTTGGGTTATATCAGTGGCCTCCTAATTCGTTGTTCTGCTTCCAACTTTGTCCCCATACAGAGTTTTCTCAATATGGCAAGTGAATTGTTTCAAAAAGTTGTTTCTTTTATTAACACTTTCTAATGACTTCCATCTCACTCAGCGCAAATGTCAGAGTCCTTACAGTGGCCAACAAGATGCTAGAATCAGGCCCCCAGTCCTGCACTTTCACCAGGGCCTTTGCGCTTCCTCTTCCCCCAACCTGGAATGTTCTTCTCCTAGATGCCACATGGCTTACTGCTCACATTCTTTAGGACTTTGCTCAAATGGCAGGTTTTCAATGAGGCCTTGTCTGACCACCCAATTTAAAACTATAAACTCTCTCTTCCCATAACTCAACTGCCATCTTCCCTGCTTTATTTTTCCCATACCTCACTTATCTCCATTTATTTTAATGTTTTTATTATAATGATCTTTCCTTTAGAATATAAGTCCAAGAAGACAGGGATTTTTAAATGATCTCCCAGTGCCTGGAGCAATGCATTTGCTACAGAGTAGGTGCTTTAATAAATGTGTGTTAACTACATTAATGAGTATTTTCTTGTAAAGGCATGGAGCTCTGGAAGAAAAAAGTATGCCAACAAAAATGTTCATCAATTCCTGGAAGATTAATCCTCAGAGAGTTTTACGTTGATGTCATTTCAAGGTTCACATCATGTAAAACCACCATGGCCCAGGAAATACTTCCTTGTGCAACTCTAAGATACAAAATACAAAGCTGAATTGGCCACTTCATTGATTCAGTACAGCAAGTTCTATGTTCTACTGTGACATCTGATATTACTAGTGTTATTCATCAATACTGCTTCTGCCCCACTTTTATCTACATTCTGAAAGGTGGCATTTAAAATGATAGGTCCCTTTATATCTCTTCTCCTCCTGCTCCAAAAAGTAATCAAGGGATAAGCGCTCAATGGTATGAAAACTAGCACCATAGTAAATGACAGGGGGAATGCCAGGAGGTTTCAGATTTCCTGCATCACGCCTATTTTTTGAAAGGGAAAAAAAAAGGTTTCACAATCCAAATCCATTCCTTTTTGAATGACTGCTGCCTGTGTAAATACTGCTTAGATAAATGGCTCCTTGTCCAATGTATTTGTCCCCCCACAGTTGTTAACGGTTCTCAGAGCAGTTGCCGCCTCCATCAGTGCTGGGGGCCTCTTTCCACTTACCAGAATCCACACACCCTACTTTTGTCTCGCAGCCAGATGGCCTTCATTACGAGAGAAATTTTACCAACAGGTGCTTCTTGTGCCTGGAAATGCCATCCTGAAATTCAAGGAAGAGATAATCTTCTGTGTGCGTTAGTGGTGTGGTGGTGAGGGGGTGTGCTTAATTGTTTGCATGGTTTGAGATGGCTGAACTCTGCTGACATATTTCTTGACACATATGTTTGCTCCTCACTCTTAGAAAAATCTGTCCAAACCACAGGAAATTGCCATTTCATAATCTTAATTTCACTCCTGTAGAGCTAGCTGCCGCTTGAAGAAAGAGAGAGAGACTCCTTCATAAATTCACACAAACCAGGTATCTCTACAATAGAGTTGATATGGAAAGTGTTACTATAAAATCCCCTGACTATTCATTCCCTTTTTTTAACCAAGTACATTCCTTCACTGACACCTAAATTGGCAAGCAAAGGCTTTCCTTTTCAAAATTAAAATTTCCTTTCACTTTCTCAAGTTAGAGGTTTTTTGTTAGTTCCACAAAAAAACTAACTGGGGTTAGTTGGTCACACTCTAAATCCGATTCCTAACTCTGTAGTTGAAGGACGCTGCTACACCACATGCAAAACAACTGTTTTGCCGTGGCGAAAACCAAACTGATGCTCGGCTCATTGATTGTAAGAGAACTTACTGAGGATGCAAGGATGGGGGGGAAGGGGCTGCGGTAAGGAAGGGGATCTGCTCCTGACAAGAAGAATGATTTTAAGTCCTCAAATGATGCCAAATTCTGTCTGTGGCACGCATTAGCCATAATCAAGGAGGGTTGCTATGTAGAAGTAGAAGCCGGGACTGAACTTCACAGAACTCTTTCAACCTTTCCTCTCTCACTGCGTAAATGTGAACGTAACAATAAATCTTGTTGACAATTACTTCCACGTTTACTGGCAGGAAGTCAGCAGCAGTTTGAACAGTATTGTGAGCCGTATGTGCAGTGGAGCCAACATCCATTAACTATCTCCCTAGTTTCTCCTGTGACTTATAGAACATGTTATTTTTCCCCAGTGAGCAACCCTTCCAAATGTTGAATTAGTAATATTAGCACCAAATGCCACTAATTTGTCAGTTAAGCTGTGTTTTTCCATTGTGGGGTCCAGTTACCCCTTTGCAACACAGCTGAGCAAAGATGAAAATCTGAAGACATTTTATTTATACAATTTTGCCAGCCTTTACGAAAACACATTAAAACAGTCACAGAGGTGACTTAGTCACAGTTCAAAACACTCACCAGGACTGCAAAGAGAATTCTGACGTTTCACCTAAGCCTCCAATGAAGGTGGCATTTGGGCAGCACTCTGATTGCTTTTGAATTTCACAAACAAAATAAAGTTTTAATTCATTCAGTCACTTTTGAATGTAAAAACCCGGTGTTCATTCTGAATTGGGAAATAAATCATTCATTCTTTCATGCTTCCTCAGAGTTTTATGAACTAGGGGCGGAGAGCCAAGCAGGGAAGGGCAGGAGGAAGGGGCCTTGAAAACCCCACAACTGTTTGCATCTGACGCTGCTGTCCAGCATGGGGGCCCAAGGCAGGACTCGCGCTCCCAGCTGCGGCGTCAGCTGCTCTGCCGAAGGGGTGGGATGTCTACTTGCTTGCTTGTTTCCAAGAGCACAGATGCCGCCTAAGTTTCAAATTCAAGAAAAGGACTCGGTGTCGATTTTGAGACCTGCATGTTTCATCAGAAACTGTACTTTGAACTGTATGTTATCAGAAGATCCCACCTTAGGCAATAACTCTCCCCTCAGATCTTTGAAAGCTAAAAGGTATGAAACTCCCTTCTGCCCTCACACATACCAGCCCAGGGAGCAAGCCCCATGTGTGACATAGCAAAGGGCTGGAAGAGGACCCAGCTATGCAGACTGTCCAGGGACTCCACGTGTCATCAAATACCTACAGTTTCTTTCCCATTCTTCTCAGGCTCTTTCCCACACAGTTATCCAGGGACCAGACAACATGTGGGGAAAACATTACCTTAAGTAAGCATTGCTTCGCCAATTTAAGTTTCTCGTTTCTCTACACTAAAGGAAAACGCCTAAACTAAAGGGGATTATATGACTTATTGTCTGAACCAGGACACTTTTATGCTAGTGGGTGCTATTAACAGTATTCCAGAAGGGTGGGTGTAAGCCAGTGCTACTCACGGCAAACTGGACCATGTAGTCTACCCCCCCTCAAAATGAACGCTTAGGCCTTAGTGGGTGGAAAACATACTCAAATGCTGGGGATGGAAGGAGAGCTGAATTCTTTGCTCTTTGGCAAAGGATTAAGAATAGGAATAGAGTGATCAGAAATTTTCCACTCCCACAAGCATTTACTCTCATCCAGAATTTAGCACATTACTGGGCTTGTGATCAGAATCCAACCCATATTTATTCAGTTCAAATGTTTGCTGACTTTCAAATTTCTCTCATGAGTACAGTCTCATGAGTATACCTGCTGCTTTGGGCTCTCTGCTTCCTGGCCACGGAGCACATCTACTCTGTAGCTTTGGGAACAGATTTGTAATCTGTATATTTGAGAAGTAGGAAGAGAGAATCTCATTTGTAGATTTGGGAAGTAGGAAGAGAGAAAGATGCTGCCAATATAGGCTTTGGGCCAGTATCACACTCCTTACTCTACATGACTTTACCAAGTGACTTAACTTCTATGAGTTTCAGTTTCCACCTCTGTAAAGTAGTAATAATTGCAAGGTTCTTCGAAGGGTTAAATGAAATAACTATGTGCATTTAATTGTTTAGCACAGGAGCTGGTACTTAGAAATCAGTTGGTAAATAGTAGTGGTTGCTAATAATATTATTTTCATTATTAGTGTAAAGATGAGTGGCCTGGAGTCTGTGCTACGTAGCCCCGGATTTCTGTTGTCCAATGTTAGCAGTCTTGGTCTTTCTGTCATCTTATATGTAGTTCATTGTACAGATACTGCAGTTTCAAGGTGGAAGATAGTAGTTTATAAGTAGCAAAGGACTGCCTTGTTAGCAAGCTACTTGTTCTTTGCCTATTTTGACTGCTGCACAACAGATTAACTGGTCAACCGTAAGGACAAGTCAGTTTCTTAACACCTACCTGTAGACTCACATCTTGGCGGCAGCTCTCCCTGGCTCTTTAAGTTCTGACAGGCATGCAGATATTTGCATGGTTCCCTATGTCATTTTTACTTGTACAATATTTCTTTGTGT
Source organism: Balaenoptera physalus (assembly GCF_965194825.1). Taxonomy (NCBI): domain Eukaryota; kingdom Metazoa; phylum Chordata; class Mammalia; order Artiodactyla; family Balaenopteridae; genus Balaenoptera; species Balaenoptera physalus. The sequence continues at coordinate 124,633,240 of NC_138882.1, forward strand.
AATTCCTTAGGAAGTGCCCTCAGAGTTTCAGATGATCTATCAGGCTGGATGTGGAGGGGGATGGGAAGAGGCCCTGTAGGGGTTCCCCATTCAGAAGGCGAAGGGGAGTGAGCTCACTATGAAAAATCTAATACAATTTTCCATGGTATGAGGTTTCAACTGGCTGCTCAGTTCTTTCCCAGATGCTGCAAAGCCAGAGAACCAATAGATCTTCTTCCAGCTGACAGCTCTTCGCACCTTGTAATGCCCTCAGCAAAACTGTTTATAAGTGGTGACAACATCTACAGACAGTTTGTTCATTGTTCTCCCACCTGCCCTTAAAAAAGTGATATGTCCAAACATAAACTTGAAATAGCAGTTCTTTCTTACATGAGTCAAGCCCCGAGTGATGAAAATTCAAAACAGCAAGGTAAGGTGTGTTAAGGCTCGGGAACAACTATCCCCAGACCTAAGGATGACTTACTTTCACATGAGGGCAAACAACCTACCCTTCTTTATTCATGATTCATCAGTGAAATGCATACAATAATGTCAATTTATAGGACTTCTATTACTTAATCTTCTTAAAGAGGTAAAGATAAAAGTTACAGGACAAATGCATTAAAAAAAAAAAAAAAAAAAAAAGCAGACTATTCATTTCCCAGCCAGCCTCAAACCAGACCTTTAATTTACTAGCATCTTATGATCCTGGATGACTCTGAAGGAGGAAAGTTATTTTCAAGGAAAGAGCACCGCACAACCCCCAAAGGGAAGATAGATGCCTCTGCCATTGAAGTCTGAAGTTGAATTTATATAGGGAAGTGACCCATGCCCTTGTGTGTCAAATCTGTTGCAGAATAAACCATGGGAACAGCTGAACTTTGAAAGGCATCTCAGCACACATGCAGTAAGACTGTGCTGCAGTAAGACTGTGCTATTCGGACCTGGCCATGTGTTAGGGAGCAGGGTCCTAGGACTAGCCTCAGTGCTGACCACAGGCTACATGTTCAACTGATAATACTTATTCAACTATCTGACAAATTAGATATAATTATTATATATGTAGATGTTGAGCAATATTCAAATTCTACTATGGTTTTGTTTTCAAATAATTCTTCATAAAAAGAAAATTTTAATATGAGAACAATTTTGGCAATATATTTAAACATAGGAAAAGTATTTTTTTTTTTGCATTAGTACATAAATCTAATACCTGGAGATTAACAGAAATGACAATAGGACACAGATGCAACACAGTAAAACAGGGATGGGGGGTGGGAGTGGAGGGGGCAGAGGGACACTGGGTATGATCACAGTGACCAAGGAGTGATTTTACGGAAATATTAATTAGCTCTTTTCTTCACACAACTAGCATATATTTTTTGACAGTCACTAGGCTAGACCATCCAGATGCAAATGTAAATAAGACATAAGAAGTGTTATCAAGGAAGGCACACTTTAGCTGAGGAGCCAGACATATAAGAAACAACTATAATGCAGTGTAATAACTACTGCAAAAGACCAGCCCAGGGTGCTATGGAAGCATAGAAGAAGACGTGAAAGAAAGGAAAATTATGCCTTGGCCTTTAAAGATCAGTAAGAGCTTCTCAAAGCAGGAAAAGGAAATTCCTGGCCCCCAAAATTAAATGTAGTAATAATAATATCCAATATTTTTAAAGCCCCAACTATGTGTCAGGTAGTAAACTAAGGACTATACGGATATTACTTCAATTAATCCTCACAACAATCCAATGATATAGATAATATATTTACCTTATAGATGAGGAAGCTGAGGTACAGAGAAGTCAATCAATGTGCCCAAGATCACACAGCTATAAGGTGGTGGAGTTGTCAGGAAAGCCTGAAAGAGCATACCATGTTTATGAACTGGCCAAGAGTCTGATATGGTTTAATACATTATGCATGAGATTAAACAGGAGAGGAGAAAGTGTTAATTGCCCAAGAGAGTGGGGAAGAGAATGCACTAGAAATATATCACACCATGAGGATATTATGGTATTATTTACCAGCAGCAGTAAAAGCTCACTTCATGATCTTGGTTATGGATTTGAAGTGAAACAATTCTATGTGAGGTGCTTGCTCTAATCTTCAGCTATATGGGTACACACATAAAGTAGGCAAAAGTTGGATTGAATCAAGGTTGTAAGTTTTTTCCAGTGAATACAACAAAGCAAGAGTAGGGCAGGGAGTTGAGGGGCTCTGCAAGGCCTGAGTATAACTGTTGATTGACGGAGGAATTCAGGCCATGTAAAGAAGCCAGTGAGGATACTAGGTTGGTAAGGAAAGTACAACGTAATCATCCCAATAGATTAGAAGTCACTGTGGTGCCAGAAGATCATTAAGGGTGGGAAGAGAGAGAGAGACCTAGAAAGGTATGAGGTAGTATTCAAGGAATATAAGGCAGGAAATTTGGATTATAAGGAGGTTTTGTCATTGATAACGTGTAACCTCTAAGAGTATGACCTCAGAAGGGAAAGGCAAAAGTAGATGAAGGTAAAGATTCTTGGAGGACAAGTATGCTAGAGGAGCCAGATGCTAGAAAAATAAACTCTGTGCATATTTAAATCACCATGAATGAAGTTATAAAGTCAGAGGTAATACTGAAGAGGGACCATGAGCTAGGAGTGAAGATCATCGTATTAAGAGGGGGAACCACCCATAGGTCAGTAGATGTCGGCAACAGTGGAGGAGAAGCTAACAGGCAGAGCTCAGACTTGGGGTTTGAGGGGAAAGAAACTGACCTGGAAGGGCCAAGGAGGAGCAAGAGCTCCTATTCCACCTCCAGGTCAGTGTGGAGAGGGCTGTAGGGGCCTGAAAGAGGTCCCACCTAAGAGGGATGGAAAGAAAGTGGTCCTCAGGACAGAACCAGATTTCCATTCAAATGAAACCATGCAGGAAGCACTTAGAAATAAAGTCGGAGCAGAATATTTTGCTAATAGTGAAACAGAATCACACTGAAAGGATGCCAGGAGTTTGGAGGAAGGATGTGGTATTTGGGTGAGCCTTGTAGGGATTATAGTAGAACGGGGTGACCTGGACACTGAGGGCTCTTTCAGGTGACTGACATAAAAAGGAAAAAGTATGGTGGATTCAAGGCAGATAGTGGTGGCGAGGCTATGAAGGGAAAAGTAGGTTTCTGAGGCTTCTTTTTCAGAAAGTGAAGATGGAAGTAGAAAGCTGTAAGAAGAAGGCTGTTAGACCCAAGAACAATCAAATTTACTACAGTATCCGAACCCATTTTCACTGAGTTTATAACAAAAGAAAACTCATCTGAATTGAAAGGTAGAACAGTCCTTTAAGTTCTCTAAGCCCAGAAAAAGCAGTGAAGAATCACATGAAAGAATACCTGCTACTCAAAGTTGAAGGTAGCAGGAGCCAAATTCCCATATGAAGTGCTTGCATCCTGCAGCTGACATCCTGTATCTTTCTATGCTTTATGTCACTTTAAAATGAAGAATCCCTCTTCGCTGTGCATTCTTTGACCATTTCCTTCTGCCTAAAAAGGACAAGATTTTTACAAAATTATTCAGTTTGCTTTTGTTTTAAATCATCCAAGAGTCGGAGGTTACCTCAACAATAAGCTAATAGGATGGAAGAGGAAAGATTAATGACGATTTCTGTAAAGAAAAACAGATCAGATTCTCATCAGAAAGACAATGGTCTTAGATATTATCAGACAAGGAGAGAGATTTTAGCATGAAGAAAATAAAAAGAAATAATCCAGAGGAAAGCGAAAGGTCAAAGAATTGTCTTATCCTTTTTAATGCTCAGGGCCTCTGTTGAGCAGGGAAAAATTGAAACAGGCATTATTGTTGTCTCTTGCCTCTGCTTGTCCCATTTTGGTTGCTTTATCTCCACCTATAACTTAGAAAGAGCAATTATAAACAAATGGAACCCAGCATGAGCACCTCTCCGGCAGCCTCACAGGGTCAATTGTCTCCTCCCAGCTCCTGCACCAGCAGAGTGATGCATGATCCCTTGGATGTCGCATGAGGAGGAGCTGAGAAGGCAAGTGGCCTGTGATTTAAACCCATGTCTGCCTTTGTCCGCTCCACGTGGAATTGCATCAGGAAGGGAGCCTGGACAAAGCTTTGCTACTTTAAAATACAGGAATGGATATGAGATATATGATGAGCATACAAAGTGATTTAAGGGGAAAAAAGCGATGGAAATCATTTCCCATTATAATCCCCGCGAATTGCCTTACATCTCTAATATAGATCGCTTGGGAAATAATTTAAAAGCATTTAAAAATATCTTCCATTTTCTATTATGAGCCTTTGGATTTCCACAGTTTGAAAGAGTGAAGAGACTGTAGCTTAGAAAACTAATTACAAAACATAAAAATGCTCAAGTCTAATGGAACATATCAGATTGGAGGAAGATTCCAGCAATGTCAGGCACTGTTACAAATGTTACCCAAATGAAAAAGCCACATCCGAAACAGAGGCAGCAGTTCCTACCTAAATGTCTTGTTCTCAACATCTTTGTTTTACATGTTCTTTGTTCCTGTTGGCTTACTAATTAGCTGTGTTTTTTTTAATGCCCCTTACAGTAGGTTAATTTTGTCTAACTCACCAGCAGGGATTTCTGTAATACATAATTCACTGAGCAATGTCAATGATTAAAATTCTTTCATTAACACAGCACCTTAAAGATAATAAATATGAAGTGTTTACCTCCCAATCTATGGGTGCGGAAAGCCTAATTTTGCATGGAAAGAAAATGCATGCCCAGATAACTTGGCACTGGAGAACAAAATGGAATCTGTTTCAGGGTATTGCAAACACAAAGTCAAACAAATCAAAGAGCACTTATTTTGAGAACAATAATGTAGCAGGGGGGTTCCAGAGAAGGAATTCTAATAAAAATGTACTTGAAGAATGCAAAACATGCAGCCAGAAGTGCTCTTTTCTGGCATTTTTGTGGGCAGTACTGAGCCATTGCAGATGATCCGCTGAAGAGAGGGTCAACAAGTCTTGGGCTGACAGTTGTCAGTGGTGTGGTGCCAGTTGCTTAGGTCTCTACATACCATTTCTCTTCATTCTCCTCAAGAATTTTAACAGGTCTGACTCGTCCGGATTCAAGAAGAGCAACGGAATAATTAGACACAGGGTATGAAATTTCATTTTGAAAAGTTCTAATCACTCTTAGAACATCTGTTCCTATAAACTCTATCACTTCCTTTCCATTTATATTTCATTTGCTAAGTGCAAGCTTAGCAAATGATTCTTATATTTGCTAAGATATATTCTATTCTTATATTTCATTTGCTAAGTGCAAGCTCTGTTTGCTTCCATGTATTCATCCTGTTACAAAAAGAATAATAATAGCAGATGCCTTGGCAACAGCAACTTACAAAACAGAGAATCTGATCACTAAATGTGATTTTGCTTACAGCCTTGTACCTGATGTATTATTTTTTTCTCTTTCTTTTCTCCAAAGATGAATCAGATTATTTTTTGTTGGCTATTTTTGGGGAAGGATAGATATATGTATTTTTTGGTAGTCGTAACAAATAGCACTTCTCCAATTCAAAACATTTTCTCACATTAAATAGATCAACTGAGAGTAACTTTGCACAGAAGCAGCTTCAAGTTCAAAGACATGAAAGTAGAATTAAAAACCACAAAATTGTCACCCAGTCCAAAGGTTATGGCTCAAATTTAACAGGTGGCCCCGACATAATGCATTTTCTACTCTCGACTATGGTTCTAATAGATTTGTCTCCAGAACCAAAGTGCAGCATCAAACTAAGCACTCAACTGGCATTGTGAGCTGAAGAGACATGGAACCAGGTGAGAGAAGGGGGTTCTCCAATATGCCATCCATTCAAGTTAAGAGCCTGTCCACTTCAAGAGGGAGGTCAGCAGCAGGCCAGTCGGAGGAAATGTTCATGGGCTTGTCCCTGCTCTGTAATTTGCCTGTGGCTAATTTCATAATTTCTATTTTTAGTGTTTGGTTGCTCCCATCGCTCTCATAAGCACAAATAATTGCTCCCATTTTTTAAAAGAAAAAAGCAGCAAATAACCCCTTAGTAAGGCAAGCCACTGAGCTACCTACTAAAATTAATATTGAACACCACTAAGTGAAATTTGCTACTGATCAACACATTAACAGGAGAGTTGTAACCAATGGTTCTATTTAAAAACTTATAGCGAGGCAAACATAGTTCTTCTAACCCAGGCAGAATTTTTGAACTAGAAGTATTTTAATTTCACACATATAAACCAAGAAGAATTGATTTTTTTTTTCCTTGTTTCCACTTATGGATTAAAGTCTGGGTAGCTTGCCAAGTTTGGTTAACCAATTACTGTTAACGATAACGGATGAGGTGGGTGCAGAGCGACTGATACCCGTTAACTATTGGGCAATAGATACATATGATTCAAATAAATCAAGAATTTTATATGGATAGATTGAATCATAACTTGAGCATCTGAATTCATAGCTCTTCAATGCCACATAAAAGAGGATGGTAAAAGGCTAGAGAAAAGCCTTTATGTCAAATCAATCTCCTTCCTCCTACTGAAAAGATTCAGTTTGGGAATTTTCATCTTCCTAGAGCAGCCATGGCCATGTCTAACCATATTGGTCTTAATGCAAAAAGTAGATTGATTGTTTGTCAATCAAATACTCAGACCTCTGTGTAAATGCTGTCCACCTCCTCTACCACAGACAACCATAAAAACAAGCTTGATCTTGGCTCGGAAATTAAGTTGAGGGGGGTTGTTACATAGGGCCTGTAGTTCATATCCTTTCATCCAGCCTTTCATCCTAAATATTTGTTGAGTTCCTATTTGGGTATAAATGTTCATGGTGGGCCGCGGGGCGTGCCACCAGGCGCAGCTCCTCCTTTAGTGACTCGAGGCCCTCAGCGGGCGCCCTCCCTTCGCCTTTCCTCCCCGCGGCTGGGCCCGGCGGGCGGGAAGCTGTGGCCGCATCTGTGAGACAACTGGTCGGATTCAAGATGACCAACGAGGAACCTCTTCCTAAAAAGGGGACATGGGTTCGAGCCCTGGTCCGGGAAGATCCCACATGCCGCGGAGCAGCTAAGCCCATGCGCCACAGCTACTGAGCCTGCGCTCTAGAGTTTGCGAGCTACAAGTACTGAGCCCATGTGCCACAACTACTGAAGCCTGTCTGTGCACCTAGAGCCCATGCTCTGCAACAAGAGAAGCCACCGCAATAAGCCTGCGCACCACAAGGAAGAGTAGCCCCCGCTCGCCACAACTAGAGAAAGCCCGCGTGCTGCAACGAAAACCCAATGCAGCCAACAAAAAAGGGCTTCCCTGGTGGCGCAGTGGTTAAGAATCCGTCTGTCAGTGCAGAGGACATGGGTTCAAGCCCTGGTCCAGGAAGATCCCATGTGCTGCAGAGCAACTAAGCCCGTGCACCACAACTACTGAACCTGCACTCTAGGGCCCATGAGCCACAACTACTGAGCCCTCGTGCCACTACTGAAGCCTGCACGCCTAGAGTCTGTGCTCTGCAACAAGAGAAGCCACCATAATGAGAAGCCAGCATACCGAAACGAAGAGTAGCCCCCGCTCGCTGCAACTAGAGAAAGCCCACGCGCAGCAACAAAGACCCAACGCAGCCAAAAATAAAATAAATAAATTAAAAAAAAAACGTTATAAAAAAAGAAATGTATAGAGAGGTTCTGTGCACTCTTCACCCAGCCTCCTTCAGCGTTAACATCTTGCATAACTGTCAGACATCTTGCATAAGAATATCAAAACCAGGAACTTGACATTGGTACAATCCACAGAGCATATTCAGATTTCCCTGGTTATGTGTGCATTCTCTGTGTGTGGCTCTATGCAGTGTTATCACTTGTAACTTAATGTAAACAGCACCACAACCAAAATAGTTACCTGAACCATTACCACAAGTCTTTCTTATGCCATTTTTTATAGCTACATCCATCCTCTCCCACTCCATTCTTAACCCCTGGCAACCACTAATCAGTTCTTCATTTCTAAAATTATGCTATTTCACAAATGTCGTATATGTGAAATTATGCTGTATTGTTGCATATGTCAGTTGTCTGTTTCTTGTATTGCTGTATTTCATAGTATCATGGTTTACTATTCACCTGTTGAAAGACATCTGGGTAGTTTCCAGTTTTTGGCTATTACAAATAAAGCTGCTGTGAGCATTTGTGTACAAAAAAATAAATAAATAAATAAAAATAAATGTTCATGGTAAGAACTTTGGATTTTATTTTGAAATGGGAAGGATTTTAAATTAAAGAATGACATTATCTGACTTCAGTTTTTTAAAAAATCACTCTGGATGCTGTATTGAGAAGAATCTTTGCTGGGGGCAAAATAAAGGAGACCAGTTGGAAGGCTAATGCAACAGTCCAGGAGAAATATGATGATGGCTTGGACTAGGCCATCATCTAAAATTTTTATATTTTAGATGTAAAAATTGGTCAGATTTTGATACATTATGAAAGTAGAGTCAGCTGAATTTGTTGATGTAACGATGGGGGCTGAGAGAGACAAATATCAAATTCCCTAGAAGGTAAACTTTATTGTGGGAGAGAGAGAGAGACAGCGTCCGACTGACTGATCCCAGAATTTACAATAGAGCCTGGAATATAATGGTCACTCAATAATTATATGTTGAATAAATGACATGGTGGCTCCAAGTTTTTGAACAGAGAAATTAGATTAGTAGAGTTGCCATTTATTGAGGAGGGGCAGGGAACAAATACAGAGGCATGTTGTTTGTTTTTTTGTTTTGTTAGTGAGACAGTGTGAAATCAATACTTCAATTCTGCACAGGTTAAGTTTGAAGTGTCTACTAGATATTCAAGTGCAGAGATCAAGTTGACAGCATATGTCTGAAATTAGGGGAAAGTCAGAGATAGAGAATAAATTTGGCTCTTGTTAGGGAATAGATGGTATTTAAAGCTATGGGGCAGATGAGATCAAGTAGGTTGTGAATACCACAGAGAAGTTTGAGGAGTGAGCCCTGGGTCACTTGAATATGTATTAAAATGAAAATAAACAAGCAAATAAAAAGCAGCCAATGAAATAGAAGGGGAACCAAGAGTGAGTAGTGCCTCAGACACAAAGAAAATAATGCATTCTGGGAAAATTGGTTAAGTAATTGCATCAAATGCTATTGATGAATATCCACTAAAAAATATTAAAATTGGTCATTAGATTTTGCAACATACAGGTTAACAGTGACCCCGACAAAAGCAGTTTCAACAGCATCTGTATAAACTGGTACTGAAAGAAAGGATGAGTCTCTAGCTTCCAGAACAGTGCTGACAGAGCTGATATTCAACAGACACTTAAATGAATGAAGGCCCATTATTATTCTACTTAGAGTACATTTAAAAATGATTCACACAGGGTTTCCCTGGTGGCGCAGTGGTTGAGAATCTGCCTGCCAATGCAGGGGACACCGGTTCGAGCCCTGGTCTGGGAAGATCCCACATGCCGCGGAGCAGCTGGGCCCGTGAGCCACAATTACTGAGCCTGCGCATCTGGAGCCTGTGCTCCGCTACAAGAGAGGCCGCGATAGTGAGAGGCCCGCGCACCGCGATGAAGAGTAACCCCCACTTGCCGCAACTAGAGAAAGCCCTGGCACAGAAACGAAGACCCAACACAGCCACAAATAAATAAATAAATAAATAAAATTAAAAAAAAAAAAAAAAACTACTTTCCTAAGTGGAAAAGGATCACCTAGACTTTAAAAAAAAAAAAAAAAAAATGATTCACACATATCCCGTATTGGCCATGCCTCATTAAAAGAAATTAATTTAGACCCTAAGAATGTATTTAAACAAATTTATATACATAACAAATTTGACACAGCTATCATTAAAAATATAAAATTATTTAGACGAAACATTTCCATCAGGATATTATTTGTAATAGTAAAACTTTAATAAAACCTGAATATAAAACTATAATAAATAGTTAAATAAGTTGTAGTTTATCCATATAATGGCCAATTATGCAGCCATTAAAAATGTTTGATGGAAAATGACATATTTAAGTATTCAATAATATGGAATGACATTATATGGTATAATGAATCAAATGATATAATATTACTATGCAAATAAAAAGCAGGAATTACAATGTTATATTCAATAATTTAAAATTTTTACATGAGTTTGATGAGTATGTATGTGCATGTATGCATGCCTGTAGGTGGGGCAGAGTGCATTTATTTATTTATGTGTTGGTGTGTGGAGAAAGAGTTTTCTCTATTGAGGAAATATGCCAGATTACCTCTATATGTTTTTTCTCTTCCATTTAATAGTTTCTCTTCTTTAAACTATATTGTATTTCTCCAATTTCCTCAAATATGAATATTTTGCATATAAAATTCAAAAGAAGTAAATAAATTTTAATAAATATTATAACTTGTATATATATGTATATATAGCATATATAAATTTTAATAATTTTTGAAATGTATTTAATGGTCCACTAAACACCTAATATCAGCAGAAGACATCTATGATAATTGAAATCAACTGCAGTCAGAGTTACATGAGCCATGAATTCTGTTTTTGTATCCACTATCAAACGATGATGTGATTGGGTATTTTTAGGGGCCATGCCTACATTCCTTGCTGTGCATTCTTAATCACTGTCTTTATAGGCCTGTGCCAATGTACTGAATTTCAAAATGTTCATCTGCTTAGTCTTCCAAGTGGACAAGCAAGACCCATTTCATAGTTAATAGAAGTGATTTTGTAGAAATAAATCATGAGACTGCATAGAAAAAAGTAACTAAAAATTGTCAATTCAGCAGCTTATGAAGATAATTTTTTTTTTGCAACATATCTACCATATTGACTCAGTGATACCAACAAATAATGCTATATATCAGCTAACTCCACATTCAAATTAAAGAGAGATCTTATAATTTTAATATCATGATAGAATCTGGTTCCCTTAATTCTCCAAATTATTAACTATCCTAATAGGACGAATGGAATATTTTCCTTACAACAAAGGCCAGTATTATAAGATTTTAATGGAATCAATTTTAAGCATAGCTTAAGCATTAAATTTTAATGCTAACTAGCATTTTTTTCTTTTAGTTGTGTGACTTAATTAGTCTAAAAATGAAGCTGAATAATAGTAAGAATATTCTTGTTCCTAGATTATTTTATTACATTAAGAACTATATTTTAAATGTTCTGTTATGTGTTTTTATTTTAAACTTCAGCTACATTTGAATAGTAGAAAAGTATTATTAATGAAAGAATAAATGAATGAGTGGATAAATTAATGCATTTTTAAAACTACTATTATTTTCTACTGAATTCAAATTCAATACCATGTATTAATCATTTAGCCTCTGTGTTAGGAGATTTCACATGTATTTAATTTTCTATATAAAATCAGTATCTATTTTTTTAACATTCTCAGTCAAAAAACAAAACATCCCTCTATATAAAGTACTAATTGAAAAACCAAATATTCTACCCAAACTTTTTTATCCATTTAGAAGAGTTAATTCTAATGTAAATGAAAATGCTTGTGGTTATTGAAAGGTATAATATAAAAATATCTATAAAAATCAGAAATAAGCCAGACATCCTTATAATATGCATTATCAATTACAAATTCACCTGTTTTTTCTTTAGACATGCAGAAATATAATCCACTTAATAATTATTTATTATTATCTTTTGACTCTTACAATTTAGGGACTGTGCCACTAATTAATTATACTATTATTTAAAGTATAAGCCAAAGACTAATTATTTTAAAATATTTGTATTATTATAAAATAAAATTTTTACTATTGTTGAAAAATCAGGAAACACCAAAAATGACCAAAAACTTATAAATAAAATCACACACATCACCCCAAAGACATAACAGCTTTAACATGTAGGTGTACTACTTTCTGTTTTTGTAATGCTTATATTATTTTCAATCTTAAAACTGGAATTCTCTAGTAGTGAAACTGAGGTGCTTCTTTTTTTCAGTAAAACACTGTAAATAATCTGAGAACTTTAAGTAACCAGCTACGAGGTATTTTTAATGGCTGTTTAGTATTCTGTCAAATGGATTTGCCATAATCTGCTTAAGCAACATCATGTTGAACCTGTAGCTCATTTCTAATTTTCTCCATTAGGAACAAAACTACAAGAAACATCCTTTTAGATAAATATTTGTACAATATCATGATTACATCCTTTGGCTATATTTTTACATTTGGTTTATTGAACTTCACGATATTGCTGAAACTATAAAAATGCACAGAGACTTTAAATAATTGATTCTCTCTCTCAAAAATGGATCCTTCTTATTCCGCATTTTCTTCATTGGAAGGGAACCTGACATTTCACAGGCACTAGTGCTAGGTGATTATGTAACACCAAATCCTCACATTCATCCTGTTCTATAGATCGTATTATCTTCATTTTACAGAAAAGGAAAGGTGAGAAGCCAGAAGATAAGTAACTTACCCAAAGTCACATATGCGGTAAGGAACAAAGCTCAAATTTAAACTCGGGTCTAATTCCAAAGGCCACGCTCTCTTAATTAGAGCAGGGCACACGCATCTGTGGGCGGGGAAGGGCTTGTCCCTTATTGAACTTCAGTTCCTTTCAGAATGCTGAAAACCTAACCTAACAGGCAGCCGAAAGTGAAAATTCAGATCATCAAATACATGATTTTCAAAACAACCACTTTGAGGAGTGGAATTTTGTGGTTTGTTTGTAATCAGATGGCTTCATCATTGGCTGGTTTTGATTTCCTTCTTTTCTTCAAAGTGGTTATGGTGGTTTCCTCCACTTCTTTTCTATGCCCCTTCCGGGGCTTTGGAAGAAACCTCGCCCCAGCAGTGAAGAGCTCTCACTGTCACTGTCTGGCTGGATTGAATGTCTCAACATCACACTCAAGACAACCCTGGCATTACAATTAGCCACACTTTCTTTTGAGCACAATCCTACTGGAATTCAAGCTCCCCCGCTGGAGAGTGCACGATCCCACTGTTGTGGAACAAACCTCTTACACATCAGGACAAAGGTAAAATCTGACAAGAGAAAATTAATGGCTCTTACTCTCTATGGCTCCTTCCGATAGGTTTTTCTATAGGCATGCCATCAGACAGGGAGAGCCAAAGGTCCTGAGATCACTCCTATAGCATCCTGAGCAAAAAGGTTCTTCCTCTCCAAACCAGTGAGAATAAAAGTTGGGGAAAATTTAACTTTAAAAAGAAGACAAGCAATTCTATCATTATTTTCCACCTGATACAACTAGTCAATAATCATTATTATGTTTGACAAATATAAGTTTTTATACAATCAAACTGAAAAGTATGTTATCAAAGTCTAAGAAGCACTTAACTAAAATTTTATTTTTCCCATTCCATCTCTCATCTCTCTAAGGTTCTGCTTATTTGCATGGTTTTTTGGTTTGTTTTGTTTAGCAAAGATATTTCTCAGGACCTTCAATCATCAGTTGTCTACTTTTCCTAGGTTCCAAATCTTCTCACCACACATATCTGTAACCCACTTTCTTTTTAAGCTTACCTTTCTTTCATTCCTTCTACAAAAATTTTACTGAGCATCTAGTATGGTCCAGATGACATATTAGCCACTCAAAATGTAAATATTTATTTTAGAAAGAGCGGAGATTAAAGCTATTGCCTTAGAAAGCTCTCTATGAGTAACTGGAATTAATGAGATTATTTATCTTTCAATAGCAGATATTCTGACAGGCACATTTCATGATTCAAATTTCACTTTCCAAGCATTGTGCAAGCAATTGTACATCATGTAAATATTTGGTTCAATTTACATTTTTGGTTGGTGTTGGCATTTGTCTGTGTATCTTTCAATCTGTTTATGCATATGCCATTCACATTAAGCCTTTAGAGGTTGAGGGATCTGTTTATATTTAACTTAGATATTCACAAACCAGCAAGCATTAATACCAAACCAGATGGATGTTTATTGAGTTATTTCAATAATTATAATATTCCCTTAAGTTCTTAATATATAAATGTCTGTAGTTTAGTGCACTTCCAGCCAAATATTCTTCTCAACACCAGCTACATTATCATGACAAGCTTAAGACAGGCATTGCCTAGGGACCAAAATTATGCTGATAGCTACTCCTTTTTGATATGGACAGTAGATTTATTCATATGTTCATCCATATAGCTTTTCACCCTGGTCCCTAACCAGGCTGTAACAAATGAGGAGATCCTTGCCAGTTCCTGTTTGGCAGATCCGTGTGGCTTAGAATCGTTGGTCTAGCGTTTGAGCAATGAATGCCAGAATTACCTATAGAATTGAGAACATACATAAAACCTCCTGGGCTTCCAAACATTGATTGAGTGTATTTGTTGATAGAATACGTTTAATTATTCTGAGCATATTTAAAAATTGTCCCAGTGTGGTAATTTTCTCTATTGACATGTAAAATCTTGACATGTATAATTTTCTTTATTGGTATGTATAGTTGTTACTGATATAAATCATGTGTATCTTGTTGGACATTGAGGTGATATAAACCTTTTTAAGTTCCCAGAGATCCCTAAAGAATAAAGTATTTTAGTAAAATTTAAGCCAGCACAATCACCGCTTTCAGAGATCTGTGGTATCTATGCTTTTCATTGTTCTTTTTGGGGTGGGGAGGGGGATCTGGACGACTTAACTTTTCCTTTGGAAAAGTTATGGTTGGTCAAACACCAGATAATCCAAATAGGAAAATTATCATGTATAGTACAATTTACAAAACAATAGGATAACTCTGTCAAGTCTGTTTTTAATTGAGTGGTTATCCTTCCAATAACATATATATATATATATATATATAAATCAGAGAAAGACCATTACTTTGGGTTAAAAAAAAGGATGGCAATTTATCTTCTGACCAGACGATTCTTACTGATTCTATTTGGAGTGTTTTTTTCTTACCAATTCTCTGTGGATGAGGAATTGTATTAGCCCGTCATTCACATAATACACATAAAACACTGTTGTAGGGAACATCCTTCAACAGCAGCACTGTTTCTCAATCTAGTGGCCCAGTCCCCATGGGGGGTTGCCTGGGTGGCAGTTAAATAGTTGCTATAACCCCTGTACTCAAGGGTTTCTAATACAATTGCCCAAAGTTTTGAGTGATGACACTGAGTACCTCTAGCGAAGGTGGTGCTTTACAGGTGAGGGCATCAAAGTCAAACATTCCTGAGCCCTGCAGTTCCTCTGAGATAAAAATGCTTTCTCCGTTTCAGACTATGAAAGATGAACATGGATAGGGAGAAAGCCTGAAGAAATCAGCTAGTGAATGTAACATAGATTATTTGTTTTCTTCTCTTGTAGTAAACCATTGGGATGTATAGATAAAAGAATAAAACGAAACGTCATCAAACTAGTTGTGGGTGTCTTTTTACACCTATATTTTATCACTGCTATTGAGTGCATACCTGTTTTAAACAAGCATTTTTAGTAATTATTTTTAATTTATTTTTTTTTTAATTTTTTTAAAATTTATTTATGGCTGTGTTGGGTCTTCGTTTCTGCGCAAGGGCTTTCTCCAGTTGTGGCAAGTGGGGGCCACTCCTCATCGCGGTGCGCGGGCCTCTCACTATCGCAGCCTCTCTTGTTGCGGAGCACAGGCTCCAGACGCGCAGGCTCAGTAATTGTGGCTCACGGGTCTAGTTGCTCCGTGGCATGTGGGATCTTCCCAGACCAGGGCTCGAACCCGTGTCCCCTGCATTGGCAGGCAGACTCTCAACCACTGCGCCACCAGGGAAGCCCTATTTTTAATTTTTATGGATGCATTTTAAAGCCATTCATCCCCAAAAGTTATATAGGTCGAACACCTCACAAATAAAGTTGACAAGAAGATAAATTAGAAAAAATATTTGTAATATATGTAACAAAGTGTTAACATCCATAATATAACAGTAGTGTTTATGAGTGCTTCCTATGCAATGGGCACAGTTCTCAGTGGTTTACAGGTACTATTTCATAACAACCCCAAAGGACGGTTCTATTATAATTGTCATTCAAGAGAAAGGTGGTTAAGTTACAGGTAACAGGTGACAGAACCTGAACACAAGCAGCATATGAACAGTGCCTGTACATGAACCCAGGAAGTCTGAATACAGAGTCAGTCATCTTGCCATCTCCATACCCTAAATCGGTTTTATGAATCAATAAGGAAAAGACGAACTTCTCTTTAGGGGGGAAAAAGGCCAAGCATATGAACTGATGATTCCAGAAAGAAGGAATACAAACAATTCAAAGAAAAAAAGGAAAATCCCACAGATAATGCAAATTCCCATCATACTCACATTGCTGTGCTGTGAATAGGTTACAGGTTTGCCCAGACACTGGCCTGTCTGGAACCTTTGGGTGATTGCCTCTGACAGCAAGGATCCACATCCACCTTCCTCAGTGTGCCACAGAGATACAATATTCTAGGTGCTTTATGACACGGAAAAGTTGGGAAGTTCTGATTAACATCTTTGATTTTCGACTTCCTTTTGTACAAATGCAGATAGTATAGGAACTGCCTCCTCACAGCACTGCTGTGAAATGTAATGAAAAAATGTCTGTAGGGCACTTAGCAAAGTGCTGGACACATTGTAACCACTCAAAATTGGCATTACCTACTTTAGGCTGAGCCCTGTATGATGCCCAGTAGCCAGTTAGCAGTCGTGAGAAATACTTTATCCTCCTTTTCCCACCTGCCAAATGCAGCTGGTATATGCTACCCCACTATTCACTAGAGGAATTTTAATTAAATTGGTACAAGGTAGGCATTATAAAATATGTGGAAGAACTAGTCTAACTGCAGGCCTGTACCAGCAAAACTCTGAGTTGGACAATTGCTCCTGTTCCGGTCTCCCAGGTCATGGTGAAGAAGGTACTTTCCCATCTCAAACTCTACAGAGTAAATATTTATATATCACACAGCAAAACTACAAAAGCTAATGACTACATCCTGCAGTTTGTAATGCACCAAGATGCGGGTCCTATGGAAAAAAACTTATCGAAGCATCTACACGTTTCATACTCTGCCATTTTAGTAACAGACACATGTGTGATCTACCAGATAGCTTGCTTTGAGCCTTGATCATTGAACATTCCCCTGCTCTCTGGAAGGAAGAAGTGTCATGATGGACAGTAACAAGGGGAGAGAAAAGGAGACATTAAGTCAAATCCGAAAGAAACAAATATAAAATGATATGACAGCAACAATTTGTGAGTCAACAGGAAAGCTTGATAAACTGAAGTGCAGTGAATCAAAATGATCAAATGATTTTATTGGTTTCATTTTATTAGTCAGATCTATTACCGTATTTTTTATGACCAGGGAAAAACAAAATAATTATAATTGGTTTATTAAGGCAGACCTCAGTGGAAAGTACACCCCTGAGTCCTTGACGCCACTCCAGCCAAGCTGTGCCCACTACCCTTTGACTGAAAATACTTAGCCTCCCAATTCATCCACTCCTCATGGGGAGGCCGGTGGATGCTGCAAACAAAGGTTTCTCACAAAAGGACTTCACAACATCCAGAAAAAAATAAGAGTGTGAGCTATTGTATTTAAAAAGCACTGGAGGTGAGCGTTGCTCAAAGCTGAGTGGAAAAAAATCTTAATTTATCTTTAAGCCCCAGACTGTAAATATACTGCCAGCACTCACAGCAGAAGCCTTTCTCACACTACTGCCCTCTTTCGTAAGCCCATGAACCTCACCTGGAGTGATCACATGCTCACTGGGAGAGAAGGGGCTCAGTTACCGTGATAGCTAATTGCTGGGCCTCCCCTCAGCAAAGACGAACAGTCATTATAAGCCACTCCAAATTATAGACGGGTGCTTTGTGATACAGACTGCTGTAGACAGGCCTGAGACAATTACCAAATGAAAAAAATATTATTTTAAGAAATCTAACATTTTAATACAATGTGAAAAATGATGAGGGAATAATAAATGCAGTACATGAAAAGAACTAATAATAAAAAAGAGCTTGGTGAGAAATCCCGCTGTCATATTTGCATTTACCCTGAAACTAATGCCATGCACATTTCTGAATGCAAATAATTCACGAGGGGAAGCAAAATGAGGATGTTAATAATCATTTTTCCCTTAATGAGAAGCTGTTCTTTGACTCAAAGGTGCTTTAAGATGGACCAAGTGAGGCTTAACAAAAGAGTTCCTTTTGGGGGGAATGCGTAAATGAAGGCAGTTGCGTTTCATTCTGGGATTTCAAGGCAGCAGCATTAACATTATCATCACAAATATTATTTCTACATTTTTAAATAATAAAAATTCACCCTGTCAATGTAAAAATTCCTCCTTGTACTGACTTTAGCTCAAAGTGTGATTTCTTATGGGGTTTCCAGGTAATAAAAACATCTTTCAGTATTACTTTTAGTCATGCAGAATTCTAGTTCTTTTCATAATAAGAACTAATGTTAAATGATTCCTTATTATTGGCCAAGTACTGTACTAGGGGTTTGACAAGAGTCACCTCACCTTAGAACTGATGAAACTCCCAGAGACGGGTGAAATTATCCAAGGATACCAGCGAGTACGCGGAATTTATTTAAACTCAGGAGACCAAACTGCCCTTTCCACCTTGGAAGCTACCACCGCTTTTGATATTATGAACAGACCCAAGTGGCCTCAGCAACAACCTGTGAAGAATGACACACAACGACATCTGCACACAGGTGGAGCCTAGAGATGCTGTTCTCTTCAAAGTGAGCTTAGAGTTGCTTCTGTCTCCTCCCTCTCTCTCTCTCTCTCTCTCTCTCTCTTCCTTCCATAGTAGGCTGCTAAGTAAGGGAGAAAAATGCCCAAAAGACAGGGAAAGTTTTAGAAAATCAGCCTCAATTACCCATCTGTGGCTCTATATGCACCTCCCTCAGTGTGATTCCCAATCAATGGCCTGACTACCTACAGTATTTCCATGGCAGAAATTTATACAAATAGCTTTAGAAGAGTGGTATAGTGTTCCCCTTCAGAGGAAAAGGCAGCCATACTTACTGCCTATTATAAAAGATTTGTTTCCTCAGCTCAGGATTCCTCCCCTATAATGCAGCTTACTGTGTGTGCCAGTGATACAGGGCCCTCTTTTCACCCTCCTGTAGGAACTGAGACTCAGGAAAATGCAGAGGGCTACTTTTATTAATGTGAGTAATAAAGTCCTTTGTCTCTGTCTGAAGTCTTCTACCAACATCCATGAAACCATAGTAGGCTAACTTGTTAGCTTGCAAGGAAGGTAAAGTCTCAGACACTTTGTAGTTCCTGACAAGATCCATATTGGAATCATGGTTCTTTTGTTAACCAATTATTTGATGTTCAGAAAGTTACTTAAACTCTCTAAGCCTTGGTGTACTCAGCTGTCAAGAAAGGCCAGCCTTAAGAGTTTAACTGCTATATGATATAATATATATTATGCTATATAACATATGATACATGCATTAGCACCATACCCAGGCACAAAGTATGTGCTCAACAAATTTGCCTACTATGGCTCTTATATAACGAAGAAATTACTTAGAATGTGGAACCAAATTTTAGCCACTTTTCTGTATGGCCTCAGAAAAGTCACTCAACTCACCCAGGACTGGATTCTCTCCTCTGTAAAATGAGACAAGTAGATGAGATGATCGCTAAGATTCCTCCTGGCTTTAAATTCTGAAACTTTGTTCCAGCTTCTTCTCACCATCTTCCTTCTCTCCCCTTAAAAGAAGGTTCTTTCATCAAATTTTTCCAGAAGTAACACATCAAGCACAGGGCATGATTGGAGTTAGAACCAAGCCTCAACTTTGATTCACAAGAGTAAAGTCTGGCTGCTGCAGGAGAGGGAGTTGCTTTGCTAAGGCCAGCTGAAGACAAAGCTAGTACTAGTGTTGTTGGTAAACCAAAAGAGTCTTACTAATTTTAGCCTTTTCTCTCTAACCCACACGCAGTTGGCTTTCCTGTTGCAGTTTAAGCAAAGGCAGAGACAGTGGAAATGTAGAGGAAGGTTTGAATATCCGAAATAATAAAGTAGAATCAATCATTGGACTTGTTGCCTAATTCGATATGGCATGTGAGCAAGATGATGAGAGACTCTAGTTTTTAAACCCAGCTCTGCATACAGCAGACTGTGCGGCCAGATTAATCCATTGACTCTCCCTAGATCTTGGTGCCTTCACTGGTACTATGAGGACACTGGATTAGATGATTCCTGAGGTCCCTTCTGACTTTGTAATTCTATAATTAACGATCGTCACGAACACTTCTCATTGCCCTAAATAATCTATCTGAATAAATGACTAAATTTATCTTAACTGCAGGCAGAGAAATCAAATTAAGTGACAGGAAGTTTTAGACTGTACATAGCCAGGAGTGTGTAAGTAAAGAGCTACAACTGTCAATGTCGATCTAGAATCTACTTTAGTCCCAATGTATGTCCCAGCCAAAGATATGTCAGTTCTGGATGATGATGGACAAGCTTATGTGCTTCTGAGTATTCCACTCTTGACCTACTTATCCATATCGTGTGGATCTTCCAACAGCAGCAATGCCCTTGCTCATTTCCACCCATAGATGCCTACATTGTTCTTCTTGGACCCAAGACATATGCTCATCAGACAACCAGCTAAGCTAGGGCAGGCAACTGGAAAGGTATCAAAGAGCACAAAGCAGATCAGTCAATCATTAAGCCCCAACAATTATCTCATTAGTGACCATCTTTAATCAAGCAACATCAGAAAAATACACCACTTTGCAATAACTGCAATGGAAAAAAACAGGTTTCTCCCCACAACACATCGCTGATATTTTTATTTTAACATTTAGCAATATACATAGTTTTTAATAACTCTGCCATGACTAAGCTGATTTATTCTGGACTATATCATTTTTATCTTTGCACCTACCCCTGTTAATTCATCATACAATGTTTTAGAGTTTAGCATACCTGGTTTTAAATTCTGAGTTTGCCATCTGTTCATTGTGTGACTTTGGGCAAGTTACTTAACCTCTCAGAGCCTTACTTACTTGTCTGTGCAATTAACATAATAATACGTACCTCACAGAGGGGTTGTTAGAATTTAATGAGGCAGCTTTTATTTCATCTTTTTTTTTTTTTTTTTAGTAGCAAAGAGATTCTTTTTTTTTTTAATTAATTTATTTTATTTTATTTATTTATTTTTTATTTATGGCTGTGTTGGGTCTTCGTTTCTGTGCGAGGGCTTTCTCCAGTTGCGGCAAGTGGGGGCCACTCTTCATCGTGGTGCGCGGGCCTCTCACTATCGCGGCCTCTCTTGTTGCAGAGCACAGGCTCCAGACGCGCACGCTCAGTAGTTGTGGCTCACGAGCCTAGTTGCTCCGCGGCATTTGGGATCTTCCCAGACCAGGGCTCAAACCCGTGTCCCCTGCATTGGCAGGCAGATTCTCAACCACTGCGCCACCAGGGAAGCCCTTCATCTTTTTATTGAATGAAAGATTCTTTAAATTCTATAGTGCTTTACAATTTTCAAAAGTTTCACACACTTGATTTCATAAAATCTCATAATAAGCCCTTTTTCCCCTACCTCTATAATGCCCCTCCCCCCCGCCCTCTACCCACTGTTTGTTCTCTGTATCTGTGAGTCTGCTTCTTTTTTGTTTCATTCACTAGTTTGTTGTATTTTTTAGATTCCACATATAAGTGATATCATACAGTATTTGTTTTGTTCTGTCTGACCTATTTCACTTAACATAATGCCTTCCAAGTCCATCCATGTTGCCACAAATGGCAAAATTTCATTTCATTCTTTTTTATGACTGAGTAGTACTCCATTGAGTGTGTGTGTGTGTGTGTGTGTGTGTGTGTGTGTATATATATATATATATATATATATATATATATATATATATATATATATAAATTTCTACATATTTGTGACCTCCAATGTCCATAGACAGGAAGACTATATATATATATATATATATATAATGCCACATCTTCTTTATCCATTCATCTGTTGATAGACACTTAGGTTGCTTCCATATCTTGGCAATTATAAATAATGCTGCTATGAAAATAGGGGTACATGTATCTTTTTCAAATTAGTGTTTTTGTTTTTTTCAGATATATACCCGGGAGTGGAATTGCTGGGTCATATGGTAGCTGTATTTTTAGTTCTTTGAGAAACCTCCATACTGTTTTCTACAGTGGCTGTACCAATTTACATTCTCACCAACAGTTTAGGAGGGTTCCCTTTATAAGACAGCTTTTCAAGTGTCAGGTGCATTGTCTGACATACAATGAGATTTAATATATTGTAGTTTTTGGTATAGCAGATCATCAATAAATATTTATTGAACTATAGTTATGATTTCTTGATTGTTTATTGTGTACCAGGCCCTAGGTTATTACTTTATACAAAACTATATAATAGAGGTACTATTATGAGCCTCATTTCAAAAAATGAAGGACATGAGAAGAGAAAGGTGAAGTGAAATGCTGCCAGAGGCCCAACAGTCAGTAAATAGCAGAACCAGAATTTAAACTCAGGTATTCTAGCTCCAGAGCACAAGCTACAAATAGCACACAATATCACATCCAAATAAATGAATGATTTGGTTTCAAATAAAGCTAGGGAGCCAGAAGACACTAACAGATGATGTATTATGTCCTTTAATCTTAAAACAAGTCTCCATGTCTTTATATAGAACTAGATGTAGACCCACATTTATTAAATTTCTATTACTAGTTTTCAAAATCCTCAAGAGAAGACACATTCTGAGTAATCTATTCCACTAATTAGCAAACAATTATTTCCACATGTTTGTGACCTCCAATGTCCATAGACAGGAAGAATAATTAGAAAGTTCATTATATCTCCTTTGGTTTGTATTCAATTTCATAAAAACATAGTTAAATATCATGTAAATAGGTTTTTCTCTGTAAAAGTATCAGTTGCACTGGTCCCTGGTAGAAAAGAATGAAATGTAAAATTCTCACTTACAGATAGAACTTAAATACAGCTTTCTTATGAATAACTTTTATAAAGGATACTGAATAAAATCTTTTCAGTAAAAAATATCATATTTTTAACAGAGTTTGTTTGAAGAATTCATTTGCAAATAATTCTTTGTAGTAAGTTGTTGGCCCTCTTCCTACATTTTAAACTTTTTCTTTTGTCTTTCTTTTTTTTTTTTTTTTTTTTTTTTTTTAACATCTTTATTGAAGTATAATTGCCTTACAATGGTGTGTTAGCTTCTGCTTTATAACAAAGTGAATCAGTTATACATATACAATATGTTCCCATTTCTCTTCCCTCTTGCATCTCCCTCCCTCCCACCCTCCCCATCCCATCCCTCTAGATGGTCACAAAGCACCGAGCTGATCTCCCTGTGCTATGCGGCTGCTTCCCACTAGATATCTATTTTACATTTGGTAGTGTATATATGTCCATGACACTCTCTTACCCTGTCACATCTCACCCCACCCCCTCCCCATATCCTCAAGTCCATTCTCTAGTAGGTCTGTGTCTTTATTCCCGTCTTGCCACTAGGTTCTTCATGGCCTTTTTTTTTTTTTTTTTTTTTTTTTCCCCTTAGATTCCGTATATATGTGTTAGCATACTGTATTTGTTTTTCTCTTTCTGACTTACTTCACTCTGTATGACAGACTCTAACTCCATCCACCTCATTACAAATACCTCCATTTCATTTCTTTTTATGGCTGAGTAATATTCCATTGTATATATGTGCCACATCTTCTTTATCCATTCATCTGTCGATGGACATTTAGATTGCTTCCATGTCCTGGCTATTGTAAATAGAGCTGCAATGAACATTTTGGTACATGACTCTTTTTGACCTATGGTTTTCTCAGGGTATATGCCCAGTAGTGGGATTGCTGGGTCGTATGGTAGTTCTATTTGTAGTTTTTTAAGGAACCTCCATACTGTTCTCCATAGTGGCTGTATCAATTTACATTCCCACCAACAGTGCAAGAGTGTTCCCTTTCCTCCACACCCTCTCCAGCATTTATTGTTTCTAGATTTTTTGATGATGGCCATTCTGACCGGTGTGAGATGATATCTCATTGTAGTTTTGATTTGCATTTCTCTAATGATTAATGATGTTGAGCATTCTTTCATGTGTCTGTAGGCCATCTGTATATCTTCTTTGGAGAAATGTCTATTTAGGTCTTCGGCCCATTTTTGGATTGGGTTGTTCGTTTTTTTGTTATTGAGCTGCATGAGCTGCTTGTAAATCTTGGAGATTAATCCTTTGTCAGTTGCTTCATTTGCAAATATTTTCTCCCATTCTGATGGTTGTCTTTTGGTCTTGTTTATGGTTTCCTTTGCTGTGCAAAAGCTTTTAAGTTTCATTAGGTCCCATTTGTTTATTTGTGTTCTTATTTCCATTTCTCTGGGAGCTGGGTCAAAAAGAATCTTGCTGTGATGTATGTCATAGAGTGTTCTGCCTATGTTTTCCTCTAAGAGTTTGATAGTGTCTGCCCTTACACTTAGGTCTTTAATCCATTTTGAGTTTATTTTTGTGCATGGTGTCAGGGAGTGTTCTATTTTCATACTTTTACATGTACCTGTCCAATTTTCCCAGCACCACTTATTGAAGAGGCTGTCTTTTCTCCACTGTATATGCTTGCCTCCTTTATCAAAAATAAGGTGCCCATATGTGTGTGGGTTTATCTCTGGGCTTTCTATCCTGTTCCATTGATCTATATTTCTGTTTTTGTGCCAGTACCAAACTGTCTTGATTACTGAAGCTTTGTAATATAGTCTGAAGTCAGGGAGCCTGATTCCCCCAGCTCCATTTTTCGTTCTCAAGATTGCTTTGGCTATTCGGGGTCTTTTGTGTTTCCATACAAATTGTGAAATTTTTTGTTCTAGTTCTGTGAAAAATGCCAGTGGTAGTTTGATAGGGATTGCATTGAATCTGTAGATTGCTTTGGGTAGTAGAGTCATTTTCACAATGTTGATTCTTCCAATCCAGGAACATGGTATATCTCTCCATCTATTTGTATCATCTTTAATTTCTTTCATCAGTGTCTTATAATTTTCTGCATACAGGTCTTTTGTCTCCTTAGGTAGGTTTATTCCTAGATATTTTATTCTTTTTGTTGCAATGGTAAATGGGAGTGTTATCTTAATTTCACTTTCAGATTTTTCGTCATTAGTGTATAGAAATGCAAGAGATTTCTGTGCATTAATTTTGTATCCTGCTACTTTACCAAATTCATTGATTAGCTCTAGGAGTTTTCTGGTAGCATCTTTAGGATTCTCTATGTATAGTATCATGTCATCTGCAAATAGTGACAGCTTTACTTCTTCTTTTCCGATTTGGATTCCTTTTATTTCTTTGTCTTCTCTGATTGCTGTGGCTAACACTTCCAAAACTATGTTGAATAATAGTGGTGAGAGTGGGCAACCTTGTCTTGTTCCTGATCTTAGTGGAAATGGTTTCAGTTTTTCCCCATTGAGGACAATGTTGGCTGTGGGTTTGTCATATATGGCCTTTATTATGTTGAGGAAAGTTCCCTCTATGCCTACTTTCTGCAGGGCTTTTATCATAAATGGGTGTTGAATTTTGTCGAAAGCTTTCTCTGCATCTATTGAGATGATCATATGGTTTTTCTCCTTCAGTTTGTTAATATGATGTATCACATTGATTGATTTGCGTATATTGAAGAATCCTTGCATTCCTGGGATAAACCCCACTTGATCATGGTGTATGATCCTTTTAATGTGCTGTTGGATTCTGTTTGCTAGTATTTTGTTGAGGATTTTTGCATCTATGTTCATCAGTGATATTGGCCTGTAGTTTTCTTTCTTTGTGACATCTTTGTCTGGTTTTGGTATCAGGGTGATGGTGGCCTCGTAGAATGAGTTTGGGAGTGTTCCTCCCTCTGCAATATTTTGGAAGAGTTTGAGAAGGATAGGTGTTAGCTCTTCTCTAAATGTTTGATAGAATTCGCCTGTGAAGCCATCTGGTCCTGGGCTTTTGTTTGTTGGAAGGTTTTTAATCACAGTTTCAATTTCAGTGCTTGTGATTGGTCTGTTCATATTTTCTATTTCTTCCTGGTTCAGTCTCGGCAGTTTGTGCATTTCTAAGAATCTGTCCATTTCTTCCAGGTTGTCCATTTTATTGGCATAGAGTTGCTTGTAGTAATCTCTCATGATCTTTTGTATTTCTGCAGTGTCAGTGGTTACTTCTCCTTTTTCATTTCTAATTCTATTGATCTGAGTCTTCTCCCTTTTTCTCTTGATGAGTCTGGCTAATGGTTTATCAATTTTGTTTATCTTCTCAAAGAACCAGCTTTTAGTTTCATTGATTTTTGCTATTGTTTCCTTCATTTCTTTTTCATTTATTTCTGACCTGATCTTTATAATTTCTTTCCTTCTGCTGGCTTTGGGGTTTTTTTGTTCTTCTTTCTCTAATTGCTTTAGGTGCAAGGTTAGGTTGTTTATTCGAGATGTTTCCTGTTTCTTGAGGTAGGCTTGTATTGCTATAAACTTCCCTCTTAGCACTGCTTTTGCTGCGTCCCATAGGTTTTGGGTCGTCGTATCTCCATTGTCATTTGTTTCTAGGTATTTTTTGATTTCCCCTTTGATTTCTTCAGTGATCACTTCGTTATTAAGTAATGTATTGTGTAGCCTCCATGTGTTTGTATTTTTTACAGGTCTTTTCCTGTAATTGATATCTAGTCTCATAGCGTTGTGGTCGGAAAAGATACTTGATACGATTTCAATTTTCTTAAATTTACCAAGGCTTGATTCGTGACCCAAGATATGATCTATCCTGGAGAATGTTCCATGAGCACTTGAGAAAAATGTGTATTCTGTTGTTTTTGGATGGAATGTCCTATAAATATCAATTAAGTCTATCTTGTTTAATGTATCATTTAAAGCTTGTGTTTCCTTATTTATTTTCATTTTGGATGATCTGTCCATTGGTGAGAGTGGGGTGTTAAAGTCCCCTACTATGATTGTGTTGCTGTCGATTTCCCCTTTTATGGCTGTTAGTATTTGCCTTATGTATTGAGGTGCTCCTATGTTGGGTGCATAAATATTTACAATTGTTATACCTTCCTCTTGTATCGATCCCTTGATCATTATATAGTGTCCTTCTTTGTCTCTTGTAATAGTCTGTATTTTAAAGTCTATTTTGTCTGATATGAGAATTGCTACTCCAGCTTTCTTTTGATTTCCATTTGCATGGAATATCTTTTTCCATCCCCTCACTTTCAGTCTATATGTGTCTCTAGGTCTGAAGTGGGTCTCTTGTAGACAGCATATATATGGGTCTTGTTTTTGTATCCATTCAGCTAGCCTGTGTCTTTTGGTGGGAGCATTTAATCCATTTACATTCAAGGTAATTATCGATATGTATGTTCCTATTCCCATTTTCTTAAATGTTTTGGGTTTGTTATTGTAGGTGTTTTCCTTCTCTTGTGTTTCTTGCCTAGAGAAGTTCCTTTAGCATTTGTTGTAAAGCTGGTTTGGTGGTGCTGAACTCTCTCAGCTTTTGCTTGTCTGTAAAGGTTTTAATTTCTCCATCGAATCTGAATGAGATCCTTGCTGGGTAGTGTAATCTTGGTTGCAGGTTTTTCTCCTTCATCACTTTAAGTATATCCTGCCACTCCCTTCTGGCTTGCAGAGTTTCTGCTGAAAGATCAGATGTTAACCTTATGGGGATTCCCTTGTGTGTTATTTGTTTTTTTTCCCTTGCTGCCTTTAATATGTTTTCCTTATATTTAATTTTTGACAGTTTGATTAATATGTGTCTTGGTGTGTTTCTCCTTGGGTTTATCCTGTATGGGACTCTCTGTGCTTCCAGGACTTGATTAACTATTTCCTTTCCCATATTAGGGAAGTTTTCAACTATAATCTCTTCAAATATCTTCTCAGTCCCTTTCTTTTTCTCTTCTTCTTCTGGGACCCCTATAATTCGAATGTTGGCGCGTTTAATGTTGTCCCAGAGGTCTCTGAGACTGTCCTCAGTTCTTTTCATTCTTTTTTCTTTATCCTGCTCTGCAGTAGTTATTTCC
Source organism: Balaenoptera physalus (assembly GCF_965194825.1). Classification (NCBI taxonomy): domain Eukaryota; kingdom Metazoa; phylum Chordata; class Mammalia; order Artiodactyla; family Balaenopteridae; genus Balaenoptera; species Balaenoptera physalus. The sequence goes on from NC_138882.1 coordinate 124,661,261, forward strand.
ACCATTTTATCTTCCAGGTCACTTATCCTTTCTTCTGCCTCAGTTATTCTGCTATTGATCCCATCTAGAGTATTTTTAATTTCATTTATTGTGGTTTTCATCATTGCTTGGTTCCTCTTTAGTTCTTCTACGTCCTTGTTAAATGTTTCTTGCATTTTGTCTATTCTATTTCCAAGATTTTGGATCATCCTTACTATCATTATTCTGAATTCTCTTTCAGGTAGACTACCTATTTCCTCTTCATTTGTTAAGTCTGGTATGTTCTGACCCTGCTCCTTCATCTGCTGTGTGTTTTTCTGTCGTCTCATTTTGCTTATCTTACTGTGTTTGGGGTCTCCTTTTCACAGGCTGCAGGTTCGTAGTTCCTGTTGTTTTTGGTATCTGTCCCCAGTGGCTAAGGTTGGTTCAGTGGGTTGTGTAGGCTTCCTGGTGGAGGGAACTAGTGCCTGAGCTCTGGTGGATGAGGTTGGCTCTTGTCTTTCTGGTGGGCACGTCCACGTCTGGTGGTGTATTTTGGGGTGTCTGTGGCCTTATTATGATTTTAGGCAGCCTCTCTGCTAATGGATGGGGCTGTGTTCCTGTCTTGCTAGTTGTTTGGCATATGGTGTCCAGCACTGTAGCTTGTTGGTCGTTGAGTGAAGCTGGGTCTTGATGTTGAGATGGAGATCTCTGAGAGATTTTTGCCGTTTGGTATTACGTGAAGCTGGGAGGTCTCTTGTGGACCAGTGTCCTGAAGTTGGCTCTCCCACCTCAGAGGCACGGCCCTGATGCCTGGCTGGAGCACCAAGAGCCTTTCGTCCACACGGCTCAGAGTAAAAGGGAGAAAAAATAGAAAGAAAGAAAGAAAGAGGCTATAATATAGTGAAGTAAAATAAAGCTATTGTAAAGCAAAGCTATACAGACAAAATCGCACCCAGAAGCATATACATATACACTCACAAATAAAGGAAAAGGGGAAAAATTAATATATCCTGCTCCCAAAGTCCACCTCCTGAATTTGGGATGATTCGTTGTCTATTCAGGTATTCACCAGATGCAGGCACATCAAGTTGTTTGTGGAGTTTTAATCCGCTGCTTCTAAGGTTGCTGGGAGAGATTTCCCCTTATCTTCCCTGTTCGCGCAGTTCCTGGGGTTCAGCTTTGGATTTGGACCCGCCTCTGCGTGTAGGTCGCCTGAGGGCGTCTATTCCCCGCCCAGACAGGACGGGGTTAAAGGCGCAGCTGCTTCGGGGGCTCTGGCTCACTCAGGCCGCGGGGAGGGAGGGGTACAGAGGAGGCGGGGTGAGCCTGCGGCGGCCGAGGCCGGCGTGACGTTGCACCAGCCTGAGGTGAGCAGTGCGTTCTCCCGGGGAACTTGTCCCCGGATCACGGGACCCTGGCAGTGGCGGGCTGCACAGGCTCCCGGGAGGGGCGATGTGGAGAGTGACTTGTGCTCACACACAGGCTTTTTGGAGGCGGCAGCAGCAGCCCCAGCGTCTCACGCCCGTCTCTGGGGTCCGTGCTGATCGCCGCGGCTCACGCCTTTCTCTGGAGTTCGTTTAGGCGGCACTCTGAATCCCCTCTCCTTGCGCGCCGCGAAACAAAGAGGCAAGAAAAAGTCTCTTGCCTCTTCGGCAGCTGCAGACCTTTTCCCGGTCTCCCTACCAGCCAGCTGTGGTGCGCTAACCCCTTCAGGCTGTGTTCACGCCGCCAGCCCCAGTCCTCTCCCTGCGATCCAACCGAAACCGAAACCCGATCCTCAGCTCCCAGCCCCGCCCGCCGAGCAGACAAGCCTCTGGGGCTGGTGAGTGCTGCTCGGCGCCGAGCCTCTGTGCGGGAGTCTCTCCGTTTTTTTCCTCTGCGCCCCTGTTGCTGTGGGGTCTGCGGTGATCGCCGCGGCTCGCGCCCTTCTCTGGAGTTCGTTTAGGCGGCGCTCTGAATCCCCTCTCCTTGCGCGCCGCGAAACAAAGAGGCAAGAAAAAGTCCCTTGCCTCTTCGGCAGCTGCAGACTTTTTCCCAGTCTCCCTCCCAGCCAGCTGTGGTGCGCTAATCCCTTCAGGCTGTGTTCACGCTGCCAGCCTCAGTCCTCTCACTGCGATCCGACCGAAGCCGAGCCTCAGCTCCCAGCCCCGCCCGCCCCGGCGGGGGAGCAGACAAGCCTCTCGGGCTGGAGAGTGCTGCTCGGCGCCGAGCCTCCGTGCGGGAACCTCTCCGTTTTTCCCTCTGCGCCCCTGTTGCTGTGGGATCCGCGCTGGTAGCTGCGGCTCGCGCCCTTCTCTGAAGTTCGTTTAGGCGGCGCTCTGAATCCCCTCTCCTCGCGCACCAGGAAACAAAGAGGGAAGAAAAAGTCTCTTGCCTCTTCGGCAGCTGCAGACTTTTTCCCGGACTCCCTCCCGGCTAGCTGTGGTGCACTAACCCCTTCAGGCTGTGTTCACGCCGCCAACCCCAGTCCTCTCCCTGCGATCCGACCGAAGCCCGAGCCTCAGCTCCCAGCCCCGCCCGCCCCGGCGGGTGAGCAGACAAGCCTCTCGGGCTGGAGAGTGCTGCTCGGCGCCGAGCCTCCGTGCGGGAACCTCTCCGCTTTGCCCTCTGCACCCCTGTGGCTGCGCTCTCCTCCGTGGCTCCGAAGCTTCCCCCCTCTGCCACCCGCAGTCTCTGCCCGCGAAGGGGCTTCCTAGTGCGTGGAAATCTTTCCTCCTTCACGGCTCCCTCCCACTGGTGCAGGTGCCGTCCCTATTCTTTTGTCTCTGTTATTTCTTTTTTCTTTTGCCCTACCCAAGTACGGGGGGAGTTTCTTGCCTTTTTGGAGGTCGGACGTTTTCTGCCAGCGTTCAGTGGGTGTTCTGTAGGAGCAGTTCCACGTGTAGATGTATTTCTACTGTATCTGTGGGAAGGAAGGTGATCTCCGCGTCTTACTCTTCCGCCATCTTCCCGAGGACCTCTTTTGTCTTTCTTTAAGATAGAGCAAAATGTGTTATAAATCTCCATACTGTAACAAATATATGCTAATGTAATTATTCAACCACTGGAAAAACCTTTTCATGCTTTAGGTTAACTAATAAAACTACAATTTAAGATGCAGTGTCATTCATCATTCTCAAAACAAGAAAAAAAAAAGAAGAAAGTGAGTTCATTGTTCTCACTGTTTTATGGAAGAGAAACTAAAACAAGGAAAAGAAAAGTATTTGACCAAGATCTAAAAAGAAATAAACACAATAAGGTGGGCCTGGCTGCTCATTGTCTCATCTAAGCCTGCAGAAGAAACAAGTCTAAAAATTGTGGAATGATTCAAATAAGACAGAAGTTTCTTTCTCACTCACAGAACAGGCTAAGACAGATGCTCCTGGTTGGCAGACAGCCTTCCACATGATAACTTAGAGACCCAGGCCCCTTCCAACTTGTGGCTCAGCTATCCCCTAGCACCTCATCATGACCAGTTTGCAGCAGGCAGAAAGGGAAACAGAGTGGAGGTGGACATACCCTTTTTCTAAAAGACGTAGAATTAGCACATATAACATCCATCACATTCACATTCTATTGACTGGAACTCAAACATATTGCTACACATCAGTACAAAGGAGGTTGGGAAATATGGCCTAGCACAGGAAAAATAAGAAATAAGATTTGATGAACAGCTAACAGTCTGTCCCATACTTTGTGTGTTCTATTCAACGTCACTACAAAGTTGAAAGAATTCAGACATAGACAATTTCTGAGGAGTCTTCCATTAGATCTTTTAAAACATACCCCAAATCCTAGAATATTCCAAGCAATAATTTAGTTATTGTGTAATAATACAATATAAGGTAACTGGGATCAAAATCCTTTTTCTCTTTCTTCCGTACAAATAAAGAACCTTTTTATTTTGGGCAATTTTTGCCAGAGTTCTCTTTTATAAGAGTAATAATACTTAAAAATCTGGGAATTAGAAATGTTATTTAAAAGTATTCTGATCTATTGTCCTACATTCAGGAAGGTCAACACCTACACTGTTCTATTTTAATGAAAACACTTTTTCAAAGATGTGCAAAGGAGATTCCAGCAAGTCTTTGGATGCCCAACAACCCACACAGTCAGGAAATTCTTCCTTGTTGCCAATTTAAATTTGTTATCCTATAGCTTAAGCTCAGTTCCTTTGGATTTTTCTTAGACATAAAAAACAGATGTTCTTTTATCCTTAGTATATTACACATTCCCACATTTCTATATTTAGCCTTGTCCTTAGCAATATGAATAATCCCAGAACCTTTTCCCCACAGGTACCATGGCCAAACCCTTTAATTGTATTTATGACTCTCGTTAGAAATCTATCCAACTTTTCCATGTTCCCTTTAAGTTGTCATGGTCCAGAATGAGATTCTCATAATTTAGCCTATTTTTGTAAGTACCTGTTCTATGAGAATATAGCGTACAAAGAGTAGAGAGAAAAATGAATCTAATTCCCAGGAAAATGATATTCTATCAACAATAAAATAGAATCTCATCGCTATATTTTGTCTTTCTCTTGCCAGTTACTGCTTTCACGTTTGTCATCCCCTTAGGCAGAAGTCTTGGCTCACAACCCAAGTTTCCAGTTACAGAACTGGCAAAGCCACATAACTCCCTTCTCAACACATCCTTATCTCAGAAAAGTCAACACTTTTCCCCATAAATGTTGGGAATCTTTCACATGTTCACAAGCAAGATACTTAAAATATTTCACGTTCAAATAGCCCCTTACAGTTTGAAAAATGCTCTAACATGTGTGTTCGCAATGACTCTTTACAGTAACCCTGTGAGGTAAATTACACATCTTCATTTGGAAGATGAGGAACCTCAGAACTAGAGGTTAAGTGGTTTGCCTAACATCACATAGGAATAAGTGGCAGTTGTGGATCACTAATTCAGAGCATCTATCTCCAAATCTAGCGCTTTTGCAGAATACTATATAGGGGAACAGTTTCTTTCTTTGTGTTTCAATCTACTGCCTAAGAATCCTAACAGAAATAAATAATTCTTAAAAAGGATGTCATGTAAGTTACATCAATAAAAATACCTGATTTGAAAGGTATCTCATATTACTAAAAGAAGGTGCTGAAATATAACTTCAGTGCTGTAAGACTGATTTTTCCTTCAATGATTTCATGAAATATTGGCTTTGACCATGGTTCAATAAGCGTTTGTGTGTATTCTTGGTGGGGGGGGGGGGGGCGGGGGGGCCAGGGGGGAACAGTGTGTTTGCTACATAGTAGATGCTGAATAAATGTGCATCTGAGCAAAACATCATTATTAGTTATTCTTATGTAGTTATTTGTGGAGTTTAGCTGGATTCTTCAAAACTCGGTCACACTGCTCACGTGCTCATGAGAAGAAAATACCACACAAGCAAATATTTATTAAATAAAGACAACTAACTTGTCTAACTGTATGAATCTTTTTTTTAATTAAGGTATTTAAGGTGTGTGTGTGTGTGTGTGTGTCTTTTCAGAAAAAAACTGTTGAGACATTAAAATGCATTTTATAAGACTTTAAAAACACAATATTTACCTTAAGCTTCCAGGGCAAATTAATTTCATACATATATTTCTGGCTTATTTTTATAGAAAATCAAGTTTATTAATTTGGAATTTTTCAGGTATTTTTCATCATCCCTCCAATATGCCTCAATAATACCATTATTATCCATTAATCTCCTATTCAAGTGAGAGTAATGGTAATTAAAGTAAACCAAACCTCACTTATCCCATGTTTGTGTAAGTTTCTTTGGCTGCTTATTTGAGTTAAGAAGCATATATGATTTTCAAAGACTCTCTCCCTACTATACATTTGATTTAATAAAATTCTTTTTGGAAAATTTCTGATATCAGGTAAGTTTTATCAATAAAAATTTCCTTTTTCTCATTGTGTTAAAAGATTCACAACTACAGAATTTCCTTTCCAGGATATATGGGACTTGAAATCTTTAACCACTAATAGATTTTCATTTTCTCTTGTGTACTCTGGGCATTGCATATTTTAATTATGTTTATATGATTTATCTTCAGATTCTTGCTTGGAAATAAGTCTAGAAATAGATATCGTATGTGTGGTATTCATTTTTAATCTAATCACATGGCAAACTTATTAGCCTAAAAGAGAGACATTTAATTTTGCAACATAATTTCACATTTAATTCTGAATTGTTTGCTATATTTAGCTTTTGTCTGAATTAGAAGTAAGTCGGAAGTAATTCTAGAAGAAGATGAATAAAGTTAGAATTTTTTTCATTACTTCACACAAAGAAAAACTTACAAACCGTACTTTTGCCAGTATGCTGTTATCACATTATTGCTTCTTCTGCCACTTTTTATTTAATTAAAATATTATAATTTTAACAATAGCCTAAATTTTTTAAATAGGGCACTTATGTCTTTCAAGTGTTTGTTAGCATTATTTATTTTGTGCTAAAATGTATGTTTTATCCTAAAAATATATGTTTTAACCCAAGTTTTATACTAACAGTGAAAGAATGGAATAAATCACGAGAGGTTTTTCAACCAGAAAAAGAACGTGCTTTGAGTTTCACAAGATATTCATTTCAGGCCTTAACACCCTTAACTGGACTTTTCAGGGCAGGTTAATATTTGCAACCAAAAGTCTGTCATTGAGTGAAGAGATTGGCTTTGATGGAAATAACATGGGCAACAGGACTGTCTAGCTAGATGTTGAATATAGTATCACACTTACAGAGTTTGCTATATGGAAATCACCTTCCTCTTTCATTTTGGTTGCTCTGTCCTTGGGCACTTGTCATTTAACTTTGGGTCCCTCACACCTTGGAAGTTAAAGAAGATAACACAGAAGAATGATGCTGGAACCAAACTTCTGCAACCAGGGAGTAATAGATCATAGAGCTATCATGCCAAATGACAATTACACTATATTTGCTTATGGTTCTGCCACAATAAGCTTATGCAAGGAGTGGTTAGGGATATTCACTGGTATCTATGCATTTCTATCTAGTAAAAGCATTGGTATCTGAAAACTAAGTCAATGTGTACCACATTCACTAATTAAGCAACACTGTTTCAAGTTCTGTCATTTAATAATTAACTCTTATGGAAGCTATAATTTCTGAGCCAAAATCATGGTGCAAAACTGTTACAGATGCAGTTACAGTTGTTTTTCTGTAAATCAATGTTTAGCATGACTTGCTGTTGAAGGGAGAAATGCCTCCAAATTAATAGATTTAGTAAAAGAACTTTTTTTTTTATCTTTTCACTTCTATCTCAATTAGAAATTAGAGAAAGATGGAGATGGAAAATAGGAAATATAGGAAGTGGGAAGAGAAATACCAGAGTATTGGTGCCTTCCTTTCCAAATAGCAAAACAACATGGGCTTATCCTCAGCAATTTACAAATGAATGTAAATAAATAACTATTAATGATGGAGCTACATCACAGATGACGTGGAAATTGTAATTAACTTTACTGTCATATAAGTGACAGATTATAGAGACCCTTCATCACCTTGGAGATTTATGGAGCAAAACGCCTGTGTATAATTTAGTAAATACGTGTAGTTGTAGAGGAGACCTACCATATGTTAATTAGGAGGTAATTGCAAGGAGAAAAAAGGAGATTGCAACAGGAGAAAAAAGATATATCCAGAGTAGGTAAACAGAGAAAAAAAAGAAAAGGTCAGGATGGGAATTTGGCTAATTGAAGAAGGAGGCATGTTGGTGGAAGACAAGATGAAGTAGAAAACTATTTTTCACAGAAGATTTTTAACAGAGGATATCCAGATATGTCATCTGTAAAGCCTGCACCTTTGCTTGTAAGCAGGTTAGAATACATAGTCCTCCCCCAGCTTTTGTTTTGGAATCATAACCTTTTGATTTTGATCAAATAACAAATCACTCCATGTGCTAACGAATACTGTACTAGGAATCTAAGACCAATGGTGTCTAGAAAAGCCCTAGATTTCCTAAGGAGAGTGCCAGCTAATTAGAAGGCAGTATGCAGAGTTTGGATAATGGTTTTAACACCTTATAGAATCAATGATGTCCCTGGGAATTGAAGCCTGAATCCTAGATGAAAATCTACTCTGGAGTCACAGGCTAATGAGTTGACAAAGAAGCAGAGAAACTACATATGAAAATGAGAGTTTGGCTTCTTGACAAAAAAGGAGGGGAAGAGAGAAAAAAATCAGTATCAAATCTTCAATCCTGAAACTTAAATTGCTGCTTTGGATCTTTTCTTCTTTTTTGCCTTTCTTCTTCTTTTGATGAAAAGCTGAAAACGTAAAGCACAAAGGTTTCAACAGCCCAGGAAGCAGATTCACGGCCTAAGTAAGTCCCTGAAAAATTTCCAGGTTCCCATTCTTCTTTAACACTAGAAGAGGCCAGACTGGGGGCAGTCATTTCATGAAAGCCTTAGATCTTTGCCACACTACTCACATTGTGTGGGAAAAGAGCCTTGGCCAGATAAAGGATTCTCGTTAATTTATAATGGTGATAATGTTTTTCATTCAGCATGCAAGATGTACACAGATGGGCCTTATGGTTCTTGATTTCCACCCTACAAGACATCGAGTGCAATGCTTTGCACCGGATTCCTGGTGGGAGAGGTAGAAAGGAGATTTTTCATGCTCCTTACAGAAGCTGAAGGATAATAACTCAGGAAGAGTCACTTAACAGAGTTTAGGGAGCATTGGTGGCTGCTTCATTGTTCTTCTCACAGCAGGCTAGAGGGCAAAAGTTTATCAGAAGAGGAGAAAAAAACCTGAGGGTTAACTGGAACTGAATAGAATTTCAAATATGCTTAAATAAAATTTTCTCTTGGACTTTAATTCTAGTCATTGATTTGCATTCTTCTAAAAAAAATTAAATGATGTCAAATATGGCAGTCCTTTTGTATCCTTCTTTCAATCACAAACCTTTGACTTTGGGCATTGTTAATAACATTAAATATTAGGCTTACATTGTTAGCTTAATAGTAAGTGGAAAGAATGGCTTTGTAATTTTATGATTTTTCTCACTCAAGCCTTTTCTTTTAATAAGTCAGTTTAAAAATTCAAGACACAGTCTAATATTAGGGTACTTACTAGAGGAACTACTCATCCAAACCAGTGCAAATCATTTAAAATTTAGAAATTACTGAGTTCTACTGAGTTTATCCTTAAAAATTCCTGAAATGCCACTTAAAATGGGTGTTAATTAGGCATACAATATCTTAGGTTTCCTAAATATTGCAAGCCAGTTTTTAAATAACATTTGAAAATAAACCCAATAGAATTGTCACTACCCTTCTATAGAACCTTCAACCCTCTATCAAAAAACCTTTACACTAGGTTGTTTATAATATAAAATTAACTGTGTTGAATTTTTACATCTAATTTAGCAATATATTGTTAGTAAGAGTTTCTTAATATCTACATTTTTAAGGTTTTGTTTTTGTTTTTGTTTTTGTTTTACTTTGAGAATTTCTAACGTTTTTTCCCTAAAAAAACTGGAATCTACAGTCTTCCCCTTGCATATCTGTGAAGTCACAGAAGCTGGCCTAAAGTCATGGGTCCTTTGTAGTCTGAGGTCCTCTCTATTCAAATCAGTTTCATAAGAAATGGTTTAAAGTTAAAAAATAGTCACATAATAGCTTATAGAAAGTGTTTAGGTATATTCAATGGTTTATGTGCAACACTGTAGAAATATTGGTATCAGAAAAACAAGTCAATCTGAGCAAATTTATGTATAAACAGCTTTCATCTTGTAAAAGGAAGAAATTTCTATATTTATGTCCATTTATATTGATTAATCAAAATATATTTTGATATATAATTATATTTTGATATATATTATATATTTTTAATATATAATACATATTTTTACATATATAACATTGATATTAATCCATTTCTATTGATTAATCAATATAAACAGATAAAATGGGTAGCACCATTTCTGTAACAAAGATTATTAGTTATCTATCAATATCCACTCTCTCCTTTTTTGATAATAGGACTGGGTTAAGCTTGGCAAACATCCTTTTGGTTACACTCTATGTATATAGAATAGACATATTTTACAGTTAGTATGACCATTTGACTAGATTGCCTAGATTCTAGGTAATAGGATGAGAGCCTTCTCCCTAAAAAGGACTATGCATGTGCTCCCAGGCACTTTGGTCTCTCTGGTTGGGAAATTATCACAACTGGACCAGCCACTGTGGACCCCAAGAAGACAGCTATACAATGAGAGTGGCAGCATCTTACTGTTACAGCAGACAAGTAGCTAGATATGAGCAGAGAATTGGGGGCAGGGGAGAGGTGGCAGGAAATCACACATCTTGTAAACAGCGGGGGTCTACGGGCAAACAAAGAAAAGCAGGGACCTCCAGACTAACAGGAAACCACACATTTTGTGTGATGAGTATCCTGGAGGCAGACAAAGAAAGGTGGGGAAAGGCAGGAATCTCCTGCATACATATGTAACCTGTTGCTCATTACAATAAAATTAGCCTTGCAGACAAGAAGTATCCATCATGCACCACGCCATGACACTTCTGATCTAAGCACAATAAGGACAAAAATCCCTCCCCTCCTCAGGAAGATAAAGCTGGATGAAACTCAGGGAATCGGACCCCCAAACCCCTCCTTGCCCAGTGAATATTCTGCCCCTTCATTTGTATGCCCCTCATAACCGGCTTGCCAAAGAAACCCAGGGCAGAGGCTCCCCACCTGTCTGCCCCCTCTCCCTCTGAGAGCGTATTCTTGCCTAAATAACCCTCACTTTACTTTCTTAACCTCCCTGTCTCATCTCCGAATTCTTTCTGCAATGAGGCAAGAACCTTAATTCACCGGGAACATTACCAGCCTTAAATCACAAAACTCTAGATTGTTCTAAGAGAAATAGACAATTCTATCATTTTAAATCACTATTTTGGATTCTCTTTGTTATAGCATTTTAGCCTGTACCCAATTTAACACAGTACCTATTAAGGAGAAAAAAAATGGTGGGAGTGGTTATGAAAGATACTCAGCAAGTGAGAAATTGCATATGGCTGGATCTACCAAACAATTTTATGACAAATTTAACCATAGCTAATATATGTCTACTTACTCCACACAAAAATGGGAATACGATCATATGTGGTTTGATGAACTCCTCTATAAAAGTTTTTAAAACTCTAATTCCAATTACCTATGTTGTTTTCACCTACCAAAGTTAAAGAACAGTGTTTCATCTTCTAATTAGCTATTCATGTCAACAGTTCTTGATGTTAGTACAGGAAATAATAGACTAGAGGGGAAAAAAAGCAGGGTTAAAATTTTCTTCACCTCTATTATACCTGCCCTAATACCAATTCCAAGAGTGAAAGATACCATGCCTTAACTTATAAGATTTTAGAATAAGTTCAGTAGGTTTCCATGATGTATGTGAAAGTTTTTTGAAAAATAAAAAGAATACAACACACTATCAAAATGTAAAGGGTTATTATTACTATCATTATTATTATCCAGAGTGTTTTACTTTTTTCTTTTTCAAATTGTGGCAGCTACTGACCTAAAGCTTGAGAGCTGAAATAGAGAGAGGAAAAGAGATACATAAAAAAGAAAGAAAAGAATATTTCCGAAGTTAGTAGAATAATTATATTTCCAAAATGTCTGAATTTAGGATTTAGGTTTTAAATGCTTTACCATCAAAAAAATTCATAGTTACATACATACCTGAGTCATTTTGGATAAATATATGAAAGCAAGTGAAACACAAAACTCTGAAACAAGAATTATTTAATTTGACGTTAAGCAATGTGTATATTTTACCAATACTGGTTCATTTTCTAATAGAGGAGTTTGGTTTAAAAAATTATATGGCTTATAACTTTACAATCTTGATTGATATTAAATATAATTTATAGTTAAATAGAGGACTAAAACATGCATGTGATCATTTAGCTTGATTCTTTCAAAACTAAAAACAAGTTGAACTACATAGAGTCTCTTTTTATGTGTTTTGTTTAGAGTAGATGTTGACAGGGTTTTTTTGTTTTTTTGTTTTTGTAAAGGGACAGGCAGTCAATATGTTAGGATTTGTGGGCCATATAGTCTTCATTGCAACTATGTAACTCTGCCACTTAGTACAAGATCAGCCATAGATGATATGAAAATGAATGAATATTTCTGTGTTCCAATAAAACTATTTACAGACACTGAAATTTTAATTTCCTACATCTTTCGTACATCATGATATACTACTCCTCTTTTGATTTTTTTTCAAACATTTAAAAATATACAACCAACTTTTAGCTCACAGACCTTACAAAACTGGCAATGGACCAGATTTTGTCTTCAGGCCATGGTTTGTCAACCTCTGATTTAGAATGACCACAAAATCAAATCAATATATATAGATACATTTACCTATACAAGATAAATTTTACAATTCTACCTTATTTAGGTCAATTAAAAGGGCTACAAGAGGTAATCAAAATTCATTCATTCAACAAAGATTAGTGAGATCCTACTGGGTCCCAAGCAGATAATACAAATAGAGAAAGTCTCTGCCTAGTGGAAATTATAGCCCAGTTTGTAAAACAGACATTAATAAGTAACTCATGCAAATAAACTGATAATGCCCATCAACTACAATTTCTAGATTAATTCAAAACTTAAATATAGTTTTATAATAATTTAATTTCAATAATCAAAATGTTCTAATAATATGGGGAAGTTGAGTAAATAGAATAATAAAATTTTAGACTAGTAGCTCAAAGATAGAAACTGAATTTGACTTAGCATATGGAAAAATTGTATACAGTGACTCTGTATTTTAATATTGTGACCTCATTTTAATTGATTAAGTTTCAGAATGGTCTTACATTGCATCGTCTACTCTTCCTTACCCCTTCATGATCATCCCATTTTCTCTACTTGAAGTGACCCAATGTAAAAACTTCAATTTATACTATATCCTGTGCTCTGAGAAACCATGTATCTCATGACTGAAGAAAAATGAAACTAATATGAACCCAAATTTTTATCAGTTTAATTGAAATATATAAACATATTCTTTAACCACTACTTTTTTTTGAACTAAGTTAACCCTTACAATTATGGAAGAAAAAAAAATCACATTATTTTACTGAACATATTTTCCACATGCATTTCCTTTTTTGTAAGTGATTACTTCTTCATAAGGATAAATAATTGTTAACTTGGAGTGTCCACTGTGAAGAATATGCTAGATATACATTTAATTTTTCCAGAGCAGCTAATTTATACCTCTGGCTTTCAAATATTTTCCAAGTTCAGTAGTGTGGGGAAAAAATCATGCAGTTATATGACAGTTAACATACACTGTGTTCAAATTAAGTTTAAAATTGTTCAAAAGGATGAAAAAAATATTCGTTTAAAAATGAGGTCAGACATCAAAATAATCCATACTGGGGATATGTTAAAATAGTAGAAGCAAGGTGCACATTATATTAAGCTAAACTATGGATAAAAGAAGAAACTGACAGTGTTTTCAAACACTAAAGAGAATTCAGAAATAGAAAATCATGAAGAAAACATGTTTTTGAGTATTTTTCAAAATTGTGTTTTACAGATCACTAATCCCATATAGAGTCCGCAAGGAAAAGATGTAATAGTCAAGTAATTTTGGGAAATACTAATATAATATTTCCTTCTAAAAGGATCAAAATGTGCATTAGTACATTAATCACACTGAGAAACCCTGCAGTAAGGAAAACATTAAATTTGTTTAACTGTTTCCCTAACTATTTGACCTTTGACTATTCCCACCCATCAAAATACCCTTTAACAACTGTCATATGGAAATATTTAGAGAAATCTTGCACTAGAGCAAGGGTCAGCAAACTTTTTTGGAAAGGGCCTAATAGGAATTACTTTAAGGCTTTGCAATCCACATAATCTCTGTAGCAACTACTCAACTCTACCTTTGCAGCTTGCAAATAACTATAATTGATGTGAAAATGAAGGGGTGTGGCTATAATCCCAAAAAACTTTATTTACAGAAACACAGCAGACCTGATTTAGTCAATGGGCCATAATTTGCTAACCCCTGAACTATAGAGGCATGATCATTCTCAAAAATAGAAGCTGAAAATTCATCATCTTTATCCATTAGGGTTTGTTCTCAAGTGTCCTTTAGGGTGCAATGACTGTGAAGAGTTTCCTGAAACTTCACTGTGACATAAAAAGACTATGCAGGCAGTGATGGTCTAGTTTTATCAACTGTGCTGAATAGAGGAAAGACAGCCCAAGTATTAAGATATCTACTGCCTTCAGCTCAAAACAAGTAGATGCCTACAGTTTAGTAGATGATCTGAGATATCTGTACCCTATTTAAACAGCTATATGCTTCCAAGCAAATGCAAAAAATTAAGCTGGACATATACCTCAAAAACAGAATTAAGGTAAATATACTTAATAAGTACACTAGAAAGTTGAAAAGATGCTTCTTATGTACCTAATTTAATATTGGTTAGTGATTATGCAAGTTGCAAAATTATATTTTCATAAAGTGATATATTATTCTAGGCAAGTGACTGAATTTAAGGGGTAAATTGAATTGTCTCCTTGCATATACCTAGTGATATCTATCCTACCAAAGTTCCCATCGAAACAATATTATCATCTCATGAAAATAACGTCAGGTTACTAAAGCAACAAACAGTGATGCAAAATAGAATATTTTCCTCATTATAGTCCCTTCCTTCCTCTTAATCTGTTGCTTAGAAGCTCATATAGCTTATCAAATTAGCAAAACTGTTAACAAATATTACAGTCCTGGCTCCCAACATCAGTTTTGATCATTTTGCTCATTTTTTCAATTCTCTGGAGATTCAAAAGACCTTTGGCAATTCCATTAAATGATCTGTTATTTTTCTCAGTAAATGTCATTTCCCTAATCTAGTAATTAGTAAAAAACAAAGAGCAGTTTCCTCAGTGAATGTTGCTCGCTTTCCCTTTTTTGTGCTGGATTTCTACCATTTGCCATTTCTCACCAAAAAAAAAGGAAGAAAGAAAGAAAGAAAAAAATGAGGTTATTATTATTAATGAATAACATTTGATTAGGTTGTTTGATCTTTGATTAAACAATTTTGCAGATTTCCATTACCATACCTACAAAGATCAGCCCAACTGTTTTAATGAATATTGATGTCTTCATATAATGACAAAGCCCTTTATTCTCTGGCTACTGAATTACTAGGCAGTGATCAAAAGAAAACATGTGATACACATTAAACAGAAATCCTTAATTTTCTCAGAAATAATTTCTGATGAAGGATATAGGTCAATAGTTTGTATTGTGTGATCATAATTACATCAAGATAGAACTTAATAAACAGAAGATTTTCTAATTATTCAGAATTTAGGCATAAATGTTAATAGCTAAATTCATACAGAATTAAGATCTAATTTCTACAGTATTCAGTTTTTCAGTGGATTGTCCATGTCACCAGAATCTTGGGCTTGCCCTACAAGGCCTTTCCTTATATGGCTAAAATGTATCATTCTGTTGCCAAACTCCACCTTTACCACCACTCCCTCCAAGCCATCTTATGCAATGCTACCAGCATACCAAGTTACTGATTGCTACTTAAATATCCCATCCTGGCTAGTGCTCCTGTGAGGTTGCACATGCTTTCCCACTTACCTAAAACAACCTTCTCCACCTCATCTACACAGTTAATGGCTACCCTTAAACACTCTGCCCAAACGTTTTTTCTTCTATTCATTCATTTATTCAGAAGCATATGGACCATGTCCTATGTGCAGGTGCTGTTTAGGCACTGGAGAGACAAATGATGAACAAGATGGTCCCTACCCTCAGGGAGCTTACATCTAGGATAAGGAACACAATAAACAAATGCATGAATAAACAAGATACTTATAAATTGTGAAAATGGCTGGGATGGAAGTAAACGGGGTGATGTGAGAGAGGATAAAATGTGGGGAAGCATAACTTTAGATAAAAGGTGAGGGAAGGACTCTCCGCAGAATTGATGTTCTAGCTGAGACCTGGAGATGAGAAGGGGCCTGGCCAGTGTGATTGGAGCGTAAAACCATGGTGGAAAGAGATGAGGTTTCACTCCCTAACTTCTCGATCCCGTCCTCCTGAAGTCAGTTCATCAGCAACGTTTTTCATAACAGCACACATTATGATGATATGCTTGTCTGCCTCCAACTCAGTCTTGAGCTCTTTGAGGGCAATTACCATATATTATACATCTTTATATTCCACAGCCTCTTGGGCCCAAGTACATGGCATATGTTCAACAAATATTTGTTCACTGTTCATTTCTATGCCTATCCTCTTTATCCTAAACACTTTTGATGACTGCAAGGAAATCATTTCATCATTTTCCACATTTATCCACACCTTTACCCTGACTATTAACTCCATGCATAAACAACCTCAAATCTTTCCAATTAAAAAATGAATCTCCCTTTAGCCCCACCTCTCCTCTACCCAGGGCCTCTCCAATTTACTATATGAAAATTTCTTGAGAGAGCTATTCACTCATTGTTTCTACTTCTAATTTCCCCCATTTTTCCCCAGCTTACTGCAATTTTGCTTTGATGTTTGGGTTTTTAGCTCTTCAGCACTGACAGAGCTGTTTGTTATGTGCCTGAACTTGGGAGTCAAACTGTGCAGATTCAAATATTTGTTTTGTTGTATAATGTGGGGCCGATGACTTAACCTCTCTCTGCCTCAGCCCTCATCTGTAACATGGGGATAATAATAGCATCTAACCCATAAGTTTGTTATGAGGATTAAATGACCTATTACATGTGAAGTGTCCGGCAGAGTTAGTGCAATTGTTGTCTTACCCTTTACATTCACAGTAGCATTACTCATCACACTGACCCTTCTGCAGCTTTTCTTGGTCATGAAATTATTTCCTCCCATAGCTTCCCTATCTCCACTGTCTCTTCATTTCCCTTCTCCCTTTCTGGCCATTATTTCTCAATTTCATGAATCCTTTTCCTCCAATCTCTCTTAAATGTCAGTGTCTACCAGGGCTCTCTCCTTTTTTCACTTCATCCCCTTCATTCAAATCCATCTGTTTCAATTACCATCTAAATCTTAATGAACTCCAAATCTTTACCCCTAAACCGGATTTTTTTCCTAAGGTTTAGACCTCTAGGTACCACTTCTTTTAAATTGTCCCCATCTAGCTTTTCAGCAAGACCCTTAACCTCGACACCACCACCCTTGAAATCAGTTTTGCATCTCCTCTGGGGCTCCCTGCTGCAGGGAATGAAAGGGACCCAATTCTAGCTCAGGTACCCAATTCGGAAACATGAAGTGATTCTGAGACTTTGCTCTACACCCTCTTCTCCTCCTTTTAATCAGTCTCCTTTCCACCTTCCAGGTCTCCCACCATGTCTCTTCCAGGGTCCATTTCCACTGCAGCACCTTAGACCAGCTTCCATCATCTCTCATCTATAGAAACCCTCTTAGTTGATCTCCACGACTTCAGGCTCACAAACTACCAATCCAATCGTACACAACAGCCAACGCAAATCTGATCCATGCCATTGCCCTGCTTAGACCCCTGCAATGACTCCCCAAAGCTTTCAGGATGCAGTCCAAACTCCTCAGTTTAGTTCAAGCCTCTCTGCTCTGAGCCAGATCAGTGCCCTTAACAGCTCCCTCCCCACCAATTCAGGAGGCTGCAAGTGCCCTATAAAAATCTGCTGCAGCTACGTTCCGGCTGCTCAGGAAATTACTCTAAGTTCCACATCACACGCAGATCGCAGCTTCGAGCCTCTGCTCTCATCTTGAGTCCCGGCTTTCCTTCAGTCCCTGCCTTCATCCTGACACTGCCTGGTTGCCTCCTTCAACGTCAGATGTGCTAGCTTTCAATTTCTCATTCTCTCTAAATTATGGTCTCTTTAATTCTCCCTTGTGCTCTACTGCACACTGTGGCCCATGGGTAAGGGACATTGTAGCTCTTACTTTTGACCCAGGCTCCCCTGAAACCGCCCCCCACCCCCCAGCCTCATCCAGCATCCAGTTTCCACCTGCCTGGAAGAGGGCGTTGGACTGTCTGAAAAATTCATCCATCCCTGTGCTCCATCCACATGGAACACTTGAGTTCCCAAACAGTCCATGCGGTTTCACGCTTTTGTCTCTTCACACAAGCTGTTTGTTCCCTTTGCCTGGAATATACTTTGGTCTTCTCCCACCACTCACCTCTATACCACATTGCCCAGCATATGCATCTACTAGCTTACCCAGACCAGCACTTAAAGATTCAACTCTTAGAAGATTTTGGTGATACCTGTCCTGATCTTAATTAGGAACATTTCTTCTGTCCTCTAAATCCCTCTATACAAATCTATAATAGCATAGTACCTACTGTTAAAAAGTTCTTTTATTTCTTTTTTTCCCCTATCAGATGGTCAGCCCTTTGAGAACAGGAAAATGTAATCAATCTTTGTATCTCAGTACTTAGTATAGTGCTTAATACATCAGTGAGTACCTAATAAACGATTTTTCAATGAATGAATGAACAAATTAATTTCTTAATCCTGGAATAAACCGAATAAATGTCATTTTAAAACATTTGTTGGATATAAGAGAAATTTCATTTCACAATGATTTGTGAACATTTTCAAGTGTGTGTTAATATTAGTATTTTTAAACTAGGTATTTATATTCCAAAGTATCTCTAAGAATCACATGACACACTTCTACTTTCAACTTAGACTTATAATGTATTGACTCCTTTAAAAATAAAATCAATGCCCATCAATTTCTTTCTCTAGAAGGCCTGTATGGTGAGGCAGGGAGTCTCAGCAGAGGTTGCCCAAATGTAGAGTTATGTAGTGTATTTGATGTGGATGGATTCCCACCAGGGAATAAAATAAGATACCCTCATTCTTTCTCATTGTGCATTTGCAAGGCTTTTAGGAAAGAGCATTTTCACTGCAACTTTCCAAGCAACTTAACTCCTGTAGTGTTTTTAATTGTGCCATTTATACCTGACACTATTATCCCTATGACTAAACGTAAAATTAGTGAACATAGTTACTGGATATATTATTAAAACTGGTAAAGACAAATGTGTGGAATACAGAATGCTGATATTGCTTTGCCTGATATAGCACTTCATAGCTGTAAGTCTTAACACACACACACACACACACACACAACCAAAAAAAATCATCTTTAACTATATTTAAATAGTATGTGATGCATAATGTTAATAATAGCGAACATTTACTGAGTGCCCACAGCAAGCCAGGAACTGCTCTTAGAACTTTTTGTACATTTTAACATTTAGGCCTTACAACAATTCTAAGGAACAAGTGATACTATTTTCTCCTTTTTTCAGTTGAAGAAATGGAGACAAAGAAAAATAAATAGCCTGAGGTCATATAGTTAGTGAGTGATAAAGCCAGAACAGAAATCCAGGCAGTCTAATTTCAGAGCTCTGCTTTTAATTTCTTTACCACCTTGTCTTTGTACATATCATAGTGTAAAACAAAGATTTGCATGGCTTTAACAAGAAAAGCATTAAAAAAAACCTGAAAATGCTCTAAATGCTTGCCATAAATGGAATTGTATGCACGCAATGAAACTCTGTACGATTCGCGTATATACATTCAATCATAACTACCAGTCTATCCCTTCTCCTTACCACACCAAATAGTGCTTCACCTAATACCTCTAAGACATTGTAGAGACCTTGGTATATAAAATGCTCTGAAAAAAGATTTAATAAAGACACAAATATACACCAACGAAGATAGAATTTAATCAATAAATTTTAAAACCACAGATTAAGCAGTATGATAAACACTTTGTTTTCAGTATACCATTTAATCCTCAATAATTGTATGAGATAGAAAAAATCATATCCATTTTACCGATATTTTCTGTGGTTTACAGAAATTAAGTAACTTGCCCAAGGTCACGTAGCTAGTGAATGGTAAAGCCAGGATTCAAATCCAGGTCTGTGTTACTACAAATCTCAAAGTTGTCATGGTTTTAAGCACTTTTAACTGTACGGTCTTACCATGGAAAGAGACCAAATATTGGGTTAAATTTGTCACAGTCCTGCCCAGCTTGAGTATTTTGTGTTTTTATTAGTCCCTAATTTCTAGCTGCATGATTAGAAACCATCAGCATGGACAATTTTACAGGTATTACATATATGAAGCAACAAATTCACATATAGATCATTGTTTTGCTCTGAGTATTTTTTTAACTCCCATTTTATTTCTTTTTCACTTGCTAATGGATACATTTACAAAGGACAAGATATTGAATTCTGATGTTATAATGGAAGAAGGAATTAGGGACTAATCAAGCTTCCAGCTGACCCTAGCAGAGCCCTCACATTTCTATTTCCATATGAGCAATGTTGTATATGAAGTCAATGGAAGGGGTGAGTCTAACAGAATTCTAGAGAAGCCCAAACAAAACTGATGATCCAATGCACTGTTCAAAATATGAGTTTAAAAAAATGAAAACATGTCTTGAAAAAAAATCTCCTATTCATTTTTGATGCTAACATAAAACCAAAAACACATTTAATGGAGAGTAATGAAGTATAAAATACAAGTTTCATACTTACTGAAGGTAAGACTAGAAAGAGTAGAAAAATAGTCATCCTCTAACAAAACACCTCACCATAGTAGGCATTCAGTAAATATTTATTGAATAAATGAATGAGGTTTACATTTGCTTCTATAAAATAGGCTACATTCCACTAAAGGTAACTCTTTTGTGAGCTATGTTATCAAAATTATGGTAAATAACTATAAATAAAATCTAGCTAAAACCTTAAAATATAAAATAAATTGTTTAAAAAAGTGAAAATTTTAATGCCTTAAAATAATTTTTGTCCACTTCAGTTTATCTCATTAATGTCTCTCTAGCTAGGTGAATAGTAGATTTGAAAATAGTTCTGTTATTTTTTAATAACTCCAGAATTCAAATCATATTGTGCTATTCATTGGTACCAGAGTTCCTACAGAATACCCTAACATGCGAAGGCACTAAAATGAGAGATGCTTTATATTGTTGTTTAGGATCTTGTTTATTAAAGATTTCTATCATTTTCCTAAAAATCAAGAGAAAAAAATTTTTAATTTTTATTAAAGCAGATTACATATCAGCTGAGATCTCATTCATGTGTAATATTCTACCCATCTACAATTCTCTACAATTGGTAACAAGTCAATTCTTTATATCTTTGTAGATTACACATAGATTGACCAGACTTTACAAAGTAGAAAACATGTTGTTCTGAACATGAAAAGACTCTAAACAAATCTGACCAGAAACAAATTATAAAGTCAACCTGAATAATCAGGAACACTTTTCACTGTAAGAGTAGAGGATGGCTCTTTCAGAACTCTGTCAAGGTATGGCTAATCTCACCAATATATTTTTATTATTGCTGTTGTGCCAGTTAAACATCAGACATCAAGACCTAGTTTAATAACATATTGGTCCCATGGATCTTTTTTTTCCTTTTAAATGTTTTGATTGTCTTTGCTACCACTTATATGATATTTTCTAAAATTATATTAAAAAGTAGATTTGTTTCTACTTCACTTATTCTCAGAAACAAAACCAAAACAACTATAATGTTTTAAAATACAAACTTTATTTTACTATATTAACAATTATATGGAGTTCATTTGATTTTTTTTTTTCACTTAATTGACCGTAAGTATTGATACTGTAGAGGAAAAAATGTGTCATTAGTCAAATGCCCTTTCCCTATATACTTAGTAGTCTCTCATACACATTAATATTGATACAAATTAACTTCCTAATTCTAAAAATTTTAATTAAAACAATTTGGCCTGGTTCCAGATCGAAATGTATCTCCCTGAACCTTTTTTGGATCCCTTTACAATATCCATCCTAAACAGAAATCTTAGTTTATTCTGGCTCTGATTCAATCTTCCAAAATGTCCTCTCTGTTTACTTGGGTTTTTTGGAAGCACTCCAAGTTTGTCTCCAGTCACTGAAAGGATATGAATGAAATTGAAATTGCGTTTACTATTCTTTTGACTTTTATATTTGTGCTCAAATACAGATCTAATTTTGCTGACACTTTTCACAGAGAAAAATTACCAAATTAATTTATTTTAACACTCACTAAAACAGGGTTTATTCACAGCTAATACAGCATTATTCCCATTCTTTTATTAAACAATAAAATCCATATTAAAGAATAAATTACTATTTTCCCAGGCACAGCTATAAAAACTTTAGACAATCCGAAGCATTTTTGAGTAACCTAAAAGTTAAACTTCTTTTAGAGTTGAAGAAATTGAAGCCTGGAACAGGGAGAGATCCATCCAAGTTCCCATGGCTAATTAGTGGTCAGTTTGGAATTGGAAACCCAGTCTAGCACCACTTCCAGTCTCTTCTCACTCCTGTGATTGCCTGTAGGACTTCTCAGATAATTCAACTGCTGATTTGATCTTCAAAGTTTTTATGGAATGTTGAAAAGTCAACTATTTCTCTCATTCCTTCCATTACTGTGCACTGATGTTATCATGATCTTTCTCAAAAGAGAAACAGGAACAAATAAACATCAAAAACCATTATGTGCCATAAATATGGAGAGAAGTACAAACCATATATCTTGAGAAATGTGTAGTGACTAGATGATAGGGTAATAAGCACTGTAGAAGTAGATGACAGATCCAGAGACTGAGAGATAAAATTCGCCCACTATTAGATTTTCAATACATAATACTTAACTCCTCAAAGGTTTTTGTGCACATAAGCAAAAGAACCGTCAGCTTAAGGGCATCTATGAATTTTTAGTAGTCCAGGCAAATATTTCAATTCAAAAATGCACGTCAAGTACTGCCCTACAAAGATGTAAAATATTTTAAATTGCTTGAGAGAAGATGTTTCACACAAGACAACATAAAGTTATCATAATGATTTGCTTATGTGCCATATTTGATTATTAGTGTATAAAAGCACACAATCATCTGCAAAAGACTGAGAAATAAATATGGACCTGGTCTAATGCAACAGCTGTCTTTCAGAAAATTCATGAATGAATCCATTTTTTTGTAAATCATAATCTTATTTTGAAATGCATTGCAAGCTTTCTATTTAAGGGAACTCTGCAGTAACTCTTACAAAGAATAATTCAAAATAATCACTCTATGTTATCTAGGGAACAGCCAAAGAGAGAAGCTGGCTAGGTATCTGAGGCAGGCCCTCTCAGGAGCCAGCACTACGATGCAGTAAGCATGCTAAGGTTTTCATCCTTATTTGGAAAGTCTGGGCCAGTTCTCCGTCCTGGCGACACTTCATAATCATTTGGACAGCTTGTAAAAAACAAAACAAAAAACAAGCAAACAGCCAAAAAGAAGCACAGGTCCCAGCTCTCATCCCAGAAATTAGATCAAAACATCTGGGCATCATTATTGATAATACTAACAAGAGCAGTTCCACTGGAGGCGGCTACCAAAACCTGAAAACAGTGGGTTCAAGAGAAAACTTGAAGAAGAGAATTAGAGACAAAATACATACAAGCAACTCTTTCAAGAGTTTTGGTCTAAAGGGAATAAATGAAGTAATCATTAGAAACAGATTCACAGACAAGAAAAGGTTTTATTTGGTTGATTTCTGCTTTCATTTGTTTTCCAAGGTGAGAAATACTGTCACACATTTGTGCATTGACAGGTATGATCCCACAGAAGTTTATATCATCAGAGAAAGAAAGGACAAGTGCTGGCCTTGATTAAGCGAGAGGAAATGGGATGCAGTGCACGAGGGGAGGAGCTGGACTTACCGTAGAGCAGGACAGTTCATCCCTAGGAGAGGAGGAAAGGCAGATTGTTTGGACACAGATACAGGGAGAGGGGAAGCTCTGGTGGAGGAAGTACATGGAAGTTCCCTCTAACAGCTTCTATTTTCCCAGTGAAAAAAGAAATAAGTCATCAAGTGAGAGTGAGAAATGGGGCTAAGATATTGCAGATCTGGAGACAGGGCAGATGTAAAATAATCACACAATTAGATGGATATAATGCCTAGAGAAATGTCACCACATTGGTGAAAATCAGATGCCGTTCAAAAATAAAATGCATTAATCTCACAAGCTTTGATCTTAGTGAGTCCATGCTGGGTCCTATTGACCATCACTTCCTCTTATAGAAGTGTAAAACCACCCTTCTTTAGTTCATTCCAGTCTTCCCAGAGATTAATAAAGCTTGCCACTTGCTAGTTTGCAAAATATTTCTTCCCTGTTTCGAAACTTAAAAAGGTATTTGCTTATCTCCAGTTTGCCAATTCTTAGTCTCCAGAATTCCTTAACAATAAAATCACTGAAAATTGCTCAGTAATCTCATTTTTGAGCAGTCTCAAGACCCCTCAGTATAATTCCACTGAATCAATACATGTGAACTCATTTAAAAGTACTAGGAGCTCCATCTCTCCACCCAGAACATAATTCAGCATGGTGAGAAATCCCTAACCTAATTGCACTGACTTCTATTCCATTCTCTCAGCTTGGCCCATTTCATATCCAGTAAATTCTGTATACGCATTCTGTATATTTCTAAACTCTTAAATTACCTGACAGTCTACGAGCACTTTAAGTACTTTCAAAGATTAATTTAGATGAATGTACTCATCAAATGAGTGAAAGACTGGAGATGACATTTGAACTTCTGGAAAACTATAAGGATTTCAGAGACTTAGGAACCACTTATGCTCAGCAGAAAAAAGAAAATCATGTTATTGTTTTCCTCTAATCATAATGTCTCATCCTTAGTTCAGGCTTCTTTTTTTCAGCTCTGGATTTACTTTATTAAACTCCCAAAAATTCCCCTCAGTCCCAGTCTCTTTCATCCTCCAATTTATCTGAATATTACTTCCGAAGATCAACTTTCACATAGCATTGTTTTGTTGATCTCATGGTGACGTGGTAAGCACAGAGCATTTGATTCCCCACAGTCAAAGTCCTACTCTGGGTTGTGGGTTAGTTACTTCTGCTCTTTGGAGTATAATTGTCCTTATCTATAATGTAAGGATAATAAGAGGATTACATGAAGTAATAAAAATAGCTGCCTTTCCCAATGCTTAGAACATAGTAAGTGCTCAATAAATACATGTTCTGCTCCTTTCTTTCTCTCTCCTATTCTCAGATGGCCCCACTTTTCCAATAAGACTAAGTCCAAAGTAAAAAAAAAAAAAAAAAGTCCGAAGTAACATTTTTTTTCTGGTAAAGGCAGACAATGATCTCTATCATTTTCCTTCTTGACTACTTCTCACATTCTACTCAGTTCAGAGTGTACTTTGCTTGTTCATATCATACACTAACTTTTTAAGTTATTTTATATGTTAAAATATCATTAATTCCCAGATAAAGAGACAGAGATAGGTAAAAAAAAAAAAAAAGAAGAGACAAATTGATAGAGATAGGTTTAGGTATGTTTATGTTCAGATAAAGATATGGATATGGTTTTTATATACGTAAGATTTTTTAAATATCCAATTTTTTTATATATACAATTTTACATATATACAATTTTATCTTAGGTATAGCAGCTCAGTATAGAGGTAAGGAAGCAAAGTCTGTTAAGCCAGACAGGTAAACCCTCAAGCCCTCATTCAGGAGCTGACTCAACATATAGTTGCAAAAATGTAGGTTAAATTCTCTAAGCTTCCCTTTTCTTTGCCTGTGAAATAACTTCTTCACTGCAGAGTTGTTATATTTAAGAAGGACAATATTAGTAAAATCCTGGCACATAGTAGGGTCCCATTGAGTTACTGTTATTTTTGTTATTATTATTTTCAGAAGTCTTAGTTTTTCTGCTGTGCCATGCATTTTTAATAGCAACAATAAATAAATGCCTGCCGAGTTGGATTTTGTTATGATTCGATCTTGTTAACAGCAACGAGTGAATTGGCAGGGTTGATGTTTTCAAATTTTAAAAGATGCCATCTTTTGACTGAATCTTATAACATCTGCGTTAAGGCTGCAAAAAAGATTTTCCAATGGATAAGATTTTTTTGACTTGCACATCAAATGAAATAGATATGTGAGATTATATTGCTGAAGCAGTCCATTTGTAAGCACATGTGGAGTTTTTTGCTGTGGTGACCCAACATATAAGTTGGTAATAAAGGTAGGGGTACATCTACAAATCAAGTTTAGCTTCTGGTGCACAGTTCTTCATTTTATATTTTCTCTTCTCTCTCTCCTGCTCTCTCCCCATATATATCTCTATTAAATATATATATTTTACTATTGCTCTTTGGATAATCAAACTTACCTTGAAATATTTTACTATTGACTTCTCTATATTTTCTCCATTTTTCTAAATGCCTGGTAGAACAGAGTCTAATGAAAATTGAGCAATTTCTTGTCATTATATCTTCTATTTTCCTTTTCATCAATAATATTTTTGGTAAAACAAACAAGTACTAAGAATATATCTATCTTGTTCATGTCACTGAAGCTGACTATGAAGGAATTTCCAGGCCAGAAAAACAAAACACATATTATTGGCTTGACAGTTAGAGAGACTAGAAAAATCAAAAGCTGCACTAGATCTAGAAGAATTATCTCTAAATTGATTCCTGAAAGTAAATCAATTTCCTAACCTTTTTACATGTTGGCAAGTTAATAGAAAGAAATAGGCTTATTTATTTGAGTGATATTCAACCTAATAACATTTCAATGAGTGAATAAAGAAAACTAAAGAAAAAAAATCGAGTGTGATTTAAAGGAAGTAGTTAAATTTTTGAAAAGGTGTTTTTTTTCCCTCTTCAGGAGAATGTTTATATTCTCAATATTGATTAAGGATTGTTTTCACATGTACCTCATTTGATTTCTATTTCATAATATTTTGGATTGATAAATATGTTTCACCTGGAATTGTTGCCAGAAACTGGGGGTGCATAGTTGTCATTTTTTTAATTAAATACTTGTGCTTTTTTTTTTCTTTAATGAACCTAAAAAAGCAACTTCATGCAATGCAAAAAAATCCGGACTTTGTATAATGTATATAATCCAGAATGTACAATCTTTAGCTCTCTGACCCTGGGAAAGATATTTGACATCCATAAATCTTAATTTTCACATGAATAAAATGGGAATGATAATAATACCCACCTTGCTGATTATTCTAAGATTTAAAATATATGAATTTCATGAAAAACCCCTGATAAATATTCTTGTAAGAATAGACTGGTACTTCCCTGGTCGTCCACTGGTTAAGAATCTGTCTTGCAATGCAGGGGACGCCAGTTCAATCGCTGGTCAGGGAACTAAGATCCCACATGCCGCGGGGCAACTAAGCCCGCGCACCAACTAAGCCCGTGTGCCACAGCTAGAGAGACGGTGTGCGGCAACTACATAGCCCACATGCTCTGGAGTCCGCACGCTGCAACTAGAGAGAAGCCCGTGCACTGCAACAATACCCTGCGCACCGCAACGAAAGATCCTGCATGCTGCAACTACGACCTGACACAGCCAAAAAATAAATAAATAAACATTAAAAAAAAAAAAAAAGAACAGACCATGAGTGTAACTCTTAAACTCCCCAGTATAGTGCATATTACTTGTTTTTCTTTGTGTGTGTGTGCATGAGTATTTTCAAAACATATACTTCTAAGAGTTTTTGAAAGTTTTTAATACTTTCCCAGTAAGAGCTATGAAAAAGAGACTCATAAACAGGTTTGCCTTCGAATAAAAAGTTACCATTTTTCTGAGCCATGAAAATTCTGATGAAGCACTGACATATACAGGAAGAAATAGCAACTCTAAAAATAATGATAATGACAAACATGGGTTTGCTATGTCCAAGTGCTTCATATGTATTATACCGTAAATTCTAGACACCTATCAGGGGATTGCTGTTTTAAAAAAAACAAAAAAACAGTTCTTAAAAATCTGAAGCTAACATGGATTATAAAATGTGCTCAATGCCCTCTAGCTATAGATTAGCATATCTGGTACTTAAACTCAAACTCCAAAATCCAGGACTGGCTCTTGACCACCATGCTGCCAGTATCTACTTGGGGTAGGTATAAATAACTCCAAAGAAATACTTCAGGTCGGCACAGCAAAAAGAAAAAAGAGGAGAGCTCTTCTTATATAAACCTCTACAGAAAACACTATAATTTACACCTATTTCCAGATTTTTTCTATTTATCATACAACTAATTGTATGCCCATTCCAGCATATACCTCTTCAACCAAAGTTTTCTGCCATGAATGTCCTGTGTGACCTCAGAACCAAAGAAGATATCAGACACCAATAAATATTTGATGAGGAAAATTGGGGAAGGGGTATAAATTTTCAAATCCAATCTTTAACATGAAACTATTCCTTAAAGTTTTAAATTCCCCACTACAGAGAGATGGAATTCTATAAATTAAAATATCAAAAAGTAAAATATATTCTTAAAGTGCGGTTGAGTTCAAAGGCTGCTTCAAGCTCAATAGCCTGGGAAACAAATATAGATATGATGATTTAATATGAATCAGCACACCCATTATCAGCTAAACAAAATAAAATAAATTTTATTTTTAGTAGATAAAAAAAATTAACAAATTTTTCTTTATAGAATTAAAGGCAGAAGAAGCTTGAAAAGAAATAAGCTGTGGGCACTTTGTTGCAGGGTAAAGTGGTATGCTTGCTAGGGAAGTGAACCTTTTTATTTTGAACAACTCTAAACTCACAAATCATGGATATTTAAGTGACATCCAGATAATATTTGAGCCTGTCTAGTTGAGCGTGCAAATCAGTAAATTGTGTACGTAGTGGACAATTAGGTGAGCATAATTTGAGTCTGTGCTTGCAATCTAGATTTACATGCTTAATCATCGTGTATGTCATTGAGAATGGTTTACACACACATATAAATTGTAAAGGTTTCATGTATTTTTACACTTACAGTGTCTATTTCTGGCACAGATAAATAATCCCCTTGTATATTTTTCCTTTGAAGTTAATCTTATTTTCTGTACTATTATATATGTCATATAAAACACTTAGGCTGTTGGACTATGCATTTATTGTTTGTCCACTTCGTCGATTATATCTATATGCTCTGCTTCAAATCTGGGAGCACTGTAGAGTGAAGAAGGAGATAAGTTTTCTGCCTTTTGAACATGCTGTCTGGCTTTTCTAATAATATATTATACATTTCAAACATCTAGAACAAAAATTTTTAATTTAAAGAGAAATGGGGTAAAGAATAATATGATATATACTTTCATACTTTAACTCTCACTTCAACACAGTTCATCCTTAAATTCACACTTTGTATATCCATTTCCATTTGGGAGGTGGCCCATAGGGATCATTCAACATCAGGTTTACAGAAGAGGAAACTGAGGTTCCATAAGGCTATGTGTTTTTCAAAAGCCACTGCATTCCCACAGATTATGTGCTCTGTTTATACATAAGAAAGACCAGACGTATCAAGGATTTCAACTCAGCCCTTCACAAGTTTCAACCTGACTTCCTCTTCTCTTGGCTGAACATTTCTATTTGGATTCCTCTTTCTTCCTATACCCATTCCCCTTTCTGACTTCCCCATGCCATTCCTGAGTCAGTCACTCAGAAATGACTCTTCCCTTTGACACTTTCATCTGATCATCAACAAGCCCTTTCCATTAATTCTTCATTTCATTTTTCCCTCTTTTTGCATCATTACTTTCCATCCATCATATCTGGCCCTTTGAACATCACATCAGGTTTACTGCAAAAGTATCCCATTAGTCTTGTCGCCTCAAGTCCCCGCTTCTGATACCCACCACACACTGTACCATATGATTCATTGAAAAGTCTACCTTTATTACATATTTGCATCTGTTCATTGCTTAATATATAAAAACAAAACCATAACAAATGATAAGCATCGGGGTCTAATATGGTACCAGGTGCTCTGCTAAGTGTGTTACATTAGTTACCTCATATGAGCTTTATAGTAATCAGATGGAGATGTATTCTGGTTAATTCTGTTTTATAGATGGAGACATTAAAGTTTTGAGACACTGATTAATTTGCCCATGGTCACATCATTAGTGGATCTAGTATTGACACACAAGAAATATGATTCTAGAGCTCAAACTATTAACTGTTACAATAAACATATGCAGGGATGTTTCCTGTGAACCTCAAGTGACAGAAGGGAAAGCCATTTGGAAGTGACAGGGTAAGAGGTGGGGACAGTATGAAAAGGCATCTTCAATCCTCCAGAATTTATATTTCCAAGAGAAGTAACTCAGAGAATCATGAGTTGCTTTGTTTAAATATTTTCTGTCTTTTGCTTTTGTATTTCTTTTTATTTAAATAGTCAATGGCTGCTAATATCTGGAATAGTGGAAGCAGGGTAATGGGTTTCCAAAGGAACAGCAGTCTGGCTTGTGAAAAATTTAAAGAAATGTTGTAACTAATAAACGGAACCATCACAGCACAAAAGAAAAACATACCAGTTTGTTTTCTCTTCTGCAAAGAGCCATTCAAATAGAATTAAACAGACTTTCAATGGCTTTCCTTCTTGAATTTTTTTGGTACACTACATGGGGAGATCAGTCAAGGAAGGGACACAATTACTTTTAATTATGGACAGAAGAATAGATGTAAAAATTGCATTTCGAAATTCTATTTGGAGCTGTAATTTGTGTCAAAGCCAAATCCCATCACACAGACTGAAAGACTTCGGGTACTCCAAAGGAAAAGTAAAAAGAGTATGTAGGGGAATGTTTTAGTTTTATGTTACATGTATTTGAAACCAGTCAAGAAATTTGAACCCTTTTCGTGTGGAATGAGATGAGATGTCGGAATCCTGAAAACATCCCTCTACCCTCTCCACAGCTCATTCATCAAGACACTGGGAGGCTTGGTGATTAATGCTGGAGTCCTGAAGCTCCCCTTGTTAGACTTCCTTGACCGTAAGCATCAGAAATCCATGCTGGTTAACTTCGAAAGAGAATTTATTAGAGCAATCTTGGGAAGTTCAAAATGGCAAAGAGGTCTCGAGCCAGGCTTCGAGTCAGCTCAGCATCCGGTCAGCAACCAGCCAGCTTTGGGCATTGAGGCTGCAGGACCACCTTGACCTTCACTTCAGGACACTGCATAGGAGCATGTGAACTCAACTATCTATCTTTTACATTCTTGTAACGTTTGGCTCTAGGTTTAGAGCTCTCCCTCCGCTCCCCCCAAAAAAATGATAGGTTTGGTCTGGGAAAATTTCCACCATTTTGCTAAAAAAATGCAGTGACCCTTATTCACAGCCCCAGCAGGACTGCAGACTGGAGAGAGGTCATTCTTCAGAAAGAAATCAGGGCACTATTTGGAAAGGGGAATGGTTGGTGGGCAGCAAAAAAACAAAAGGTGAGCTAATATAACAGAAATTGTTACAGAATTGCAAGCTTGTTCTTTTTGTAAACAAGAATTTAAGATCATTTTCTCTGGAAAAGAGAGAACCATGGTACCTATTCATTATGGTTTTTCAAGTATTCATAGAATTATTAAGAGGCTGAACAGTTGTTCCCCATACTGGAATAAGAGTTGAACAGAGTTCAGCTAAATGAGCCCTGGTTCAGTTCCAGCTAAAATGTAAATAAGATTAGTTGCTCATCAGGAAAAATTCCAGTGTGATAAAGGGGATAAAACAATAGTGAGTGAGCTTAACCTTTTACCCACTGCATTTTTTTTTTTAATAAACAGAATCCAAGATCTTAAAGGTACATTGGAGATTATCTAAGACAAACTCTTCATGTCATAGGTTAGGAAACTGTGATCCAGAGAATTAAAGTGACTTACCCAAGGTCACACAGCTGCTCAATATCAAAACCAAATCTGCTACCTAGCTCTTCTAATTCATAGTAATATCCACTACTCTCCACTCTTTTCTTGGACCACATGTGTCCTGGATAATTTAGGCACTTACTAATTAAAGATAATTTATTGTATTTATCTTTTTTTTTTAATATTTTTCATTCCTTTTTTTTTTTTAATTCTTTTTTTTTAAATTCTTTTTTTTTTTTAATTTTTATTTATTTATTTATTTATTTATGGCTGTGTTGGGTCTTAGTTTCTGTGCGAGGGCTTTCTCTAGTTGTAGCAAGTGGGGGCCACTCTTCATCGCGGTGCGCGGGCCTCTCACTATCGCGGCCTCTCTTGTTGCGGAGCACAGGCTCCAGACGCACAGGCTCAGTAACTGTGGCACACGGCCTAGTCGCTCCGCGGCATGTGGGATCTTCCCAGACCAGGGCTCGAACCCGTGTCCCCTGCATTGGCAGGCGGATTCTCAACCACTGCGCCACCAGGGAAGCCCTGTATTTATCTTTGATTTCATTATCTACAATCTTAGGATTTGGGATAACTTTATTTCCCCAACATGTAATTTTTATTCAGTATTTCATCAAATCAAGTTGCCGTTAATTGTAAGATGCACTGCTAGGAAACCAAGCAAAATGCTGGCAATTCCACTGGGACACAATGCTTTCTTACTATTTTGGATTTTTATTTTATACTTAAAATAGTATAAAATATAATTAAATTGTATACCTAAAATAGCTCTTTTAGGTTCATTTACACATGGATTTTTTTATCATGCATTATTCTTGTTCATATGGTATAAGGAAAATATAAGCAAAATATACTTTAATAGTAGCTTAAAAACTTTTGCACATGTAGAATCCAACTCTCCTGAACTACATTTCATCTCAGAGTCACAGATACCATGTTATACAATATCAACCTCTATGCCATCAAGAGCATTGGTGATGCAGCATTTCTTCAAATTGTCCCCAACCTTTTCTTTCAAGCTGCTGACACCCACTCTGCACTCATATTTCTTTCTCAAATAGTCCTTATAGTTTTTGACTGAAATGTCAAGAGGCTGTCATTGTCCAGCTGTGCCACTGAGAATAACAATTAAGCTCACACATGCACACACGTTGACACCTTCCTTACAACTGCTACCTGGCCCACAGCAATCGTAAAACTCCACTGAATATAACACACATCCTAATTCCAGCTATGTTAAAATATGAAAAAAGATGTGCACTTGAACCAATTAAATGTAGTAATTTAGTAAATTTTTTTGTATTTTAGCCCTTCAAATGAATATGAAGGAATAGCTTTCATTTCACTATAAAATTTGCTAAGCCTTCATATGCAACTACCTATCAGCAAACGATGTATTATTATGCAAGTAGAGGAAGCTTTCTCTGGTTACTTCTAACTGACATTTACGGGGACAGTGGACAGGTATCTGTACTATTCTTATTCCCCTGGCTGTGCCACAGGAGATGACGTTACACCTACACCAGCCTCCATTTAATTAGATCAAAAAGTTGATTTTCCATTTTCTGAAAAATTTAGATTTTTTAAAAATTTAGTAAGTCTCTGCTTCCTTTTTTTAGCTCAAAATCTTCTTTTATGGGGTCATATTGAGCAATTAGCATTTTCTGAGAGAGTAAACTTAATTACTTGAAGCACACTCAAAAAAAGATGTTTACCCCACAATGCTGAGGATAGTTCTGCTAGCTTCCTAAGAAAAGCAAAGCACCGTCGCTCACCCTGCGGTCCACGGAGCTGCGGCAGCAGCATCACCTGGGAGCTTGTTAGAGATGCAGACCCCAACTCACCCCAGACCTAAAGAACCAGAATCTTCATTTTTACCAGGATCCCCAGGGAGACACAGGCACATTAAAGTTCGAAAAGCACAGGCCTAAAAGATGGGCTGCTCGAAGCTGAGTACACATTCCCCAGAAACTTGGGCTGCTGTAACTATTTTATTGCCACAGCTGACATAACTAGCTGTTATGCTCCCAAGGCATTTCCAGTCTGACTGTTAGTTCCTGGCAGAGTTTCGATCTTCAGAGATGAATAAAGGAAAGAAAAGGAAGGATTGGGTGGTGAAGGGCACAAATCTATTACCAAGGTGACTGACTCATTAAGGAGTGGCACAGTAAAGACGTGGCAGCTGAGGGCTGGAGGAAAAACTCTCTTAGCTCAGTCATCCATTCTATTTCACCAATATTATCCAGTACTTTCTACATGCCTCACACTTAATCTTTCTACCTACCTAGAACTCACTCATCTTCTCACACTTTCTCTGCTCTCCTTATGAAATCTGGTGTGACTGTCTAAACCAAGGATTCTTTAACAGGAGACAGGAGTTCAGGGATAATCTTTGGGGAGCCTATAAAGCTAACATGATATTTTTTAAAAATAGGGTATTGGGCATATGTTCATTTTCATCA
This sequence comes from Balaenoptera physalus, assembly GCF_965194825.1. NCBI lineage: Eukaryota > Metazoa > Chordata > Mammalia > Artiodactyla > Balaenopteridae > Balaenoptera > Balaenoptera physalus. The sequence goes on from NC_138882.1 coordinate 124,695,458, forward strand.
GGAAAAAAAATACCATTTTCTTATCAGAATTTCAAAAAGGATTCCGATCAATCAATCAATCAACAGCTAAGAACCACTAGCACTCTATATAATTCCTATCCACCATCTATTTTAGTCATTGATATCAACTTTTTAGTAGCAAAAATCATCCTATTCCATATGGGAATGGGCTCATTATGAGACAACTTTTATGCTGTCATATACCTTTTTTCCAAAAAGACAAAAAGAAAAAAAACACAGAGACAGGAAAAGTTCATCTCAGTTAAATATGAAGACCTCGATTAACTGACCATGGTGGCATCTCTTCCCAATTTGCCATCCTCCTTTCCTTCATTCTCTACATTTGTCATCTTTCATTCTTAAAGGATCATTGTTGTTATTCCTCCCTCAGGATCAGCTCCCCTGTGATCTTCCTGAAGTGTGTCATTGATGTGAAAAGCTATATTGTTCTACAGCCTGTCCTTCCCGCTTTGTCTCTACTTTAAAATCTCCTTCAGGAAACAGCAAAGAAAGGTCAGGACTGGCCTTGGCTGGCTATCATAATGTGCAGCATTCCCTCATCCTTAGCCCAGGATCCCACAAAAAGGGTGGCATCCTTTAATGCTCTTGAAATCATCAAGAGAAATCAAAGAAACCACTTCCAATCCTGTCTTTATAACCAGAAGCCAATTGATCAGTGTAGGTAAAGGGATAGCACATCAAGGGGGTATGGCATTTAGAAAGTATGATTTGATCCATACAGCCAAGTGATCATGGCAAGCTCAAATCCCATGAGCTGGAGAATAAATCTATAGTACTGTCAGCTCTGAAATATCTCATTCATCAAGCACAGGTAAGAAATCACCTCTAGTTGCCATTAATTATCAAACACGTTTGAGTTAAGTAACTACTTCACCTATGCAGTGATCCACGTATAGAGCTCCACAATCAAGAGAGCAATGTAGCCACAGAAATCCAGTGCCATCAGATATCTAACATCAAGGCCTGAACTCTAGTTTTTCTACTAAATGGCTAAGAAATTGGGTCCCAAACATTTTGCCCCTCTGGGACTCAGTTCCTTTATCTAAAAAAATGAAAGAGTTACACACCCATTAGAATGGCCAAAATCCAGACTACTGACAACCAAATACTGAAGAAAGTGTGGAACAACAGGAACTCTTACATATTGCTGGTGAGAATGCAAAATGCTACAGCCACTTTAGAAGACAGTTTGGCAGTTTCTTAGAAAACTGAACATACTCCTAGAATCCAACAGTCATGCTCCTTGGTTTTTATCCAAAGGAGTTAAAAACTTATATCCACACAAAGATGCACATGTCTGTTTATAGCAGCTTTGTTTATAATTGCCAAAACTTGGGAACAACCAAGATGTCCTTCAGTAGGTAAATGGATAAATAAACTGTGGTCTAACCAGACAATGGAATATTATTCAGTGCTAAAAAAAAACAAGCTCTCAAGCCATGAAAAGACATAGAGGAAACTTAAATGCATATCACTAAGTAAAAGAAGGCAATCTGAAAAGGATACATACCATATGATTCCAACTATATCACATTCTGGAAAAGGCAAGACTATGAAGATGATAAAAAGATCAGTGGTTGCCAGAAGTAAGGGGAGAGGGATGAAGAGGCAGAATACAGACAATTTTTAGGGAAGTGGCAATACTCTGTATGATATTATAATGATGAATATGTGTTATTATACATTTGCTCAAATCCGTAGAAAGTACAAACCCAAGAGTGAGCCCTAAGGTAAATTGCAGACTTTGGGTGATTATGATGTGTCAGTGTGGGTTCATCCTTGATAAAAACTTCTGGTGAGTGATGGTGGTAATGGGGGAGGCTATGCACTTGTGGAGACAGGGAGTATATGGGAAATCTCTGCACCTTTCTTTCATTTCTGTTGTAAACCTAAAACTGCTCTAAAAATATAAAGGCTTAAAAAAACCTGAAAGTTAGGTGAACTGATCTCAAAAACGACAGGTTGGGGTAGAGGTTGAAATCTTGAACTCTGGAATCAGGGAAACTTGGGTTCAAATTCAAACTCTGACACTCACCCCTTCCTGACCTTGATCAAATTACCCAACTACTCCAAGCCTCTGTTTCTTCATCTGCAAATGGGAATAATAATTGTTTTGACCTTAGGAGGTATATAATGTAATTCAAAATGTGGTCAGAATTCCAAGGGTATTTTTCAGTTTCTAATTATTGGAAAATATTTTTACTTACTCTGAGAACTGTTCTCCCTGTTTGTGTTATTGTAAATATCAACTGAGATAATAGGTCAAAGTACTTCAAAAACTACACATTATTGTATTGGTATGAGGAAATACTATTCATTTTATTTTACCCTTCTTACTTTTAGAAGAACTAAGTAAAAACAATCCCTATGATAATGCTTTCATTCTAAATATCAAACTAAGTGATAAATTTTTAAATTAAGAAAAAAAAAAAACCCTAGTCGTGGCAAAATTTGTTTATACAGAGGGGATTTAAGAGACTAAGTCTCTAAAAGCGAATTGCTAAAAATAAGTACAAATATCAAAAATGACCATTAAAAAATCAGAATGACTAGTATAGTTAAATCACATTGACCCAAAACACTATTAATTGAGACGGAGCTCGTTTTCTATTTTCGGTAGCATTAAGATGAATCAGATTATTTTTATTAGGTACATATATTAATCAGAGCTGCTAAACTACAGGTAAAACAGTGCCAAACCAAATGGACTTTATCGCAATTCTAGAAAATCTGAAATGATTAACAATGTCAGAAAATAGAGTTGAAGAAATGTCACATCTCATCATTTTTATCCCCTTTTTCCTAATAATTGAGTTTCTTTCTCCCATACTTCTTATACTTATCATTCATTTTCTTCCTCTTCAAGTCAATACACACATTTAAAAAATGTCAGACTGTTTAGAAAACAACAAATCAAACCAAACACTCCTATGAAGTTGCATATTTCAATAAATCTCCATGACGTTTGACTTGGAAATGCTTTATAACTGCTTAAATTACCTCTTCCATGATTGAAATATTTTAAAGCAATTCATGAAAATAGAATTTTTTCAAGACAATTAAAAATAATTTATTTGTTTCATGCAATTTCATATTGTTGAAAGTCCTGATGATAAAACATGAGGAAAGGAGAAGTGGTAAAAGTAAGCCCTACTTCAGTATTTTTTTAAACCACTAAGGTACCACTTCACAAAAATGATGTTGATCTGTCAGTTATACCTTCTTTTCTCTGTGGGTATGCCTCCATTTTGCAGGGGAGATATACATATTGGCATGTATTGAAATAGTCTGAATCAAATTATCATCTAGTTGAAATGGGGTTATAGCAAGAGGATGTCTCCATGACTCAAAATTCCACTGAGAGGAACTGCAGTGTCAAACTTGTGATATGGTGTCAAGATGAAATATGCTTTGAATTTTATTAATAGTAGGGAGCATATTTCACTGCTCATTCAAGTGTCATGCTAGAACTAGGTGAGTGTTGCCAATATAAGTGGATGGAGATCAACACTTTTTTGACACTCCTGCTACCAAGTGCCTATAAAATGTTTGTACCTAAAACTGTGTCAAATTATGCTAATTGAGTACTGAAAAGACACTATAAGTTGAAGTATTCAAAAAGTATATTTCTTGGAATCTCATGGGGCTCTTCAAATTAGGCACTTGGGAGAACTTTTTCCCCCTTCCAAGTACTGTCAAAGTACAATGTCTTAAAGTGTCACCAGGAAAGCAAATTCATTTAAATTCTTGATCGTACATATAGAAAGTATTAAAGGTTTTACCATCAGTAGTTTCTTTTTAGCCCAGATGTTCTACTATCAGTTAGAAATATTTTTTTTTTATAGAAAGCTTGTGTTTATTATAAAAGATGCTCCAAGCCTAGCTCAAGGTCTTTAACAACTTCAGCCACCAGTAGATGCTAACAATAAATCAGGTGTGATTGTGAGTCAGGAAGAAAATGAAATAAAATACTGCTTCCTAGGAGAGATTTTTTTTTTTTTTTCCTTCTCTCAGGTCAAAATAAATAGGGATTTTTCTGAATGTCATTATAGATGAAGACAACTTCAATGACTTCTCAATTTTACATGAGAATATTCTACTTTCAGGACTATAGATAACAATCCTTGAGTTCCCAAATTCTGACCATATTCTATTAAAATCATTTTTTCACTTTTCTGTTAAACTGTATTTAATCCTTTGTGTCAATGTGCTGAGAAAGATAGTAAAGGTATATCTGAACTTTGCCTTAAACTTCTTTAATCTTTTTTTAAGCTCTCATTCATGTAACACAGCTTCAGCAATCTGATTTCAACACCCCATCTCCCGGGGGAAAAAATGTTAAGATTTCCAAGTTCAGAGACCAGTGTGAAACTGGTTCTCCTCAACTAAAAGATCTTTAATTCTAACCGCAGACTCTCTACAGTGCCTCCTGGAGACCTTTCAAGTCCTTTGAATTCCAGTGGTAGTAAAAGGTCTTTTGTACTGGCTAAAGGGGTCCTAGAACGAGGGCCTGGTAATGGCATATGGCACAGGTGGTCACAGAGAATTTTCATCTGGTATGGAAAACATCAACCCTCTTACAAGGCAGCATATGCCACTAAGAACACTTTTGCCCGAAACCTTTGCTCCCTATGCTGGCGACGAGCACAACTTAGCAACCCATTCAAAATACTGTTGCATTTCCAAGGCCCCTAATGATGTGGGATTCAGCTATGGAAGAAACCGACTGGGAGTGCTCGTTCTGCCACATTCTCCCCACTTTCTAAAGCACAAATGGACGAGTAAATCTCTCCAGAAATGTTTGCTTGCAGGGCTGAGAGTCTATTCCTAACTCTTGTGCCTTCTCATCCAATTGCAAGAGCAGTCTCCAGTGTGAAGTAGTTCTGAACAATTTTGGCTGTAAACAAGAAACCCCGTTGTTTTTGACCATTCCTCACTGTTTCCGTTCAATGTCTCTTATCTCCGTTAAAAAAGAAGTCACTTTATCTCATGCCCCTTTGGTATACTTCTAATATTTTTGCATGAGAAATTATATATTCCAACGATAGTGATATTCCCATGCCTAAGGAGATCTGCTGGCAGATGGAGAGCAAGTCAGAGCTCTCTAGGCCTGAAAAGACAATTAAACCTCTAGCCCAGATTGGTGGTGATTACTGGCTACCAGTTATTCAAAGGCTTTATGACCCAAGCTCTTGTAGTCCATGTTATGGCAACAAAACCAAATCACAATTGAAGTGCATGCTTGATAAAGAGCCTTCCATTTATATGAACAGCTTTAGCAATTAGTTTCCTGTAACAGAGAGAGCAAGAGATAGCGCTTTACTAGTTTCATGTGACAAAAATGGCGGGATGCTTTTTTAAAATCATCAGCCCTCCAGAGCAAATATAAAAATTATTACCATTATTATGCATAGTATATTAGATTACAAGACTGATGCACCCTATACTGAAGCTAAATTAAAAGAATACCATACTGATATGGGAACATATGTATATGTATAACTGATTCACTTTGTTATAAAGCAGAAACTAACACACCATTGTAGAGAAATTACACTCCAATAAAGATGTTAAAAAAAAAAAAAAGAATACCATACTATATTAGAAAAAAGTAATCAGTGTACTCAGCATCTTACTATAGTTTATGTTCCCTTCTCCTAAAAACTTTCTAGCCCATGGGAGAGAAGATTTGATGGTTATTCTGACAAATACTACTGCTGGAAGACAGTCTCTATATGGTAGAAACAACCATCCTACCAAGCCTAGCTCTTTCTGCGCTGTTCATCTTTTCTCTTTTGGGACCTGTAGTTTCTTCTAGAAAAAGATTTTTTTGTCACTGCACTTTAAGTCAGTGGCAGTTTTAAATGATAAACCTATTAGACAGGCGTTTTATTACCTTCCTATCTTTCTTAGAAAGTAAGGAACAGGCAGCAAAATATGAAAATTGAAATAATTGAAGCTCTTTTAACAGATGGAAAATCTGGACTGCTCCTCAGCTTTCTAGAAATTAATCTCTGCTACCGTGCCAGAAAATAAGGAAATGCTTTTATAAAAATTGATGATAGGGATATCTTAAGGGGGCATAGGAGCTCCCAATGACCAAAGGTAGAACAATTTGAGCAAACAAAAAAAGAGCTTTTTTTAAGTAGCAAAAAAAAAAAAAAAGTAGGATCCAGGTCTTACAATCCTCCTGCTTTGCCATCATCAGCAGACTGGACCTCAACCTCCAGCTCAGCAAATCCCATCATTGTTGCAAGGAGGCTGCAGCAGCTCTAAGCTTCATATTCCCAGATGACATGGTTCAACAGAACAAGGAACGAGGCAGTGGTAAAACAAAAAACACAAATAAATTTTTCAAATTAAAAAAAGAGCAGTATTGGATTATAACCCAAAACATAATATAAATATCCATGAGTCCATATTAATATAAGTGAATGACTGAATAAGTAAATAAATATGGGAAAAGACACAAATCTCCCATGCATAAGGATTCCAAATAATTTATGTAAATACACCACCTTCAAGGAAATGGAACATAACTCCCCACCCCATATAAGTGTGGGCTGCTCATAGTGACTTCCTCCCAAATGTACAGTGTAGAAAGAGGGTAAAAAAAAGTAGCTTTACAGTGTAAACGCTTGCAAACATTACCTCAACCAGGTGATCAAGGTCAACAGTGATAAATCACATTTATAGTGTATACCCTTGATATCATGTGATTAAAACAACACTACTTCTGTGGTCTTCCTCCCCAAAACCCATAACCCCATTTTAATCGTGAGAAATACATCTGAAAAATCCCTATTGGGGGCATTTCACAAAATGCCTGATCACTACTCCTGAAAACTGTCCAGGTCACCAAAAACAAGGAAAATGTGAGAAACTGTCACAGCCAAGAGCAACCTAAAGAGATATCACTAAACGTAATGTGGCATCCTGGATGGGATCCTGGAACAGAAAAAGGACATTAGGCAAAAACTAAGGAAATCTGAATAAAGTACGAACTTTAGTTAATAGTAATGTGTCAATATACAATCATTAATTGTCATATTAATATAAGATGTAATAATAGGAGAAACTGGGTGTGAGGTATACGAGAACTCTCTGTAATAACTTCATAGTTTTTCTGTAAATCTAAAATTGTTCTAAAATATTTAATCTCTACAACCCTTGGAATTTGTCTGAAGGTTACTTTCTTCATAACTCTAGCTCCACCTTACCTAAGCCAACTTGCTTTCTATTACAGATTCATGCTCATACATACACATATATGGATATTTTGCTCTCATAGTCATTAGTCCTGTTCACCATATTTCTCAACTCTCCTGCCCCTTTTGAAGTTAGGCATAATCCTATTACTGTCCAATAAAATGTGAGAGGAAGTAAAATACATCACTTTCAGGCTCAAGATATAATAACTATCACTAAATTCACTCCATTCTCTACCCGCTGCCACAGCAGTAGTAGAAATGCAGATAGAGAGATAGAGATTGAAGTTCCATAACTTGGATCACTGAGTGACTACAATGAACAGAACTCCTGACCGCCCTGCGTCGGGAGAGAAATAAACTTTGATGTATTTAGACAATGAGAACTTGAGTGTGTTTGTTACCACAGCATAGCTTGACCATCCTATCCGATACACATATGTGCACATTATTTATCACTTGATAACACAATGACTCTCAAAATGTCCCAGCAGAAAGTCAGTTATTATAATCTGTGAAAATACTGAATCAGTGTGCTGCACACCTGAAACTAACTAATATGATATTGCAGATCAACTATACTTGAAAGAGAGGAAGGAAGGAAGGGAGGGAGGGAGGTAGGAAGGAAGGAAGGGAGGAAGGAAGGAAAGAAGGAAGGGAGGAAGGAAGGAAAGGAGGAAGGGAGGAAGGAAGGAAAGGAGGAAGGGAGGAAGGACAGAAGGAAGGAAGGAAGGAAGGAAAGGAGGGAAGGAGAGAGGGAGGGAGAGAGGAGAGAGAAAGAAAAAGAAAGAAAGAAAGGAAGGAAGGAAGGGAGAATGGGAAACAGAAAGAGAGGGAAAGGAAGGAAGAAAGGGAAAAAACTTTTGGAGGAGATGGATATGTTCATGGCATAGATTTTGGTGATGGCTACACCGATGTACACTTATCTCCAAACCATCAAGTTGTATACATTAAATATGTGCAGCTTTTTGTATTGTAAACCTCAGTAAAGTGGTTCATAACAAAAAATGATTGAATTTAATGAAATAAAAGAAATCTTCCAAATATTACTGACAATTTGTATACAAAAGTTATGTTTTGGATGTTCTTGTAAGAGAGTTGTGAGCTTCTAGAGGGAAAGAATACTGTCTTGTTCTCCAGTTTATCGCCCATATCTGGTGCACACAATGCACTACATGTGGAATTTTGTCATCAAATAGACAATAAATATGAAAATATTCAAAAAAATAAAACGAAGCTTAATTCCTTATGGGATGCATATTTATCACAATGTGCTTATATTATGGGAGTAAAACAAGTATTTTAGGCAGAATTAGAATAGGAACTAGAATGAGTCTTTTACATCATTGGCTTACTGCCAGTTTAGAATTTTCAACGTTTTTAGTAATTCTTTTACATCATAACTATGGAGATTTATCTTCAGTTATGAATAGGGAAACCATTCCTATTATAGTCGGTACTAGATTTTTCGAGTAGTTTTAGGGTTAAATTCCCTGTGTCTGGAGATAATTTGAGATCTTGCTTTCTTTTTGAACCACTCTTAACATTGGTTCTTTTTTCTTAATGAGAAAGTACAAGTAGAGTGGCTAATATTTTTTTAAGAGAAAATAAATGTTTCACAAAAAGAAAAAAGAAAAAACTTGAAAACACATCCCACAATAAAGCAGTGGGAAGATTCATTTTTTTATAACATAATTTTAAGAGGAAAACAATCTTTTATGATCCTTATAAATAAGTTAGTTAGATATTCCTTCCACACTGATGTACATTAAAAGACATAAAAATCGTTGTAGAGAAATAGACTCATGATCCTCTTGAGGAGGTATAAAACCACCATAGTGCACTTGATAGAGTAATACCCTGAGGTATCTAGAAATGATAATTCCTTCATTTCCCCTCTCAGAGCTCAGTTTATGCAGAAAGCACTAGAATTTTAAAACTTCAGGACCCTTAACCAGACGCCAGTCATGGCCATATGTTTCCACCTTCAATGACGTCCTCTGGCACCAAGTTCCAAAATCAAAATTTGTTTTATTTAAAACACATTTGTCAATTTAGAGGCATCAACACGCTTCTCTTTCTTCACTAAGCACGCGAACATCACTGGGCCTGAGAGTTTAACCACTGTCATGCAAACTGCGATGTCATAAATAGAATACAGGGTCTGCCATATTTTTTTCTACACAATTATTTTAAAGATTTAATTTTTTATAGAAATAGCCCATCATATAGGACAAGTCAAAAGGTACTATAGCATATGATAGATTTCCCAGAAAAGTATATTTTAAAAATATATATTTTATATTATACTTAATACATATATAATATTCTATAAGGCTATCACTCTGCTTAGCTCAATAAACTTCGTATGTGAATAAGTCTTGCAGAGTATTTTGATTACCTCTCTAACAGAAGATTCATCACCTAATATTTATTTGAAATAGTGGAAGAAAACTTGAAACTCCTCGCTTATCACACATAGCAGCTTTACCATAACATCCTGGCTAACAATGGATAAAGATTGGAAATGGAATAGGAAATCCTCCTTAAGGAAGAAGATAGATGACTTATAAGGGGTCAGATAAAGAATTGATACCTTTAAAAGATATGACTTTATACTACAGCTATACAGAAACATACATAATACAAATAAATTTTAATAGGATCATAAAGATAAGTTAATTGTGCTTTGGTGATAAGGTTGTTGGAATATGGTTTTTAATGCTCTAAAATAATCATTAATAAAGGACTCTTAAGGATAAGCTGATCAACAAGAGTAATAGAAGTAACATGTTAAAAACATAAGCAGAATATTAAAAGTTTAAACATTTACAAATACAATTTATTTTCCTTAGCACTTTAAACTCTTTAATCAAATGGCATTTTTTTCTCCACAAAAATCCATTTGAAATCAAATGCATAACACCTAGAAATCCCACTGAGCTCATCTCTTCTTTTGAAAACTGTCAGATGTACTTTAAATAGTGGGGGTCTCGATGCTACAGTCGGGTTTATAATTTGCAACAATACACTTCTTATTACTTACAGGAAAATCATTTCCACAATGACTCACTAATGCCTCTCCCTCTAATCATCATTTCTGCCCCATTTAGGTACAAGATGCGTGGTGTCCTCTCTTCAGATGCCAACAGAATGACAATGAGTCAGCAACATGAGCAGATAAAGTCACAGTCAGAAGAAGCTGTGTGACTGCCCTAGTGACTGCAGAGAAAATGCTGAGGGCATCCTTCACAAGTGGACACAAGAGGACTTCCAGGCAGCAAGAGAAAGTTACCAAACAAATGTGGCTCATCAAGAATACAGTGGGACGCTGAGGAGGAATTATCAACTAGGAAATTCACCAGCTGTAGACTTCAGATACCTTGCCTCTGGGGTTTTCATCAGGCAGAGCAAAACCTGTGTGAGTCTTTGAGATTCCTGTAGAATGAGGAAGAAAATAACTTGCCATTCACTCTTTCAGTTACTGATCTTACCTGAACTCTGTCAGGTATTTTAATGTTTCAAGAAAAAAAGGAGTACCTTGGAGAGTCTATTGAGATTGAATTCATAGTTGCCAAAATGTAAGGTTTTTAAACACTTTAAAATTACTCTACCCTTTGGACACTGTGATGGTTAATTTTGTCCGCTTGAGTGGGCCACAGAGTGTCCAGATATTTGGTCAAACATAAATCTGGTTGTGTCTATGAGAGTGTTTTTGAATGAAATTAATTAACATCTGAATTGGCAGACTGAGTAGAGCAGATTGCCCTCCCCAATGTGGGTGGGCTTCATCCAATCAGTTGAAGGACTGAATAGGACAAAAAGGCTGACCTTCCCTTGAATAACAAAATTCTTCCTGCCTGACAAGTTTTGAACTAGAACACTGGCTTTTTTCCTACTGTTGAACTCAGACGGAAACATCAGCATTTCCTGAGTCTCAAGCCTCCACCTTCTAACTGAAACTGCCCCATTGGTTCTCATGGGTCTCCAGCTTGTCAAGTGCAGGTCTTGGGACTTGCCAGCCTTCACGACTATGTGAGCCAATTCCTTAAAATTAAATAAATAAATAATGTAAGTAAATAAATAAATTTATCTATCTATCTATCCATCTTATTGGTTCTCTTTCTCTGGAGAAACCTGACTAATGCAGACACCTTTGCATAGGAAAGGGATTTGGCTCTCCTAATTTTATATATTTGTTGGGCAGTGTCTGGATGTACAGTGGACATGTTGTTTAACTGAGTTGACCAGTCAATTTAGAAAAACATAATCATCAGCCACTCAGTTTTGTTGAATGACGTGGACAGTTTAAAGGTAAAACAAGTTGTGCTCAGAGACAAGTCCAGAAGATACATTCTGGTTTGTAAACTCTTGCAGAAATTATAACACAATTGAAAAGTCCCCAATTTCTCAATATATACTTAGCCAGTAATATTATTTCTGAGCTTCTTATTCTCTTGAATTGTCTGTAAATCCACAAACAGCATTTCTGAGAAAAGTGGATGACTAGCAAGGAGAGGAATTGAACCACTCAAGGATGACGAGAGACGGTAATTCTGAGTGGATTAAACACATGTTATTCCTAACATACAAATATTTGTTGAAGATGATCACAAGTCACAAGCTCTAAATAAGTGTTTCTGTTCTCCTGGATCTCTTGGCCAGGCTCAAGGAATCCTAAGTTAGGCTCAACTTTACATATCCTGTAAGCAATAATATCCTTCCATGTCAGACATGTACACCTGAAAAGGGAGGAGGGGATCAATTTAAAGTATACACAGACAGTGTTTAAACTTCAATTTGAAAAAAAGTGCATTTATCAAAATTTCATTTAAGTAGGTCTGAAGATTTAAAAAACACCACTGGGGAATAAGAAGCAGTTAGAAAAACTGCACTAGAACTTTGTACCCCTAGTATTTGGACTGAGACAATTTCCAATAGCTGAAGTACATGTCAAAAATATTATGTTCTGAATAAAGGGACCACGAATGAAAGGCAGCCTTCAGATACCTAAAGTCTCCTATATAGTGGATCTGGCAGAATATCAGAGGCAGGAATGATCTGACACATAATCTGTTAGTTGCTCTCAGAAGGATCTTTGTTCAGTGGTTGGATGGATTTCACTGATTGCTGGCCCCTGAGGATGTCAATAGTGCCACGTAGATAGAGAATCCATAGTCCAGCTGAAACAAGAAAGACTAAGGGAGAAGTCTTGATGTCTCAGTGCTCTAGTCTAAAAGGAAGAAAATCTTTGCTGATTTTAATAAATATAACTTTGTTGTAATAATTACATGATTGTATGGTTGTAACTCCCTTTGGGAACATTTGTTCAAGTTTCCATAACAACTTGATACAGGTTTTTAATGTGGTTATAACTTTCTCTGATTATGATCTCAGAATTTTTTCCTACCCTTGGCTCTGCAATACTCAATTGCAATAACATCAATTTCATAATGAGCCTCCTTTGCTAACTTAGTTGCAGATCTATTTCAGTTCCAAGGCGATCTATGTAATTTAAAGAACAAACATGACTGTTGAAAACTTTACAACCATGAGAAGGGAAACTCAGTGTTTCTATAGCTGTCATATTTATTTTTCACTTTAAAATATTCATAAAAGTATTTATTTTTACTTTATCAATTTATAGTCCATTTCGTCTCTTCATGGACATTTTTACATTTTGGTCCAGATTTGCCATTCCAAGTCTTCAAAGACTATTGTTTAATAGGAAAGCAGATAATAGAGACAGATGATAGATAACAGAAAAGCAGAAAGGGGATTGGGCTAGAGGGAACTTTGCCATTCTATTAGTTTTCTTTGCCATAAGTATTAAAACAAAATTTTTAAAAGTGGAGAGAAGGAGTTAGGATTGAAAATCTAAAAATAAAATTCTAACTCTGCCATCTATTTGTTACATAAATTTCTTAAATCCTCTGGTCCTTAGTTTCCACATCTGAAAAACAGAATGAAACCAGAATTATTTATAATATATAAAACACCAAGGGGCTTCCCTGGTGGCGCAGTGGTTAAGAATCCGCCTGCCAATGCAGGGGACACGGGTTCAAGCCCTGACCCAGGAAGATCCCACATGACGCGAAGCAACTAAGCCCGTGTGCCACAACTACTGAGCCTGCGCTCTAGAGCCCGTGAGCCACAACTACTGAGCCGGCGTGCCACAACTACTGAGCCCGCGCGCCTAGAGCCCGTGCTCCGCAACGAGAGAAGCCACTGCAATGAGAAGCCCGCGCACCGCAACGAAGAGTAGCCCCCGCTCACCGCAACTAGAGGAAGCCCGCACACAGCAATGGAGACCCAACAGAGCCAAAAATGAAAATAAAAAATAAATTAATTAAAAAAAAGAACACCAAGCACAAGTGCCTAGCATGTAACAAGCCCTCAAATACAGTCGACAAAGATCACTGTTTCCTGCCATTATTTCTATTACTCGTATTGTTAGTCTCCTACTAACAATGTTAATCTCCTTCAATCCTTCAGCAAATGTGGTAGGCCTCCAAGATGCCTACACCCTATTCTCTGGAACCTGTGAATATGTTATGTTATATTGTTAAAGGAACATTGCCGATGAAATTAAAGTTATGGACCACATTGGCTTACAATCCCCAGTTTTCCGGTGGTCACAGTACAGTGGGATAGACAGACACAAACCAATTTTTTAAAATTATACAAATTAGTGAAATAAAAAAGTGATCTCAGATCTCAAATTATACTTTATATTTCACTTATATGCCTGGCCCAGCGATTAACGCCAACATCTGCTACTGACCAAATTCATAGATTCCTTGCCTCCAAACATTGGCCACATTGCCTTGCTCCACTATTATGGTTCTTGTTGTGGGGTCATAGCACCAGGTATTTGATCTTCTTCAATACTAACTAGATTGCAAAATGGATATTGTAAAAAAATAAGTTGGGCTTATTTGAATACAAACAAAGAGAAGGGGTGCTCTTCCTTTTTTTCTCCTTGAAATACACACACAAATGCATACCACTATGCAAAGACCTTAAAATATTGAATGCTAAAATTACTGTATCAGAAAAAAATGGTAAATTTCCAGTGGATGAACCCAGAAGACACCATCTTAACCAAGTGATCATGGTCAACATCACCAGTAATAAGACTTAACTTCATCATGTACTCTGCATATGACGCACAGATCATTTCTTGCTGAAAATGCATAACCTTAATCTAATGATGAAAAAATAAGACACAAACCGGACAAACTGATGAAATGTGAATTATCTTTTTTTATTATTATTTTTTAATTGAAGTATAATGGATTTACAATGTCATGTTAGTTTCAGGTGTACAGCAAAGTGATTTAGTTTTATATATATTATATATATATATATACACATATATTCTTTTTTTTTTTTTTTACTTTTTTTCTGGCTACGTTGGGTCTTCGTTACTGCACGTGGGCTTTCTCTAGTTGCGGCGAGTAGGGGTTGCTCTTCGTTGAGGGCTTCTCGTTGTGGTGGCTTCTCTTGTTGCAGAGCACGGGCTCTAGGCACGCGGGCTTCAGTAGTTGCAGCACACGGGCTCAGTAGTTGTGGCTTGTGGGCTCTAGAGCGCAGGCTCAGTAGTTGTGGCGCACAGGCTTAGTTGCTCCGCGGCATGTGGGATCTTCCCGGACCAGGGCTCGAACCCATGTCCCCTGCATTGGCAGGCGGATTCTTAACCACTGTGCCACCAGGGAAGCTCCAATATACACATATATCCTTTTTCAGATAAATTAGGAGTCTGGATTAACATATACACACTATTATATATAAAATAGATAACCAACGAGGGTCTACTGTATAGCACAGGGAACTATACTGAATATTTTGTAATAACCTATAAGGGAAAAGAATCTGAATTATCTTGAATTTGAAGAAATTTAAATAAACAACAATTCATTTAATAGTATTATAGCACTTTTAATTTTCTGGTTTTGGGCATTGTGCTATGGTTATGTAAGTTTTAATGAAAGGGGAAGCTGAGTTCTGTAGTTTTTGTAAATTTGTGTAAATCTAAAATTGTTTCAAAATAAAAAGTTAAAAATAATCTACCATATCGGGAGTTAGATACTCCCAGGTAGACTTCAATGCAAAGCAGGTCTCCCTCATATTGCCATATTCATGTTTGAGCATCTCACAAGCTTCTCTCCAAAGTAGCCAATTAGGAAGAAGTGGGAGACTCAGTCCCAAGACTGGTGAAGTGTTTTGATTGACTGGACTGGAGAAAACGAGGAAGTGAATTGAGACAGGCTACTAATTTCACTCAGACCACCTGCCTGTTTCGGATACAAGCCAGTGACCTAAACATGACGGGCCATTACCAGCCCTCTGCTGGCATTCTGAAATGACTACATAGGAGACAAATCTGGGAGTGATGAGATTTGCAAATGGCATGGGAACAGCAGAGGAGTAATGACTTTTCATGAGCATTCTGAGACACCTCTCACACACACATACATTAAGTCCCCAGGAGCTATGCTGCATGAATTAACAGGGACTATTCACCCAAAAGAAAACTTTTCCCCAGTAAGTTGTGACATGTAATGCAATATGTTATAAAAACAAAAACAAAAAAACTCTAAATAGTACTTTTCATCACATTTCTTGAGGCAACAGAATGAATTTTTTTAACACAATTATTTCTTAGTTTGCTCTTTTTCTGTCAAGCATGCAACTGCTTTTCCTTTCTTCTGAAGTAGTTCATATTATGATGAGTGAAAGAAGAGAAATAAAAAGAGCTATGATTGTGTCAACCACAACTGAACAAATACATCTATTAAAAAGAACTCTCACCAGAAATCTTAGAAGCCTCACAAAGTCTCATTTTTTCCCACATACTAACTCTATCATGAACTGAAACTTCCCTTTCTTTTATTTTAAATTATTGTCATGGTCCCCTGTGCATATACCAACCAGTATTTACGCTGTGTCAGATGACAATACACTAGTAAATTTGGTGTTTTAATGGCTATAATAACTCTAATAAAGAAATTAAATCAGATGTCATATGTGAAATGTACATTTTTTTGCCTCTAACAATGAATTGAATTATAACAGGCTAAATATTACAAAGCAAAACATGTATCCATTAGCAATTGAAAGCATGTGTTGAAACTAAGCAGACACGGCTTTGGAGGCAGCGGGGGAGCAAGCAAAGGTGCTGGTTGCCTCAAACGTGGTCCTTTTTCCCAATTCTTTAAACTTCATCCTTTATGATAATTCCCTCTAAGTTTCATCCTGAAGAGCATCACGCTGTACCCTTCCCCACCTCTGGTCCAACCAAAATCCTAGAACCCAGGCCCATAATTTTAATATGCATATAATTTCACACGGCTGATGAATATAACACACCATGGATAAACAGCAGGGAGGGGCTAAATGGAAAACTCATTTGTTAGTTTTCCCACTTGGAGGTTGTTATTTTTTAAATTACTGATATTGGACACTGTAGGAGTGCCCTTTTTCATACACACTGAAGCATTCCACTGGCCCCAGGAGTCACTAAGCCTAGTGGATTTTAATAGTTATAGATCTTAAATGGAGGGTTAGAAATTGTTTCTTTTCATTGCAATTACAACAAGGAATTAACCCCAAGGGTATCCACTTAATTTCATAATATATAGACTGGAACGCTAATGTGGCTCTTCTACAGTGTAATAAAGAGGCAACTGGCCCTTCTCTCCCCGGGGTGGGTTTCTGTAAAATGTATCACAAAAAAAATGTAAAACGAAGAAGATTTGAAGTTAACAAGCTCCATAATGTCACCAGCTCCAGTGCCGGGTGTGAGCGAGCCCTCATAGGCACTGAGCACTGCATCTTTTTTTCCAGTGGGAAGCTCAGCCCCAGCACTTTTCTTTAAATCGCTTCACCGACACAAGGAAAATGGAAAATGAGAGAAGGAAGGATAATTTACAATTAAGCACAGAAAGTCACGAAGACAGAGAAGAGACTTGGAACAGGACTTGTTAATTACCCTGTTTCTGAGATGGAATCAGAAGTGCACGCTGGCCACTTCTGGTCATGTCAGCTTAACCCTTTGTACTCTGCAGTGACCTCAGCTCCATCTTATGGGAACTCTCTCCCTCCTTGCTAGAAGCTGAAACAACACCAAAGATTAGGATTTTCCATCTTCAGGCTCCAAGTGTCTGAAGCCACTTCCTGGCAGAGATTTGAAATCTTGGATCCCTGATCATTAGCCCTCTCATTTAAAGACATTTTTATTTCCCGATGCTTTTTCATGATGTTTGACTATGACTCTCTGAGCCAAAAGAGAAGAAGGACACTATTTCAGAAATAGAGCTTTAAACAGAAGTGGGACAGGACAGTGGGAGAGGCTAATGGCAATTCAATAAAAGTATAGCCCAGAGAGAAGAACGTTCTTCTCTTATAGTATGTATTTCCAACATATATTGTCATATTTGACCCACGACATGCTTCTAGCCAGTCATTACTTGGGACTCACTTCTTCCCAAAAGTGTCAGCTCTCTCGAAATCTGCAAATTTGCCAGTCAACTAGAGAAAAACTAATGATCCAGAGAGGAGGAAAAGCAGATCACTCAACTCATTTGTTCTCATCTTTCATGCAGATTTCATTTCCAGAGATAGATAATATTGTATAGGAAAGTCACAAAGGAACTCTGCCTTCAATGAAAAGCATCCTTTTACAAATCAAAATTCCAGGCTTCCCTCCTGAGACAGGAAGCAGTGGCCTGAAGCAGATGTCAAGAGGACTGCCAGGAGGGTGCCAGAGATGAGAAGGCGCTAAAGAGGACAAAGGAAGACATTTATCACAAGGGAAAGTTGGGTGTCCTCGTTGCTGGCTGAGAGCTACAGAAACCATTTCTCAGAGAGCTCAGAATCATTCACAAACCTGCGAGGAGCAAGAAGAAAGTTGAGGAAGACATCCAGAAAACAAACACGATCAGGGTTCTACCAGGAAACCAAAGTTAGACAGTGTACGTGGCTTAGCAGGTGATTCTTCGTTTAGGCAAGAAGCCAAGATTTTTGTAAATATAAACCATGGACTCAGTATCAAGGATGAAAGGAGTAATGCATATGCTGATCAATGGTCACAAACTTTTCTATCCCCATATTTCCTCATTCCCCATTTTATCTCCTTAAAACCACGTGTCTCTATAAGCTACATTTCCTGAATATATCAAACGTTGACTTATTAAAAGTTGTATGTATCCTAGAATAGCTCCTTAAGGGTTTTTCCCCAATGATTTTAATTGTGTTTGTTCTGGGCTCATAAACAGGGAACTTGAAGCATTTAAAAAACACACACAGTTGTGGTATCCAAATGTTTTGTTTTTTCTAAGCTCAATATACTTTAATGGCTCTTCCCTTTAAAAAAATATAATTAAAAGGAATAAGCTCACCTATTTAGAAATTTCTCATTTCTTTATTTACCTTAAATCTTTCATGCAAGAAACTGTTAATGTTCTTTGTTTTGTACTAAATAGAAATAAGATACAAAACAATTCTCTAATTAGGATTACATGGGATGTATGCCTTACAAGTTTGATTTTCTGAATTTCCCCTGACATTTTCAAATTGAATATCATAGTCAATATCAATCTAACCAATAAAAAGCAATTTAATTTTTACAAAGAACCAAGAGAATATCTAAATTTGGCATATCAGTTTTTTGTCTCTGTTGAATTATTTCGGGAGATATTTTAGTTAAACTGAGTTAAAACAGCAAATTTCATAATCCTTCAAGTAATATAAGGCTGTAGCCCCCTGATATAATTATTTAGGGCAAAAGCTTATTCATATCATATCGTACTTGATAACATATCTGAAATATGTACTCCTTTTTGTTCTGTTTATAACACTATTTGCCTTACAGGTCATAGTTTCAAAGACTATGAGCTTTTCAATATCAGATACATCACCAGAGTATTTGATTTTCCAATATCTATAACATTGTTAATGATTATTTGGATTATTATTTCTTGAGTAATATAATACTTCTTAAATGATATAAATGCTTATTATAACATAAATAGGATAAGCATATCTATTTATCATATATTGTCTCTCCCAAATGACACAGGCTATTACAAAAATGGAATATAAACACACCAAAAACAAAAACAAACAAACAAGAAACTTTTGTTCTTTACAAGTTTCCAAAGATCACACTGGTAGATAACCAGTGAAAGAACAAAAATCGTATCTCTGACAGCTGTACTGCTGTGAAAATCAGAAGTATTCCCCCAACTCTTTAACTCTGGCCCAGACAATCTCTTGAACTTTTGCCCAGCATGACCAATGACCCTGGAGACAATGGCCCAAAACTGAATGCTTTAGTTTCTATCGTAAAACTGTTTCTTCTCCCATGTTTCCCCTTTAGGTGAAAAGGAAGAGTCATTTTCTAAGGCCACAGGGATTTTTTGGACATGTTAAGTTGAAATACTATTAGCCTTGCATTTGAATGTATCAGGTAACCATTTGGATGTAAGTGTTAGCCTCCAGGCTGGAGAAATAAATTAGGGAATCACTAATATAGAGATGGGATTTAATCCATGAAATTACCTATGTGGTGAATATAGATGAAGAAGAGAAGAAGTGTGAGAATTGAGTTACAGAGGGAGAACTCCATAATCTAGAGGAGAGGAGAGGAAGCTATCAGAGGACATAGGAAGAAGCAGACAGTGAGGTGGGCAGGAATCCTGGCTAGTGTGGGAGCCTGTATTTCAAGTGCAGCAGGTGTTTCAAAAAGGAACGTGACTCTGTCAACTGCTACTGATGGGTCAGGTTTAGATAGTTAACCGATGACTTTATTAACATCGTGATTATCAGTGAACTTGATAAGAGCTGTTTCAGTGAGTGCTGAGGGTGAAAACATGATTGGAGTGGCTCTAAAAGTGGAGTGGCAAAGACAAAGAGGACAGATTGTAAGAAATCTCCAGTAAAAAGGAGCGGATAATTGATATGGTAACTGGAGAGGGACATTGAGTGAGAGTATTTTTTTAAGTTAGAAAAAAAAATCACGCAATATGCTTATGTATCAATGGGAATGAACCATTAGAAAGTGAAATTTTGATTTTGCAGTAGAGCAAAGAAATAATTGCTGTGTGATTCCCTTGAGTAGGGAAGAGGATGGAATCCAGTTGACAAGTGAGGCAGACAAGCAGGGGGAGTTCATCAATAGCACCAGGGAGGAGGGCAGAGTTCATGAGGTGGATAGATGTGGTGGTGGCAGCAGATGGAAATTTCTCATCTGATGGCTTATGTTTTCTTATCATTCAGGTCTCAGAGCAGCTGCCACCACTCAGAGAGCCTTCCTTAACCACCAAATCTAGGTAGCTCTCCTTTCCATAGGGTCCCATACAACCCTATTTTACTATCTCTATAGCGCTTATGACTTTTTTAAAAACACTGTTGTATAATTTGTTTACTTGGTTATGTATACATTTCCCAATTAAGAGCATAAACCTTCCTTCTCTTCTTTACTGCTATATCCTTAATCCCCATAACTGAAAAGCAGACAATACAAATAGTAGCTCAATATGTAATTGTTAAATAAATGAATCAATGAACACTTCAGAAACAAGCACTTCCAAGAATCCAAATGATTTCAAATGTGATATTACCAGTCTCAAGTATCTTTCTAGAGTTATTCATACAGGTAGCAAAGTATGTGGATAGTTGTGCCTTTATTACCTGCTCTATTGAAAATGTGCACTCCGGAAAGTTTTGCAATAGTGAATTAGATACTCATGGGCACGTTATAGGTTGCAGACTATGAGCATTACAGAGCAAGAGCAGGTATCTCCAACACAAAAAGTCCAGCTAGTCTCACTGGCACTGCACTTGGCGTACAAAGGAGGGTGCAGAGAAGGAAATGATCAGTCAGAAAACAGAGAAAAGCCCTGGAATTCAAAACCATTAAACAAGAGAAAATTATCCTTAAATGTTTGTCTAGCACTTGATGTTTGCTTCCCATAATTTTTATTAGTACTCCACCAAATCACTTCAGAGGTCAGTGAGTATTGTTAGGCCCATTTTTACAGAGCTGTAAACTGATCCTCTAAGATAGGGGTCCCCCACCGCTGGGCCACGGACCTCTACAGGTCCGCAGCCTATTAGGAACTGGGCCACATAGCAGGAGGTGAGCTGCAGGCGGGCGAGCAAGAAAAGCTTCAGCTGCGGCTCCCCATCGCTCTCATTACCGCCTGAACCATCCACCGACCCCCCCCAACCCCGCCGTGGAAAAACTGTCTTCCACAAAACTGGTCCCTGGTGCCAAAAATGTTGGGGACCGCTGCTCTAAAGATTAGGTGATTAGGTGCTCCACACAGAGGAACTTACCTGCAGCTGCAGATAAAGAATTCACAATCATGCTGCCTGCTTTTTTTTTTTTTTAATTTTTTTTTTTTTTAATTAATTTATTTATTTATTTTTGGCTGTGTTGGGTCTTCGTTTCTGTGCGAGGGCTTTCTCTAGTTGCGGCAAGTGGGGGCCACTCTTCATCACGGTGCGCAGGCCTCTCACTATCGCGGCCTCTCTTGTTGCGGAGCACAAGCTCCAGACGCGCAGGCTCAGTTATTGTGGCTCACGGGCCCAGTTGCTCCGCGGCATGTGGGATCTTCCCAGACCAGGGCTCGAACCCGTGTCCCCTGCATTGGCAGGCAGCCTCTCAACCACTGCGCCACCAGGGAAGCCCCTGCCTGCTTTTCTTAGCCCGCCTAAGTCAACCATCCCTCTAAGAGCCACAGAATGAAAGAGTCGATGGTTGGATGATCACCAGCGACAGTAGTTGACCATTACATTTTTTTTTTTCTGATACTGGTTTTACTTCTCTGGGCTGACTTGCATTAACCTGAATTGAGAATATTTATGCAGAAGAAATAGTGCATCCATGAACACCAAGTCCAAATCCTGATAGGAGTGTTTATTCCTTGGTCAAGTTATGCCCAAAAGCAATTAGACATTACTCAGTGGCCCTGGGTTTAACCTGTTATTTATACCAGTTAGACAGAGGGAATCCATGAAATTATCTATGGCTAGGTACCCTGGAAATTTTCCTAGGCTATTTTTCAAAGGTTAACTGGTATTGCTGGTCACCCTTGCCAAACAGAAATACAAGAGGCAGAGAAATGAGGGAACTGAGAAATGAGGATATAGATATCCTTAAAAAAAAAAAATACAGTTTTGATAAAAGAAAAAAAATACAAGATACAATCTAAGAGTTTGCCCTTTTCATTTAGTTTTTTTTAAATTTTTAGTAGTGGAAGAGGCTTTGTTTTGAAGAGTTCATCATCCTTCTTCCAAAACTGTGTTTCCCAAATGAGAAACAACATTCCATTCTCTTCTAAATCTCCAATGAAGGAGAATTTCACACCCCAGTTCCAAACCACATATTAGAATAATAATATTCTGCCTGAGGCGAGGAGTGACTTCCGTAATCTACCTCTCTGTTCACCACACCAAGACTTTTGCAATAAATAAAGTATAAAGAGATATTGTTTGATCATGTTCCCCCAGATGAGGTAAATATCATTTCGTTCGGGAGGAAAATAAAAGATCAATTTATAAAACCCATAAATGTGTAAGAATAACCCAGGTTTGTTCATTCTTTTACACTTTCTTCCTCCTTCCCTCCCTTCCTTCTTTTATTTTCTTTTCTATTAATTTTTATGGTATTTACTGCCAATACTGGACCTTCTAAAACAATCAGAATGTGGTCTGGTCGTTAATAAATGTTGTCCTTAATCTGACATAAAGAAGACAGTGGTCACTGTTAATAAATCAATATCTTTCCAGATTTGGTCTCTTCTGTTGCTCTGATCATCCTAACTGCTTTCCCTTGACCTTGAAACCTGCTTCATTTTCTATTTCTGGGATTCTATCCTAAGACATCATCCAAATTTTAGAAAAAAGTTGTGGACAAAGCTATATCAATTAAGCACAAATTTTAAAAAATAATAATAAGAGAAATCTCCCAAATTAAAAGCGTTAAGTAAATTCTAATTCACTTTGTTTGAAATAATATAGAGATATTTAAATTTAATTACAAAGAACATTCAGTACATGTGGGAATGCTTTGGATATTCAATGTTAAATGAAAAAAATAGGATGCAAAATTGCATAACTATATGACTATAATTAGAAAGTAAAAATGAGCAGAAAGTAAAAAATATAAAAAGTAGAAATACAATTAAATGTTTAGAGATTAGTTAAGATAGTTGTTTCCTTTTGTTTTTTCTATATTTCAAATTTTCTGTAAAGTTAAAATAAGTCTTAATTTAATTTTTTAGTTTAAAAGAGATTTGTGATGTAAAAGAACTCATATTTATTGCAATTGTTCCTTTTTCTTTTTAGGTATTTCTTGCATCTTGGAATAGTTGTTTGTGGGCAAAAAACATCTTTGGATTAGGCCAAGATTCTGTTCTCTGAGCCAGTTGGTAAGGGCAGGGATTTAAAAGGAGAAAAATTTATATAATCAGAATTTTATTAAAACTGTCTGGGATTTTATAGATCATGTGTTCAAAACTCCACATTTTATATTGAAGAAACTGAGAAGGAAAGAGCTAGAAAAATATAAGAAGCAGATATGTGGGTGGATCCAACTGACATGTTGTAAGTTTAATGAAATTTTGTAGTCATAGTTATTTCAGAGGGCTCTGACTATGGCGAACAGTAGATCTAGGTAATAGAATCTGCTGTCTTTCTAACTCACTCTCCCTGTTTTCTAGTGATTTCCAGCCCTTTGTATCAAAAAAGTCTGTTTCTCTGAACAGTCTGCGGGACAACATTTACAAATCCTAGAGATAGTGCTGAAGATATTTATTAGAACTGCCTAAGTTCTAGGAACAATGTGTGTAATCAATGCTGTGGCAGCCCCTCTGTGCTGAGGCTCCCATTTCCCAGCTTCTGGGCCTGAGGACTACTGACTGCCCACCCTGAGGTCCTCTCTGTGAATCACCCATGGTCCAAGCTGCCTCACTTAAGTTCCCCCTTGGGGAAGGGGACACAGGATGAGGATGGGATGGATGGGTGGGACTAAGGGAAGTTCTCCCAGAAGAAATGTCACTTGCGAGCCTTTCAAAACAAGTAGCTTTGATACTGACAAATGTGGAGTTTAGAGTGACACAAACAAGGAGAAGAGCATGAACTAATTTAGGGTTTTAAAAAAAGGAAGTGACATGATTAACAACACATTTTTGAAGAATTTCTTTACATTATAAAAGTAGACTGGATTGTAGAGAACAAACGTATGGACACCAAGGGGGGAAAACCGTGGTGGAGTGGGGATGGTGGTGTGCTGAATTGAACGATTGGGATTGACATGTATACACTGATGTGCATAAAATTGATGACTAATAAGAACCTGCAGTATAAAAAACAAACAAACAAAAAGAACAACTAATACCAAACTTTCTTTGGGTTATTTGTATGGAAATATATTAATATAAATGTTTCAGACATTACATGAAATTTCTAAAAAAGAAAAAAGAAAACTAAAAAAAAGAAAAAAACGTTGGCAGGAGGATGGGGGGAATGGGACCGTTTTTCTGAAGGGCAATTCTGCAATATGTATCCAAAGCCTTTGATCTACTAATTGCACCTCTAAGAATTTATCATAAGGCAATAATAAGGAGAGGGTGCAAAGATTCATCAAAGAATATTTGCTGCAGCATTACTTATAATTGTGATAAAACTGGAATCAATCTCAATGTGCCACAATAAACAATAACTTATTCTACTGATTAAAAAAAAAAAAAAAAAGTAGACTGGATTGATGGTGCATCCTGTAAATGCCTCTACCTGTTCTCCTAGGTCTCCGACTTGCTCCCATTCAACCTGCTTTTGAATTCATCTCCATGCTGTTACTCTGGGTCAGACACTCAGGTATTTTCCTATATGATATCTTATTAAGCATGTCTTTCTATTCTAATGCTTTGACACATGAAGAGACTGCCCCTCTGAGGGCTAGCCAATTCCTAGAGATCATAAATGACTCACCTTTCATATGCAAATAAATCAATTCAGAGCCCCTGCCCCAACCACCTCCTTTATCAGGCTCTCTCACACACCAGTCTACTATCCCACTGCCTAGTCACCCCAGGATCAGTACAACTAAAGACAGTTCCTATACCCCAGAGCCTGCTGAAATTTTTTGCACTAGTCAGCCTGCTTACTCTGCCTTGTTCATGTCTTCCAGCTGAAGCAACAATAAAGGCTCTTGCCCACACTTTCCCCTCATTCCCTCTGCTGCCTGGCCAACCCTGGTGCTTCCCCATTTGGCCCTCATGGTGTGGTTCCCCTGCTCCTCTTGGGAATTGTAACAAGCTCTCCTTTCAGTGGCAGTCATCTCCTGATCTGTTGGCCCCCGCCACATATGAATAAAAATAAAAGCTACATTTTAAAACGGTTACCTCATTTAGCTTTTATAACACTCTTATAAAGTGTCTCCCCATTTTTTGAGATGACAAAGCTGTGGCTCATCTATCTCAGAGCCTTCCACTTTGTTTAAGCAAATATACTGTGGTGGGAAAAGTGTAATACTTCTAGTAAAATAGATTGGCCAGATTCAAATCCTACCCAGTATGAGTCTGGCAGTAAAAAGCAACCACAAGAATCTCAGTCACTTTACACATAAAATTTATTATCCATTCTCACAAGCCCTCTGCAAGTCTAGATACTCTCCAGGGCAGCTCACTTCCCAGCAGTGAATCATGGATTCTTCCAGATTCTATTTTGTGGCTTCACCATCTCAGCACATGGCTTCCAGGGCCTCCAAGATAGGCGAAGAGAGAGAAGAATTCACAACTGACCATGAGTATCATAGTCAGGATGTGACACATGTCATGTCCTTCCACAGGCCATTGACCAGAACTCATCATATAACCTAACTACAAAGAAGGCAGTAAAACATAGTGGAGTTCATGGATATTTGCCATCAGCATTTTATAGTGGCCCAAGTGCAAAGTTCAATAGCTACTGTATTGGAAAAATCAGTTGTGAATCATTCCTTCCATTTTAAACACATGGACACAATCAGAGCTGTCATTCCCTTTATAGCCACTCAGAGCTCCAATATATTTTTATTGGTTCAATAACCTCTTTACTTACTTATATATACAATATAAATTACTAAAGTTAGAATCTACTTTATTCTCATTACTGCTTTCAACTTTTTGGTTTTTGGCTTCTTGTATGATTTTATTTGTGATTGTTTGAGTTTTTTAAAAAATTTTTATTCTAGGAACAGAATCACACACAGAAAACTGTCTCAATATTCAATTAGGTCTAAAGAAAACTGAAATCTCTTCTAGAAATCCACAGAAATTAAGTTAATCTATTATTCCCTTTTTAACTACTTTCTCTTTCTATCAGCTGCTTCTTCCTATTCCATTTTGAGTGTCTTTCTGTATGCTTCAAGAGCCCCCAAACAGGTCATCTAATTGGTTTAGTTAATCATTTTCCAAATGTAGCACCTCTTTGGGACCAAATTCTCATACAGACTCCTTCATAGATCACAACTTAGTCTATACACGGTTGCTTTGGTCTGGCACATGGTTATAATACAATTCACCACAGCCAAAGTTGCTGAAGGGCATATGACCCCATGTGTTCTGTAACTCACCTCTGGAAGCTTAGCTCAGAAGATATCTTTGGGTGAGACAGTCTCGCAGCCATGGATTCCTCTCCAAAAAAGCCTTGTGAAGAAACTTTTTTTTTTTATGAATAGAGGTATACTCATCATTTTCGGTTTAGTGTTGGCTTAGTATTCAAGAAAGTAGGAAAGTATTGAACCACAGGTTTAGGCACCATGGCACTGCTACCAGATGGGTTCTTCAAGACAAAGAAAAATATGTGAAAAACAGATCTTCTAGTCATTCTGTTTCTGTCACACACAGGACTTTTTTTAATGGTGCTTACACCCTACTAAGATTTTCACTAACTATTGTAATATTGAATTTTTTTAACTTTCAATTTGAATTATTATCTAAATGGTACTGTTACCATGACAAAAACACAAACTGAGTTATTCTGTCAAACATATACGTCACTCAATGAGCACAACAGAAAACTATGATAATTGTAAATTTAAGCAAGAAGAGAAAACAGATCAATTTTGAGCAAAGGGCATGACTAATGTATAAGTCACCTTTATACTATGGAGCATTATGTAAAATATTAAAGGGTAAAAAAATGATTAAAACGAAAACTAAAATTTATCTCATATTCAGCTTTAGCCATAGACATAAGAAAGACACATTAAAGAAGAAAACCCATTAGTTAACTGGTAAACTTATTTACCTAGGTTGTGACTGGGGGAGAGGATATTGGGAGGAACCTGAGTTCACCACTGGGAAAGTAGATAAGACATGTGTACTGGATGCACATGTGGCAATTAGAAACAACATATGAGATTTGGTCATGGCAACATGGATGGATCCAAAAAAGAAAGAAAGAGAAAAAAGAAACAAAATGAGATACAAATCATCCAATAATATATACATGAATTTAAAAATGTAAAAACACAATATGAAACAAAAAGATGCCCATCAAAATTGTTGCCTATGACAATAGAACAAATACTTTTCAATAAAATATCCAAATGGCACAAGAAAATCTGCTGAGTCCAATTTAGCCTATCCTACATGCCATTTTCAATGTCCCAGAACCTGGGTGTAAGATTTCCAAACTAAGGCTCTGAAACCCCTTCCATTCTGGCTGCCTCTGCTCTGAGGGGAACAGGTGGAGTAGAGATAAAAGGGGATAAAGTTGAAACAAATATTTGAGTCTCTGCACCACACAGATGTTAATTTGTTTGCCAGAAGCTAAGGAGTATGATTAAACAGCATCTGAGACCCAAAAGAGACAGAGAGACAGAGAGAGAGATAGCACTCTCTGATCATAATGACATGTTTAACTAGACTGTATATTGTCAGTTTATATGGAGTTTTTGTTTTGTTTTGTCTATAATAATAGCCCATCTGACCATCAGCAGGTTCAAGAGAATGTAGACCCAAACACGTAGGAAAAGTATTAGGGCTAAGACTCAAGACTTAACAGTCATTCAATTAATTGTTTAACCCTCAGCACAAAACAACTGAAAAGGAATAGACTCAAAACTACATAAAGATATGGATTAATCATCTACAGTACATCCATCACTTGGTCAGGTTTGGGATTCTGCAAGCCACAAATATTATATTCCTACCAGTAAGATGTGACAAGCAGGCAGGAAATAAAAGGCAGTCATGGTTCTATTACAGGTGATCAGAAGTCAGGTCCCAAACTGCCACACAATTGAAAATGATTAGAGGGTATTCCCTCCGATAAAGTTTCAGGGCACCAGAAGCTGGTGAGTCTAGCAAAGGCAACTTTTCTACAATAGCTAAGGGTAAGTTAGAAGGACCTAAGTAATAGAAAATAGCCAAGACCGATTTGGAAGCTTCCAATCTCATGCAACAAAGCATAATTTTTTTCCTGGGGATTGTGGCCAGGTGGGGGACTGGCTTATGAAGGCTGTCTCTACTTGACATGATGTATCGAGAGGCCCACAGACTCACTGACACAATTCTACACAATGGCAAGTTGGACAAGTTACACGGCTTTCCAAAGGAGATACATACAGGATGAGAAATAGAAACAAGATTTTATGATTTAGGAAACAAATCACAGCCTTCCTGCACTCACATGTCCAATATTTAATCTCTAAATTATTACAGCCAGGGAAACCAACATTTTCATTCCTGCAGAATGAGTGACACACGGTTTAATGTTCCTCTCCCCACCTGGGAATGTACCTTCCCCAGGAGCCCAGTGAAAGGAGGCTTGTCTGGTCATATCTCAGGAAAGGGATCATTGACTATGCCAGTTTTGATGTTTATTACCTTCCTACAGTGAAGCTAGAAAAATTATGAAAAAAATTTTAGGAGTGCAACAAAGACTATGTCTCAATATAGTCTCATAGAACTAGCTCTGTTTTGGGAACATTCTTTCTTCTCCTAAGGTCATGGGTGACATTTACCATATGAAACAGTCAGTGTGGCACAGGTACAGACCAATCAAACTGCATAAAATCAACTCAGTCATACTGGTGCCTACTGGCACAGCACAGCCTGAAGCCCCGAGGAGGTAACCCCCAAATACTAGAGACCGATTTTCTACCCTGTTATTGGGGTAAGTCCAAAGAGCTAGTTTTGTTTTCCAGAATCGAAATTTGCTGAATGCCCCTGTAGTGCCTGCTGTAGTTTCATAATTACAGGGATTCCCAGGCCTCTGTGGACCCTTCACTGTCCCAGTCGTGTTCAGCACTCACAAAGGCAAAGCAGTCCCTCAGAATGACACTCTGCCCCTGGATTTGTTGAGAGAGAAAGAGAAAGAGATTCACCCCACTCCACACTCTGCTAAGGAGCAAAGAAGTCACGTGATCTAAGAGCCCACCCACCAGGCACCCCTCTCCACTCCTGCATTCCTGAAAGGGACTAGGTCAAGGACAGGCACCCAGCACTGCAGTTTCACCTTCAAGGGTTCCTTGGCCCCTCTTCTTCCTCCCCAAAAGCCCCACTCAATGGGCTCTTCCCAGAATCACAGTGGTGTAGGAGCCCAGGGCCACTTTCCAGGCACAAGGAATGTCACAAAAGGGACTATGGGAGAGGGTTCCGTGCCCCTGTCTAACCTCACTAGGACTTTCAATACCTGAAAGAACAAACAAGCAACGCGGACAAGTTCCTAGTAGTACTTTTTTTTATTGCTAAGGAACATAGATATCCCCCTTTCCACATTGCTGGGGAGAAATCTCAACATTTACTGGAACTCTCCAACCATGTTTTGAGTACACATATGTATGAAATCTTATGCACTGTACAAGAGAATGCTCTCCTGTCGCTGCTCACTAATACAAATTCTCTGACTACTTTCATATGAGGACGCTCTTGTATGCATTTAGAGACGGTTGTATTATAGTAGCTGAGAACATAGGCTAGCACCAGACTCATATGTTGGCTGGTCCTCTTGGTAGCTATGGAATCTTGGATCAGTTTTTTAACTTCTTCATGTTTCAGTCTCCTCATCAATAAACTGAGGGCAACAAGACCAACATCATAGGATCCTTGGGAGTATTAAAGGATTTCTACATGAAAGGTGCTTAGAGTAATGCACATAGTAGGCATTCCACAATTATTAATAAATGGGATATGTTTCCACAACACAGACAAAGTGGTCAGTTGATCCTGATAACTTAAATCAAGAATCATCAGATTTTCTAGAATCCTACAGACGGTTTTTTTGTAAAACTGTTCACAATGTACCCAATTGGTTTGTCATCATGGATTCATTCAACAGATATTTCTTGAGAATTATCAATACGCCAGACCCTGTGCCAGAGCTGAGAATATAAAAAGGAATGAGATCGGGTCCTTACAATCATAAAGATTGCAGTCAAGTAGGGGAGACAGACATGTACACAAATAATTCAATGCAGAGAGTGGTTTTAGACAGAACACAAAAAAAGAAGGGGTTAACCCACATCAGTGGGCCAAATTGATATACGTCACACAGCCCTTGAATAGTGGTATCGTGGGGTCCAAACTTATATATGATACAGAACCAGACTCATCATACTGTGAGCCTTCATTTTCATTGATAGCAGAAGCAAAAACTAGATCTTCCTACTTCAAGGTAACTTAGACCCTTCATTTTTAAGCTTCATCTCTTTTAGATAGTCAAATTCCAGGTTTTCCCCAACATCATTCTCACGTCGCTGAGGAGCTTACAAATTGTCCTATCATTAGAGAAAGGACCTCTGGTTCTTGCTTGGTGTCTGAGCACCAACCAGCCTCTATCACTTCACTAAACTGTGTGACGCTGATATCTATGGTCTGATTCTTAAGCATGGAAGTAGTAGCTTTTAAGTGGCTCAGTCTCCTCTGCCTATATCCTCAAGCTTTCAACTTAGCTTTAAGATGCACAGCATTCTCAGATTCTGAGATTCAGCCACATCCATATATGGCTTCTCCTTTGGGCTGTCCAATCCGTAGTTTCCAGTTTAAGTTGTGGCAGGCTCCTGGCAGACATGCTGTTTTCTCTTCTTTTCTTTTTTTCTTTAATAGATCTTTATTGGAGTACAACTGCTTCCCAATACTGTGTTAGTTTCTGTTGTACAACAAAGTAAATCAGCCATATGCATACATATATCCCCATATCCCCTCCCTCTTGAGCCTCCCTCCCACCCTCCCTATCCCACCCCTCTAGGTCATCGCAAAGCACCGAGCTGATCTCCCTGTGCTATGCTGCTGCTTCCCACTAGCTAACTACTTTACATTTGGTAGTGTATATATTCTTAAATATCATCCCATGCTCCAATGTTAAGAATATTAGGAACTTTCCTAGGTGTCCTCTCTGGATCCAAAGAGACTTGGCGATGGCCGGCGGCGGGGGGCGGGGGGGCGGAGGGACGGTGCTAATTCAGGCTTGGTGATCCCATACACATAATATCATAATTTCTCTACTAAGGATGCCCCATTTGAAGAAATCATCTCCATCAAGAGTTGTAGGCAAGATGTGAGAACCAAGTTCCCCTTAATTAATGATTTCTAAAATCACCTGGTGTCTCTATCCACCCAGGCCCAAGAAGTAGCCCCAATTCAGGACTCAGCAATCTTGTTTTCCTCTTATTTTTTCTCTCCAGACTCCTCCCCACCAGTTTTCTTCTTTCTCGTGTATCGGAAAATTACCTTTGTGTTACACTGTGTATGTTCTGTATTCTGTGGTTTCTAGTAAATCTTTCTTCCTCGATCCTTTAACTTCTTAATATTTTAAGGGAATAGTTAATATTTAAAGCAAAGCTTCTGATTTCTCTTTCAACATACCTAGGTATTGGAAGCGAATGCCTTGGCTTTTCAGAACTATTGTCTCTGAAATTAGCTTCAAGAGCATGTTTTGGAATTCAAAAACTGAACATTGTCTCCTTTGTTCTTGGCTGGGTTCTGCCCTCCCCCTGAAACCATGGATGTCATAACTCAGTGAGAGGGATTATGGAGCCAATGAACTAATGGGAATTAAAAATACAGAAGAGGAAGTTTCAAAAGCACACCTTCTTTGCCCCAAATTTTAAAAAAGAAATTAATTCCAAAAGATTGGGTAACAAAATAGCATTGGGCACATCTTTTCCTCTGTTCTCTAACATACCTTTGCTATCCAGTGGCCTAGAGCATGTCACAGGAATATAAAAAGCAGAATTGTCCTCAAATACATGAAGCTGTATCATCACCCTGATTCACAGAGTGAGTGAACATTCCTACTTCACCAAAAAGGAGGCTTTGCCACTGTCTGCAATAAGCAAGATTGTTCTAGAGAGGTTAGTAGAAGGACAATGCGGGAGGTTGATATAAATGGCAAAAGTCATAGATTTTTTAAAAAAATCTCTATATGACTGTCCATGAGCTGATCATCCAAAATTACCTAGAGTTTCCAATATTAACCTTAGATATTAAGAATCATTGTTCTAGTGCTCTGCAATTAGCTAAGTGCCTTCCTGACAGTTATCTTATTTGATTCCCTCTGTGAAATAGAGTTAGAGTAACCTAATTTCCACCGGAAGACCATGAGGCTCACTGACTTTCTTAAAGCCAAGTAATGGTAGTGATAGAAAGCAAATTCAGACCCCTGCACTCAAGAAGGATTATTTATCTTTTCATCCTTATAGGCATTTCTCCTTAATTCTTTTCTTTAAATCACCCCTAATTTTAATCCCATGGCTTATATTTATTTGCTTATGATGTTTATTCTTCCCAAATATAGATAGACTGCAATTATCACTAACTAATGCAAGCTCCTCCCAGCATTGTGAATGGCGTGCCTTGTTTCCCTGAATATCAAGTCATCAAGTTGTCTCATCTTTATGTATGATTTGTCCTCTGAAATTGTCTAATTTTGAGGAAGCTTGCACTCTTTATGAGATGCTTCATGGGATCTACCTATTTTTTCACTGCTGTTTATTCCCTAAAGAAGATATTCTCCTTCATCACTTTCCAACTCCCACTCAAGGTATCTAACGTCTCAAGTTTTCCACTGCCGAGTCATTCTACCTAGGGCTGTCCGTTCCAAGATATGCTCTATTCATGGATCAAGATCTCACTACCCATCTTCTTAGCAAAATATAGTATCAGCTATTTTAACTTAACCTAATAAAATTAACATATCTATAATAATTAACTTCTGCTGCATAATAATCCCAAAATGTAGTGATTTAAAACAACAACCATTTATTTAGCTCAAAATTCTGCAAGTCAGCAATGTGAGCAGTTCTGGTCTTGGCTGTGCTCAATCAGTGCATCTATGGTCAGCTGGGAACTAGTTGGTCTAGGATGGCCTCGTCTGGAAGGGCTGTCTAGACTTGTTCATAAAGCATGCAAGAGTTTCAAGGGAGCAGAGGGAAAATCAAGGCATGGAAATAGCACAACATCATTTCTGTCATATTCTATTGGCCAAAGCAAATTCCAAAGCCAGCCAAGTTTCAAGGATTGGGTAAAGAGACTCCATCTCATGATGGGAGATGCTGCAAAGTCACATTGCAGAGATGAGGTGATTTTTGCATCAATCTATCAAAGTATCTATAACTAAAGCTGGTCAAACATCAAACTTTATTGTCTGACTACATGACCTACTCTGCTAGGCTCCTTACATGAATATACCTTTAACCATTTCTCAACTAATGTATTTACTTGGTAAAAGGAAACAAGAATTTAAATAAAACAAGTTTAATTCCATTGAATTTGACAAATATTACTCAGGTGTCTAATTCTAGGCACTGAGCCAGTCATGGAAATATATAGACAAATGAAAAAATCACTGCCATTAAGAAGCTTGCAGTCTAGTAGAGGAAATAAATAGGTAAATATATACAATGATAGATGGAGAGGGCACTATGAGGTTATAAGGAAAGGGTACATGACTCAGAAAATTTCCTGGAGAATATTGTGGAATGTCAGGTATCAGAGAAATCCAGAAGGATGAGAAATAGTGCATTCTCTGTGTGTGGACAGATAGCACTGAATCCATATCTCCCAGCCTTGTCAGAGGTCAAGAAATTAGTTCACTGACAGACTTGTGTTACCACGAATAGCATGTTTGATACCAGGAACTTTCAATTAGCTACCATTAAACTGGTTTAGCGTACCAGACCCCTTCCATCACTTGTCAGGTAGTCATCCCAGGTAAACCTTCATTTTTGTTCTCTGCTTCAACATTAGATAATCAACATTGCTTGTTTTTGGTCTCCCCAGCGCCCCTCACCACTCAGTATCTGTTCGACCCTTGCCCCTCTATTTTTGGCATTTCGAATCCTAGGCTAGTTCATTCTCAATACTGAGATGTGACTTCTACATCAGTTGCTTTGAGCAGCTCAGTATTCATCCTCTTTTTGAAGTCCAATATTATTCATACATTCATTCATACAACAACAATTTGTTAAGGTCTGGCTATGGCCTAGAACTACTATATAATGGTAAATAAGATAATTACAGCCTCTATTCTTATGACTCATAATATGTAAGGAGAGACTGATATTAAAGCAGGAATTACACAAGTGATTTTCAGTTATGTTTATATGTCCTACAAAGAAAAATATAAAGTAGTATGAGAACAAAACAAGAAACGTTTTAACTAGTCATCTGACAGACGAGCAGAACTTTATCCCAAAAGTGAATTGGAAGGATCCAAGAAAAATGTTTTAAGCTGAAGACATGGTGTGTGCCAGGGCTGGGTGTGAAGGATCCTGGCAATGTGGAGGAACAGAAGGATGTCCAGTGTGGCTAGTGCCTAGTAAGTAAGGAGGAGAATCATAGTGATGGCGCTAGAAATAAGGACAAGAAAATAGCTAGTATGCAGGGCTGGATCTACCACTCTGCTTAAAGATAGTTTTCTCCAAAACCATGTCAAACCTAGGATGCATATGACTCCAGATTAACTCAAACTTCATAATTTTCTATTTCACTTGCAGTTTATCATTCAAAGAGTATCTTAATTTCTCAATCCACAAGTTCACCTCCAATTCTAACTAATTCCAGTTTCCTGAATATTTCTTTAAAATAAGGTTGGGTTAACTTTGATACAGTCAGTCAGAAACTAAGTAGAATTTCTAGGATATAAAATGTTTTACATGATTCTAGGGATCGAAACCATCTCCCTGGGCATAGAATAAAGGGTGGCAGAGGAACAGAGCTAGAATCTGGTTCACTTCGCTTTCTTTCTCTTTGACGATGTTCAAGCTAAAAGTTATGCCCTACCTTATTATCCTTAGAATCTAAGGAGGTTAGGCTAACCCCAAGGGCACTCTCCAATCCTCTTTTCTACGCTACTTTCCAAAGCCTTTCTTTATCTGTATTATTCTGTTTTAAATTTTTTGAAATTAGAACTTGGAGAAAATATGCTTCATATGCAAATATTTGGCTATTTCTATGTGTAAATGTAGTTGAAAATCAAAGCTATAAAAACAAAAATAGAAAATCTCAAAAACCTAAACCCCATGCACACATTGGTCAGGAGTGTGCACATGGTTGTACTTTTGGGGATGGCAGGGAGTTATTGGTAGAAAGCAAATTGGGAAGATGAATTAAACCACTTCTCACTACTCAGAGGCTCACATATTCAGTCAGATTGAGATTTCCCTCCACTTTTTCCCCAATATGTTTTCTAGCCAAAGAATAAATGTGCAGTCGCTGTTATTTGGTCCCATCTCTTCTGTGCTGCTCGTTCTCCAAACCAGCAGTACCACCACCCTATCCTAGACTCATGGCCATCATGGGGTTTCCCACCCATAACACACACCTCAATCCTTTACTTAATTCAGCGTCATTTTTTCTGCACTTACTCAGCATACGACACTTTGGTCCGCGTTGTTCAATTCACCTGGGTTTAAAGAAAACCTGTGCAAACTTTGAGGTCAAACATTTACGGATCACTCTTTTTCCCAGGAAGTCACTTTATCTGGAGTGCGATGCCCTTTACTATCAACTTCCAGAGTTGAAAGCATAATGTCAAATTAAAACCCTTCTCATTTTAGGAGCTCAGTTCCTACCCTGAGTTCTGTTACTTTAAAACTTTAGCTAAAATTTTTCCAGAGGTGACTGAGTTTCCTCAGTCCCTGGGGGAAGCTGCTGTGAATGACTTTCCACAATTCATTTTTCTGAGAGTCACCAAGTTCACTCTTTGCAACCTAAGTGTTATAGGCTTAAATGCTGGTCAGGGGCATTCAAATCGAAGGAATGAATGAAAATTCTAAATAGAAAGTTTTTAAATGAATAAAGAAACAGGGAAAGCTTAACTTAAAGAGGTAATAGAGTGGAAACAAAGTTTCGAGTTCCAATCTCACCCTAAGCAGCGGGACCCCAATCAAGCTACTCTGGTTTCCTATTCAGTCACAGGGACGTCATGACATTCTTTCAGAGATGAAATGAATTAACACGTGTCATTCATTTCTTGCCTTTAGTTTTCCTAATGTCTAAATAGCCAGCATGATAAGACAGGGAGTAACTCATGTTCTGTTTTTTAAATGAACTAATGGAGATTCACTGATTTATGCAGTCAATTATTAAGTGTGGGCAACAGCCAAATAGGCAAGTTACTTGAAGGGAAAAAGAAAAAAATCCTCAGGTCACTGAAGCAGCAATTAGCAAGTATTGTGGGGAGAAGAAGGGGAAGAGAAAAAGGGAGGAGGAAAAAAGCCTGATGAGGCAAATTGCCTTTAATTATCCTTAAACATTTTCTCGTCTTCTTTTGATGCCATAGGACCCCCTGCAGTTGCAAAATAAAGTAAGCCTGAGTTTTGTTTTGCTCTTTTAAATAGGAACATAATAGCCACTGTGGAAACATGTTCTTAATCAAAGGTATTAAACTCCTGGCTGCTCTCCTTCATTTGAAACTGCCTGGGTTCATTATTATCAAGGGGAAGAGAAGTCTAGTCACCATTTAGCTCTCTTCTTAGTAAATTAAAATATTAATTACAAAATACTTTATAATTTATCTTATATCTTAAGCTATTAGTTACTACGGCTGGAAAAGAAAAAAATAGAGCACTCGTTTGTGCTGAAGTAATTTTCCTAACAAAGCATTCATAGTTACTTCTAGTTCCTGGAAATCAAATCCATATATGAAATGCTGCATCTTGAGAGCCATCTGAATAAATTAGATAGCAACCTCATTTATTTTTTGTCTCAGACATAAGTGTGCAATTACAGTTGCTGTGTCCATGCACTCAGGACATGTGACTGATCAGACAGGGCTGTTTGCTGCAGCCAATGCCAGGCAGAGCTGGAGAGGTAAGAAAGAATGTTTCCTTTTCATTTCCGCTGCACAATGCAGTAATCGATCTTATGCCCGTAGACATAAATGCTCAATCTCTGGGAACGAGGCAAATAAAGCCACAGAATAGACATTAGAGCCAACTAAAACCCTCATTCTCCGCCTCTTCAAAGACTCAAATTACCAGCAAGGTACTGAGGTGACAAGAGAAAGTCTTAAGAAAACACAGGCCAATGGCCAGCAAACCCGCTGAACATATGCAGATTACCTGGTCCTGTGGTGCCAGAAGTTAGCACAAAATAAACCAAAGCTGGTCTCTTTTACAATTGAGAGTTATATACAGTAATCATGCACTTAGGGGGTTTATTTAGAGAGGGTCTAAAACCACCATCCCCCTGCAAAATATTTCCTCCCTTCCCTAATACTTGCATCGTGCCTGAAATTAGATATTTTTCCCCTTACGTTTGGGAGGATATTCAGTTTAAGAGGTCACTATTTAATTTCAGAAACAGCTAGAGAGAGAAGACTTTACAGCCAACACCATTTATTAAGTGCCCACTCTGTACTAAGTACTTTACATATATTATTTTCTTGAATCATTACAATAGTCTTATAATGTAGACATTTTTTATAGCACCATGTTACCCAAATGAAAACCAAAGCTTAGAAAGATAAAGTCACTTGAACAATTGGCAAGTGATACAGGGAAGATCTCAGTCCAGGTGTCAGTAGGTTCAGAGATAAACAAAGCTTAACTTTTACACTAGACTGCAGTATAATAGGAAAATAAACCCAATTATCAATTATTAATTTAAGAAAGTAGGTAGATAGTTCTCTAAGGAGAGAAAAGTCTGCTCTCGGGTGGTCGATTAACAGTGTCTGCCATGGACAAAAGAGGAGACAGTAAGCAAGCAGACACATGTACTTGCCATCGCTGCCTACCCCATCCCCTCGGCCAACTCAAGTCTTCCTCAAGGTTCAGCTGAAGTCGCATACGTTTCATAATTTTCTTGAATACTTGTGCCCCTAAAGGTCTCTCCTTTTATAACCAGCAACAACATTCCTTACCTTCTCATAATTTATTACGGAATTTACATGTCATGTATTATCCTACAATTGTATTCTTCTATTATATCTCATCTCAATAACCAAACTAGAAACAATTTGTCAGCAGAGACAATGTCTCATATTTTCTCACCCTGCCCTTCTTGAATAGCCCCACACCACTTACGCTGCAGAGAAGATAGTAGGTGGTCAGTGTCTACGTTTGGTTATGCGGATTATTATGCGGATCAATTGGGAAAACTTGCTGCAGAAATTCGAATGTGTTCTTTGTTTCCTTTACCATTGATCCTCCGAAAGAAAGGATTGCACATCATTCTCAGTTGGAATATGGCTGTGTATGTAACTGTATGTTTCTTTTGCCTATATTCCTTCTATTGGCCCCAGAACCCACTGGCAGCTTAGAGGGTATCTAAGAGGGAAACTAGAGGTTTTAGAATCATGTCTATAATCTCCATCAAACACTTCAGTTTGATGGAGATTATAGAAATGTCCATTCCACCATCCTCTGAAGTGTTTAACTTTAATTCTATAATTTAATGTAAATTTCTCCACAAGCAAAACTTCGAGCATCCTGGCAACCAGTACCCCTTCCAACAACACTACCATCATTAAACAGCACAAACAGAAATTCTGGAGCTGCTTCCACTGCTTTCCTCTAAAATTCATGCAGATAATAGAGTGTAGTCTCTAGTTCTATTTTCTCCATCAAAATCTTCCAGGGACTGGTGTAGTCAACTCTACGTCCCTTAAACTCTTCACTTCTGCTATTTTGGTTCCCATCCAGCCTCTCTCCAAGGATCAGGTTTCCAGTTAACTCTTTACAGAAAGAAACAAAATGGATTCAGTGGGAAAAAAAGGTTAAGATGCATCTTTTTTTTTTTTTTTTCCTGTAAAGTAGTTTGTCTTCTATACACCTGGCTTACTTACCAGAGGAAAGAAAGACATTTGCTTCTAAACTTACTGAAGTTGAATCTACTTATTCAAACTAGTTTACCTTTTTGTGGTCTTAGTTAAAACCAGTTTGCCAGTTCATAACCCTCACAACATTTAAAGTAAGTAAGAGATTTCAGGAAAATCTCTTTCAACTCTCTCCTAAAATTAGTCCTCATCACATTCCATATGTTTACATGTTCATAATTGCCATTCTTACTTTAAAGCTCACTTAAAAGAGCGTCAAAAGGTAAGAGATTTGCCGGAGGTCACAGTGAATCTGAGTCAGGAATAGAAGCCAACTGTTTGGATTAGCTGCCCCATGCGCTAATCACCCAACAGCATCCTTTCCCACACACCCCATTATTAGAGACACTTGTCCCAGACCCCTGTCCAATTCGTCTTCTATAAAGGGGTCTGTGGACATGCTCAAACCACCCCACTCACTTCTCAAATTTGATTCTGATTCATTGCAAAGTCTCCTGACGGAAGCAAACTATAACCATTGGGTCATTTTCAGGGCAAAAAAATCTATTTAGCAAACTGAGAGGCTGTGTTCTTATTTAATATAAAACTTCACTGCAAGTGCTAAACATTTTGCAAGATCACAGGGGTGGAATTTTTTTCCCACTTCTTATCTTACTGGTGTGAGTTCAGTAAGTGCTCCCTACGCCAGGCATGTTGCCAACTATCAGGGATACAAAACAGCTTCAAGCAGTTTACCATTTATTGTAACAAACAATTAAGCAGGCGACACAGTATATTAAGCCCATCATAGGGGGAGATCCCAAGTTCACAGCAAGGGTATTTCATCTCAGCGTGGGGATCACAGACTGCTCAGAAGCTGAGTTCTCAGAGGAGATACTAGCCAGGTGTTACGAGTTGAACTGTGCCCTAGCACTCCCAGCCCCACCCTTAAAAAAGATATGTTGAAGTGCTAACTCCCAATACCTCAGAATTTGACCTTGTTTGGTAGTAGAGTCTTCACAGAGATAATCAAGTTAAGATGAGGTCATTAGGGTGGACCCTTATCCAATGTGACCGGTGTCCTTATAAAAAGGGGAAATTTTAGACACAGAGACAGATGGGCACAGAGGGAAGATGATGTAAAGACACACAGAGAAAACACCAAATGAAGTGTTACATCTATAAACCAAGGAACACCAAAGATTACCAGCAAACCACCAAAAGCTAGGCAGAGTCAAAGAATCCCCCCACAGGTTTCAGAGGGAGCAGGGCCCTGCCAACACCTTGATCTCAGACTTCTAGCCTCCAGACTGTGAGCAATCTATTTCTGTTGTTTTAAGCCACCCGATTTGCCGTACTTTGTCAAAGAGGTCCTACAAAACTAATACACCAGTACGAAAAGAAAACAAAGGAGCATTCTAGGCAAGGAAGATGGAAGGCGGAAATGCCTAGAGACAAAACGTTCCCCCATGGCTGGTTTGAGATCACTTATGATGAAAACCTGATAGTGGGAACAGGAACAGCCTGGAGCTGGGACGTGACAGGAGTCAGACACCAGCTCTTGACTACTCTGTATAATATACTTAGTCTGCCCTTTGCTATCATGGAAGCTGTGGAATCCCCAGGGTTTCTACTATGGAGGGAAAAGTTTCTGGCTATTGTATGTTCTGTACATCTGCTGATAATCTGTAAAAGCCTGCATTTCCTCTGCAGTCAGCAGCTTGAAGATTCAAAGCTTCTGTTTCAACACCACATCAAAACTGAGGAAGCTTTAAAGTTCATCCAAACACCCAACTCTTGTTGAAAGAAGACACCGGGATTCTGCAGACAAGGAATGAACTGTCTCAAGGATCCCCCTGGAAACAAATATCAGATGAGTGGACCTTGATTTACATCCTGGAATGTCCTTTCCTGGTCCAGATCTACTCCAGCCAGAAGTGCAAGACACTATGTCAATTTCATCTAAGGGAGGGCAGAAGCCAGCACAGCCACAAGACAAGGGGAGCAAAACCCTGGCACTCAGCCCACAGACAGCCCCATCACCTTCTGCTTTACAAAGAGCCACTGGAGACCATCACCCTGGACCATGCAAACATGTTCCCTTAAAAATGGGCTAAAATTAGCAGCTTAAATACTTCTTTGAAATATCCCCACACTAAAGAAGATATTTTTAGCAGACTTCCCATAAAGTCCAGCTTAGTGCATTTCCTGCTAGACGCTTGAATGGAAAAAAAGCTCCTATGACCCACCAAACTGGGGAAGTCTGGTGAGTGAGGCAAGGCTTCAAAGTGCCACAGTTCAACAGAACTGAGAAAGGGATTGGAAAGGAGGAGACGCCCTTCGGGAAGGTGTGTGAACACTCAAAGGCTTCCTTTTTTCCTTTGATGTGGGTGGACGTCACCTTAATGAGAGGAGCTGCCTTGTGGAGACACAACAGAGAATGTATGCCAATAAAGAATCAAATGCCTGCGATGCTTCATTTTACAGTTTGGTGACTGAGTCTGTTTAGAGCAAAAGTGTCATGTTTCACCTTCTTTATTCAGATTAAACTCCCTTTTGAGAGAGTGAAGTCTGGAGGAGAAAGGGGTGGGTGCAGAAAATTGAATGCACGTCCTCCCACAGCACACATTGGATTTGATTTTTGTTTTCTCTGCATTGGAGCTAAAAAAAATTAAATGTGGGTAGAGGGCTAAGCACAGCACCCAACTGCACAGCATCCTAACAGCAGTGGACTTTATTTTAGTATTACAGTAATATTTTACTCACAGTAACCTGTATTCACCTTCCTTAATTCCCCAGGATAGAACTTTCCCATGAGTCTTTGTCCATAGTTGAGTGAAGAGCTTACCACACTTTATTGTAACTTAGTGTCACACCTCTCCCAAGGCAACAACAGCATCTTAATCATTTTGAATCTCCAGCTCCCAGCATAGAATAGATATACCATTAATTCTTCCCAGATTAATGAATAGTACACATCTTGGACAACCACAACACTGCCAAGATAAATTTGCCATTTCAGCTAATCACTGCTTACCCTGACAGCTGTACCAATACTCCTGCATGTGACTGCTGATAACACAAAGGGGCGTGGGTTTGGCCACCTAGAGAATGCTCTCCTGTCACCCAATCCCAGGCTTTCTCACCTTTGCTTTTTTTGTAAGTCCTCCTCATGGGGAACTATTCCTTAGTACACAGAAAATAGCTAATTAGGTAAGCAGCTTAGAAGAGGTTATTTTAAAACTTGGGGGCTGCAACCATACAGTATTTTATATTATGCAGTTGTTTATATACACATAGTTTAAAACCACATTTATATAAACTATGCACGCTAAACATAATTTCAACTCTATTTAAATTTGTTCTTTGCAAAATGGAATAAACTTTGTAATCATGGTAGCTTGACTGATAATAGTTTGTCTTAGGAGGTCAAAGCATTTAATTGGCTCTTCCATCTACTCACTTCATACCCTCATCATCTAAGGAGATAAGAGGAAAGGCATTGTCCTCATTTGCCTGAGGGGAAAAGAGAACCTGAGTCAATGACTGAGTTTAAAAAGCAGTGCTCTGGAAGCCCTCTGGAGTGAATATAGCAGATTTCAGCACAAGGCTGGTCCATCTTGGTTTTCATCCAAAAAAGGTTTTGTTAGGGAAGTAGAGTAATACATCTATTATTAAGGAAGCTATGCTCAAATGGCACACTTTACTGTCAGAAACTTTATTACCAGAGCTCAAAATATATGAGGCATTAGGGAAATATTCTAGTATGTCAGTAAAGGAGCCAATTATGGTCTGATTATATCATCAACACTAATGGAAATAATATCAGATGTTTTAGAGAATAAAATTATGATTCAGAGAGTCTTATGGAAAAAAGGAAGGGTAAACTTTGGGTTTGGAGAGTCTGAAAATAAAAAAGTTTCAGATAGGCTTCCAGATGTTAGAAGAAACAAACGTGTGTGAGAAGCAAGTATATATATGGCCCAATATCCCCATCTTAAGACCTCCAGCCTCCACCCAGAATCTGAAAATAAGTCACCCAGAAACACAATTAGAACTAAGCCTTCTCATTTTTTCCCATAAAGTTATTAGTCATCCAAGGA
The DNA here is from genome assembly GCF_965194825.1 of Balaenoptera physalus. Taxonomy (NCBI): domain Eukaryota; kingdom Metazoa; phylum Chordata; class Mammalia; order Artiodactyla; family Balaenopteridae; genus Balaenoptera; species Balaenoptera physalus. Next base: position 124,739,046 of record NC_138882.1, read on the forward strand.
GAGAGGTCATGAGGCAGTTTTTGTTAAGTCCAGCTACTAAAAAGAGAGTGTGTGGGACAGTGGAAGGGAAAAACAGGTTTTGGGACCAGACAAGCCAGAGTGAGACTCTCACTAACTGTGAAAACTTGGCTAAATCACCTCACCCACTGGAGCCTCAGTCTTCCTCATCAATATATTAAAGGTGATAGTATTCACCTCATCAGGTGGTTTAAGATTTGAGATTATGTAGATAAAGCACTTAGCATGGTGCCCAAAAAATACCAAGTGTTCAATAGAAGAGAACTATTATTAGCTAAAATATTAAATTACATTTACCATCAGCACAGACTCGAAGGAAAATGAGATTCAGTAGAATTTATGCCCCAAAGCTATTGGTCCCCTAGTAAAAGAATTTCAAATGTCAGCAAACAAGAGGGGGAAAGTACTCTTTCTATACAGCAGAAAATGATATACTTAAAAGGTAAGTGACTGAAAGATTAAAACTACATTAAGATGTAAGAAATCAATCATCAAAAGCAAATCGTTGATACTAGATTCTTTTCAATTTTTATTTTACCAAGGAAGAGAAAGGACAGTAAAAGTAGGGAAATAGAAGAAAGGAAAGAAAGGAATAAAAACCTGGAGAAGAAAGGGTACCAGAAATAGGAGAATGAGAATGCTTAAGTAGTTTAAATGATTTAAAGGATTAAAAGATAAGTTTAGAGGGAAAAATGGGAGGCCAACATTAAAAACTGTATTCCTGGTTCCTAAATTTTCCTGATTGAAACAATCAAGATGCTAGATAAAATATAAAAGAATTTTTAAAAATGTATTCTGAAGCAGGCATGATTATATTAAAGAATCCATAGAACTAAAAACAAAGTAACAAGATCCTGGAGTGAAATGGATTCCAAATTTGGCTTTTGCGCTAAGAGTTTCTTCCAAACTTTGGAAATCTTGAGCTTCATCCTTGACAGATACAGTGTGAGCAGCAGACAGGAGATAAAAATCAAAGGTGGTTCAAGATGGAGTATCTAGTAGAAGATGCCTGCATTGAATGAAATCCCAAAGGTCTCTATTCTCAATGTAAGAGTAAACTTGAAATAAAATATGCCATATACTAGTGATTAGCAAAGAGAATTTTTTGCCTAATCTTGGTTCTTGGTGGAGGAAATAAAAAAATTTTTCCTAATAATTTGTAAATGCAACTGGCCCACATAAAGATTAGTGATCCAAATTTGTGTCACCTAAATGGTCATAAAATAAAGAAGTGGGTAATTCATGAAATATAAAGTGATTCAGAGTTGGTAGTGCCAACAGAAACAGATAAATGCCAGAAGCAAACATAAATCTTCTTTAAAAGAATTAAAATTCAGCCTGGTTCTTGAAGAATAGCACCGAACATATAAGGATTAAGGAAAATAGAACACTCACAGAAGAAAAAAAAAAAAGACAGAGAAAAGAAAAAAACAACTACAAAACAAATCTGAAGAGAAGGGAAGAAACAACATAAAGAAAATATAAGCCTCTAAGGACTTCAGAAATTGACCATCATATAGAGAATATAAAATGAATAATATTGATCTGTTTACATTTTTTAAAGCAAAGCATGAAAATTGATCAGTGAATGAGAAATTTAAAAGAATTACTAAATATATTTGAAAAAGAATCAAAACAGAACTTCTATAACTGAAAAATACAATGATTTAAGTTAAAGGAACCAATGGATGCATTAAAAAATAGACAGCACTGAAGAGAGAATTAGTGAACTGGAAGATAAAAAAGAAACAGAGGAACAAAGAAATATAAAATATGGACACAGATTTACAGAAATAAAAAGGAGACAACCTAATCAAATTCCAGTTGGAATTAATGGAGAAAGTAGGAAAGAGGCACTATTCAAAGGAATAATGGCTGAGAAATCTCCAGGATTAATGAAACAACACTAATTATCATATGCAGGAAGCTCAAAAAATCCCAGACAAGAAATTATAAGGACAGCATACCTAGATAAATCAGAATGAAACCATAGGGTACAAAGTAAAAAAGAGGAACCTAAATAGAGCCAGAGAAAAATGGTAGCTCCTCTACAAAGGAACAAGGCAATTAAACTGATGGCTGACTTCTCCATACCATCAATAGAAGTCAGAGACAGTGAAATAAAATCTTCAATGTTTTGAGAAAAAATAGCTTTCAGCATAGAGCTTTATCTAGTTGAAACTTGGAAGGAATCTTTCAAAAACTGGGGAGGATGGGAAAAACAGACATTCTCGATTAAAAATAAAAATTGATATTTTTACCACAAAAAGACCTTCACTCAGGGAAACTACAAAGGATCATCTTCTAGCAGAAGGAAATGATCTAAGAAGCAAGAAGAAAAATGTTGAATTGGACATTTCTTCTATGCCTCTTCAAATTCTCTTGGCTGTACCTTTTGATTCCAGCCACAGATGCACCAGCCAAGTCTGCATGCAGACTTCAATCAGCTTCACACAGCTTCAGCCTGACAGCACTGCACTTTTCACTACCTTCCCTAGGAAGTCTCACACATGCTCAACCTAGGACTAGCAAGTAATTAATGTCTCAAAGAATAACCAGAGCTTTTGACCAATAGGAACTGGGAGCCAATTAATAATGCCCTCCACTTCTTCCCCAAAGTGGACAGTCTGAGACTCATCAATTAAGGTTCATGTCATGGTCCTAACCCAGTCACCTCTAATCGTGGTTAACTCAACAACCCATCTTTGTACTGGCTCTCCCTCCTTCCCTATTTCCCTCCACTATCTCTCAGTTAACATACTCCCAGATAAACTACTTGCTTGTAAATCTTTGTCTGAGGTTCTGCTTTCCAGGCTAATACAAAGCTATATAAAACAATGATAGTAACTAATTTGCTGAAGGTGGGGACATCAAAGAACAAATTAGGTTGAAAATATTTCAAAATAAATAATGCTTTCTCAAGTCCTTTTATTCCTTGAACAATGGGGAAAATATTGAACAACTTTAGATTTGGTTAATGCATTTTACAATAGCTATGAAACCACTAAAGGAATAGACATAAACCTTACAATTTCCGAAGAAGGGAGAGAGGAGAAAGATTGCAGGAAGGGGTGAGCAGAGCAGGTTGGAGACTCATCCAATACAAAATAAGGCAATAAAGGAGTAGGAAAAAAGTAACAGGTGGATGCATGTCATTATACATTTGTCCAAACTCAGAATCTACAACAAGAAGAGTGAACAATAACGTAAACCGTGGACTTGGGTGATTATAATGTGTTAATGTAGGTTCGTCAATTGTAACAAATGTATCAATCTGCTAGGGAATGCTGGTAAAGGGAGAGGCTATGCCTGTGTGGGCGCAGGGGTTGTATGCGATATCTCTGTATCTTTCCCCAAATTTTGCTGTGAACCTCAAACTGCTTTAAAAAAAGTAAAGTCTTAAAAAAAAAAAAAAAAAGTAACAGAAAAAACAGGACATATAGCACAAGACAAGGAAAAGAAACAATTCAAATATACCAATGTAATATACATTGCCTAAGCTCTCCAAATAAAATTAAAATATCATGTGAATTAAAATCCAGAGATATGCAATTTACACGAGGCATTCCTAAAACATAAAGAAACAGAAAGTGAACAATTAATAATACAAATAAGAGAACCAAGTCTGAAATAAACTAAATGATATGCCCAAGGTCACAGGTTTCTAGTGCTTTATTCTGACCCCAGCATCCAATTGTTTTCCATTATGTCATGCCAGTTACTGAGGATAGGGCCACGATTTTATTCATCTTCATATATCTACTATTCAGTATAGCAACAAAGCAGTATCTGCTGAATTCATGAAATCAAAATTGTACAAGTGTGCAATCCATCAGAAACACGTTGAGCATTCTCACAAAGAGCAACAGTGTTTCTTATAATTTATGAAGGTTGATGTCTTCTGATATTTCTAACATAATAAATGAGCTTTATTTCTCCCTAGAAGATAAAATCAAGGCATAGCTCAACCTAGGTAATGCCCACATGTGTGGTCATTTTATAAGGTGACAGGCATGACCATGAAAGATGGCTTCCATTCATTCATTTATTCTACTTATATTTATTCACCTAATCTGTGCCAGACACTATGTAAGCATGTGGATACAGTGATAAATAAAAGGAACACAGTCCTTGCCATTTTGGAGATTGCACACTAGTTGTTATATAACAAAACTCTAATCTAAAGTATTTTAAATTTAGATTTGTTTAAAGAGTTTAAATTTTATTTATTTTTTAAAAATAGGAAATTCCTTCACCACAGTGTAAAATTTCAGCTAATCTTAATTTATTAACTAAATAATCTTGGGCACATCATTCAGTCAGTTAGATCATTTGCTGCTCTGAGGCTCAAGTTTCTTATCTCAAAGTTTGAAAATAATCCCAACGTCTCATTGTTACAATATTCTGAGATGACGTGCCAGGCATATTGATGTTCAATAAATGCCAATTCTCTTTAGAACCAAATCGTTACTACCATGTCCAAATTTAATATGTACCATATCCCATGTGTAAATATTAAACATTATGCAGTCCAGGAATCAGGTTTCAGAAAAAAGGAGCCATCAAGATGCAGCAAGATTGCTATTTATTAGAAACAGGTTTATTGAGGTCCAAACAGGAATGTAATGTATGTATATTTATTCATGCTTTGTATCTATTACATAGATGGTGGACTAGCCACTCTGATTTGAAAAATCTACTGGCGTTTACTGGTAATAGTGATCCTATTACATGCTGTACAGTTAACACATATAATTTAGTGTATTGCCTCCATCTCCCCCCACCAAAAGCATATGATGTAATGAAAACTTACAAAGGACTGTTTTGACCATTTCTTCCAAGCTCGTTCTTAACCTGAGCAGATGGAGAAATGTATTATTGGATATGCTGCATAAAGCTAAAGACTTCAAAATTAATAGAGACCTGTTTGCCACAGGATACGACTACACCTAATGGGCTATTAAAAAATGATTAATATATGTCCCAGTGGGCCAGCAAAGAGAAGGGCCATGATTGTGCATAAAAATGAAGAATTAATTTGACCTATCATGGCCACGAAAAGGGCTAGTCCAAGTTTCAGAGCACTGACTGTGGGAAGAGGCTAAAAGCTCTGGCTGGCTTTAATAGCTTCTAAAAAAACAACATTTTTTAAAGGAAAAAAAGCAGAGTTTACCAGAATGAGCTGCGTGTTTGGTCTTGCTGCAGTGGCTCAATCTTTCAAAGTTAAGTGCTATTTGGCCTTTGATTCACCATGTCAGTGTGCTGGAGGTCAATTGCATGAGAGGAGCCTTGAACAGTGCCTTTGGGGAAAATGCTAAACTCCTGAGGATGCTGGGATGAAAGATGTTTTGTAATCGCAAGAATGTATTATTAATTATTATTGTGCAGACTCTCATTTTCCAATATTTCCCATTTTAGATGGACAATATAAAGCCCCATCTCTGTCTTCCAGAACACAAACTAAAGATGCTTGAATTACTACAAACCTTTGTGCCTTTACCATTCTGTATTCAGGGCCACATACCAATAGATTATTTCTTTCTTCTCAGCAGCTCTAAGACGAACCATTAAATCTCTCAGATAGTTCGGATGCCTTAGTTGTTGAATGAAACATTTTTAAAATTCACATTCATTTATTATTGTTTCTTTTAAAACACCCCCTCTCTAGCTTCATCTCAAGTATTACTGATTAGTATTATTATTATTATTACCTTCTAAATACTGTCAGTCAAATAATGAACATTTCCAGAAGCCACACCTGATAGAATAAGTCTGGAGGTGACAAGAAAATTGATCATGACAATTGTAAAAGTAAAAACATACTTGTTAAATATCTTCTTTGAAATAAATGAGTGAAGATGGTTAAATACATTAGTTTTTAACTAACCATTTTAGGAAATGGAAGAGCCAATCAGAGCTGTTTCAAGCATTAATGATAAGTTACTAAATCCAAAAGTTTATTCAGTTACACATAATCATGAGAAAGGACTCCTACGGTGAGTTAGAAGATAGGGAGAAGGAAAGATTTCTTGAAAAGACCAAAATGCCAGGTTTATAGATGCTTCCTTCTACTGACCTTGGTTATTTCAATCTTTAATTCGCACATTTATGTATTCACGGGGGGAAGGAGGACTATACGTTAGTTAGTTCTTTTTAAGTGCTAGACTCTTGATATATTTATCTAACTTAATCTTTATAAGAACACTAGGAAGCAGCTATTTTTATTAGCCCCATTTTACAAATGCCTATTGTGAAACTAAGAAACACTCAGTAATTTGCCCAATGTCACATGGCTAATAAGTAAGAGAATTAGATTTTCATGCACAGATCTGATTGAGACCAAGTCTAAGTTCTTTCCACTATTTTATTCATTCATTTATTTTGTTGAACACCTACTATGTTCCTGATCATATTCTGGGAATGCAAAGACTTCTAAAATAATAGTCAGTGCCTTAGGGGGTCAGGAGTTCCATCCTGGGAAGCGCTATAGGACGTAGAAGTGTTTATGCTACAAGGCAAGGAGTAAAGAGGGAGGGCTGGTCAGAACAGATGTTAGAGAAGGTGAAACTGAAACCCAGTCTTCGAACATGAGTAAGTGTGGCCAGACAGGTCAAGAGGAGAAGCCTTCACAGACAGATAGAGTAGCATGGGCAAAGGCAGACTAGCCTGAAATTTTAAATTTAGGAGAAATTTCTAGAATATAATGTTCAAAAAGGTGTATGGGGAGTTGGGAGAGAGTTCACAAGTTGGATTAGGTTGGTGGCCAAAAGTTTTTTTGTTTTTTGGGTTTTTTGTGTTTTTTTTTTTTTGGTAGATAAGAACATGAGAAAGTTCTCAAATGTCTTTCCCACACAAAGAAGTAGACTATTCATAAAGCAGTGAAATCTGTATGAGAAAAAGCAAATAAAATCAATCATCCAGTAAAACTGGTCAGAGGATAAAGTTAAAAAACATTGTCTACATGGGAAGCATGGAGCAGATTAACCTTCTCGTATTAAAATTGGATCTACTGACCCTGTGCACAGTCTGAGCACATAGTCTTAGCATGAGAGTACCCTGAGATTTTAGTGAGGCTGGATTGGCTTTGAGGGAGTCACTTGGGTCGTATAAACACATCACTGGAACCAGCGAAGACCCATAAAGGTTGTATATAGTGTTGCATTCCTATTTCTAGGCTCTAAACCACTCTCTCTAAAGTGTGCAAAGAGTAATTCCATCCCAGCATGGCGCTAGCTACTCTGCAACATGCCCTAGGGCCAGCTCCACAGAGACAGCTCAGAGTAGCCTGCAGGACTCCCTCTTGGTCTTTCAGCTTAACCTATGCATTGGCATGTGATAGGAAGAAAGAATAAGGTGAAGTATCCTGATTAGGATGTTCTGAATGGAACCCCAGATTGAAGAAACCACTGACAGATTGATTCAGATTGGCTCCACGGGATCCTTACCAGAAGCTGCTGCAACATTCTCTTCAAATACCATGACTGCCAACCTCTGATGAAATTCCCAGGGGTCTACCCGAGTGAGCTAGGCATTAGATAGATTTCACATTAATGAGCTGCAGCTTCTGGGTTTTTAGGTAAACCACTGAGTAATGCCCTTCATTCTGGGGCTGGGTGGCACAGGGATGCAGAATGAGCTTCTTTTTCACTTTTTCTTTTAAAAATCTTATGCTGTGCAGGTGAATCCATAGGTGAAGAGTGGTGAGCAACAGACTGACATAACAAATTGCCCAAATGTATATTCATAATCATATGATAACCAAAAATGGGAATCAGGACACCAATCACATTAAATTCATGCTAACCTGGCAAGGATTGTTCAATTTACCTTGAAAACAACAACTGGACTCTCAGCTGCTCACCAGTAACATTTTCTTCCATTCCCTGTCTCTCTCTCTCTGTCTCCATCTCTTTGCCCCCCTTGCCCCTCTCTACCTACTCTCCTTTTCTCCCTCTCTATCTCTCTGCTTTTTTTTTTTCCTCCATCACTCTGCCTTCCCTTGCCTCTCTTTCTTTCTCTCACTATATGTTTAATTTCTCTAGAATTCTGCTACAATCCTATAAGATGCTTCTAGGTTTATGTCATTAGAACAGCAGCTTCATTTGATAGAAACTTGCCGGTAGGTTCTCGACCAAAGTAAGATACACACTCTCAGAATTAAACTATTTCTAGCAATAAAATGAGCCTCAAACATAGTTTCTTTTTATGGCTATCTAAAAATCAAGGGAAATAAACAATCTACGACAATGGATTTTTGTGTCAAAAGATAAAGATGTTGATCAAACAATGTTACAGAGCTTTCCCATTTCTTTCAAGCAATATTTCTTCAGGCCAAATTTTCTTTTGCTTTCTTTGAAAAGGTGGAAGTTAGCAAACTGCCGAGTGCCGACACTGCTTCCCACACATGAGAAAGAACTTTCTTGAGCTGCACACGTGCCACGTTGAAAAAAATAATCTTAAAATTTCTTAAACTTGCCTCAAACATTATGAATGGACCCATTATACACTTAATTCTGTGCTTTCTTAAAAATAGTTATGTAAGGAACTATTTTATGCTCCTTAAATAATTTAAAATCCCATGGATGCAGTTTTCAGCAAAGCCTTAACATACACATTCGTACGTGCTGCATATATTAGATTGCGTGTATTTTACACATTCAGTCACAGGTGCATTTCAGTATTTTGATATTTTCTGCATTGGTTTGAAAGAGCTACTTATTATCACAGAGTCATCTCACCAGTAAATTTTTATAGGCTGTTTTATTTCTAGTTTAGGGTTTGAGTATCGTATCTTACAATACCTAAAATAGGCATTGTTGACTCGCTATTTTGGCTTTTGATAGAGAGTGTGTTTATGGCATGGCTGTGGGAGGCTTTTTCTTTAATAATTTACAAAAGTACCTGCAGTAAAACCTTCACCTGTCCTTTGTTTCCTTAGCACCACAAAATGGGAATTACATATAAAATCTTTCCTCCAGGAGAGTTATGTCTACCATGGCAAGAAAATCTCCACTTAAATTTTTATGAAACATCAAAATTACGGTCTGCTTTAGCAAAACAATACAAAGGAGCCTTTTGTTGCATGAGGAGCATTTCCAATATTTGAGGACATCATTCTTTGTCTCTCGTTTAATTTTTGTTTTCCTGTGGCAGCTTCTTTTTGGTTTTGCCGATTCCCCTGTTTGTATGTGCAGTGTGCTAATTTGTCTTTCATTACAGAAAGTTCCAATGCCAACCACAGAAGCTAACCCCAGCCAGAAGACAGGCCTCACGGATGGCAGTGCTTTTCACAGTTTAATTTGAAGTTGTGACATAAAATGACTGATGGTTGCTTGTTTCTTTCTTTTCTCCAGGACTAATCACCCCATCCTTGAAGAGGGCAATGGTCCCCACCTGGCGGCCCCAATTTAGCCACACATGGAAGCAAAGACGCCCAAATGCTGTCCCTCACTTGCTTTTGATTTAAATCTCTCTTTATTGAATTATGTGTTTTAATAAAAGGTTTATATAACATCCACAGAGCAGTTATCAATTAATTACCCATGGAAATTTAGGGGATGTTTCACAGTGGTATTTATTATACCCAGGGTGTTAGACATATGTTACATAAAAGATGCAGTCGCCTTGAAATTATATTGGCAAGGCTGCCTTTTTCCTATAGAATATTATACATTCTAATGTGAAAAATGAGTTTAAAACCTATTAGGAGATGGGAATGGTGTGCTCCAAATGGCTTAAGTCAGGCTTATACACATTCCAGTAAGCTCAATACAAATTTAGGAAATTATGTCTGCTGTCTGAGAAATTTCATAATTTTTTAGGACCTTCTTGCCTTCCATGGATTGGGTTTTGTATTTCAGAGAGCAAATGGGCAGCTCACTTAGAACCCTGGCTCCATCTGATTTCACCCATGGATTCCTCCAGAGCCATTGCAGACACCACTCAGGCCGGGGCAGAAGCTGTGTGTCCCTTCCGGTAGGTGCAGCCCTAAGTCTGGAAGTTTCACCTACACACAGGCACATGAATGCAGGGGCCAGAAAGGACAGAGGAGAGTGAATGATGGGGGAAGGCAGATGAACGTTGACTGGGACCCAGGATGTGATTGACAGAGAAGGGAAGAAAAGAAATCTTCCGGGTCTCGGAACAGTGAGGGCGACCACAGGTCATGGCAGGGTTACTGGGGAAGGGAGGTAGAGAGGAGCCCCAGCTGGCCCTCAAGTCAGAAAGAAAGCTGCCAACAGGTTTATAAGGATTATCTCACTCTTCACCGGCCCTGAAGACAGCCAGCCTCCAATTTTTCCGTGTCTGGGAAAAAAAGCTTATCTCGTTTGTTTGGGAACATAGGGTGGTGTTGTTTGTTTGACTTTTTTTTTTTTTTTTGTAACTTATCAGGGATAGAAATTATCTTCCTTCCTGGCTGAAGAAATTAAGGTGATACATTAGCTATTTCTGAAGCTGTACTCTAAAATATCACAAAATCAAAGTCATTACTTTGGGGCATTTTACTACACTGATTTTTAAAAAAATTTCCTCCATAGTTATAGCTTAATTAAAAAATATCAGAAGCCAGTGAAATGTTTTCTTTTAGCTATTCATTAAATGAATTTAAATAAAAGCGAAATCAAAGATTTGGCCTAATACATTGCTACTATAAAAACAGAAGTAATCCATTCATGCATTCAACATTCAGTTTTGAGTTCATCCCTGGAGGGTCACTATCAGGAAACATAAACAAAGGACACAGCCCCTGAGCTCAAGAGTAAGGGGAGAGGTAGGATGAAAAGGAATGATTACGATCAAGTTGATAAGTGGTACACCAGGGCATCATGAGAAGTGATGGGAACACCAGGAGGCATGAGGTCCTAATTCCAAAAGCAAAAGCTGCTTAAGGAACAAGGGATCACAGCTGAGCCTGACAGACAGACAATTCAGAAGGTGGAAGAGGGGGAAGATGGCACCCCATGGAGAGGATACACAAGTCACATTGTCCATCCCCAAAGTCCATTCTCCCTTCCTAAAGCTGTGCTTGTGAAAGGCACCTGCAGTGACAACAGAGTCGATCTCCTCTGGTTCACGTATCTGAAGATGACTAGGACATTGGGGAAGCCCAGACTTTCTTTTCTAGGCACCAAGACTTTCTCCAAAAAATCCACCAACTCTCACTTAAGGGTGAGTATTAAAGGTACTGGAGAATACCATAGATTTTGGCAAAAAACTTTTCATCCAATGCTTAATTTGTCCTATTGAAATTTTAGTCACTCACTGATGCCAAAAGAGCTTAAATGAAAACTCAACTAGGTACTTCTGATTAGTTTCTAAATGAACTACAATTCACATTAAATACAAAAGATCATCACACTTGAGAATGAAATAATCTGCATGGAGAGTGTTCTGAAGGATAAGTACAAGTGCATTTTGGTTACAGTCAGATTAGCTGTCAAATGACAATAATCCCTAATATTCAATAGTGCTGTCACATGCATTCCACTCTTAGAGCCTGAAAACAAATTCCTGGAAGCTAGGAAGATGGTACTATTACTGCCATTTAACAGTGCGGAAAGTTTTGATGATTCACCTAAATCAACCTGGATTATCAGTGGCAAAATTACCAGGGTCCATCTTCCTAAACCTATCATTTGAGCTTCCATTCTAAGGTATATCCATCATACAAAAAAACTATGCCGAGCTTTTCCAAGTGCAAACTTTTAAATATAATTGGAACTATTTCATATATAATTCCATATTACATGAAATGAAGATTATCCACTGACTTAATCTACTTTTCTTCTGCATGTAAGGTTTGATGCTTTTTGCAAGTTGCATAGAATGGAATGATCTGAAATTGACAATATAACTCAGAACATGGAGATATTCTGAGGCTGCCCTAGAAAGAAGCTGGTAAACTCTTATCTATAACATTTAACAAAGATTTGGAAAATGGAAGGAAATTACTGCTTCTGTTAAAATAGAAAAAATAATTAATTGACATACAAAATTAGAAAAAGTTAGCAAAGAAGCATAGCTCAAGTAGATAATGAATGTTCATAATTTGGGTTACCAAAATAACCCATATATTCCTGCCAGCATTAACTATTCAGATTCATGTTTTATTTTGTGTTTGTTAAATAATTGTCAAAGTTGTACTTATTTTTGATTCATATATTTATGGCTGACATGAATTGTGAATTTTAAAGCTTCATCTTTAACAAGCTTTAAATATTACTTTTGGTTCCAAGGTTGAAAAGTAAATACATTACCACTATTTAAATAATCCCTGGTCCTTTATTCCACATTTAAGAAAGCACTTATTTGAGAAGTAAATACAAATCCACTAAAAATATTTTTAAAGCTCTTGTAAGATATTATAAAGGGGGGCTTCCCTGGTGGTCCAGTGGCTAAGACTCTGCGCTCCCAATGCAGGGTGCCCAGGTTCAATCCCTGGTCAGGGAACTAGATCCTGCGTGCCGCATCTGAGAAAAAAAAAAAAAAAAATCCCACATCCGCAACTAAAGATCCCGCATGCGGCAACTAAGATCCCTCGTGCCGCAATGAAGACCGGACGCAGCCAAATAAATAAATAAATAATACATTTTTTAAAAAGATATTATAAAAGTAAAATCTTGTGTGTAATAAGTAAACAGTAGACTTCTTGTCTTTTTGTTACAGCTTTTCATTTTTGATAGCACATTGTGTTCTTTGTGCTGTTCCTAATGACAATTATCTAAAGAGTTAGTATCTAGGGCTGAAGGGGCAACTGCCACAAGAAATCTGTGAAAGCAAATTCATTAATACATTTTATAATATAGGGGGGATGTGTCAAAAATCCCTTGCACTCATGTATTTATATGGTCACTGCATTAGTTCCTAGGGCTGCCATAAAAAATAGTATAAACCTAGTGGCTTAAAATAACAGAAATTTATTCTCTCACATTTCTAGAGGGCAGAAGTTTCAGTCAAGGTGTCAGCAGGGCCCTGCTCCCTTCAAAGGCTCGAGAGGAAAATGCTTCCTTGCCTCTTCCAGCTTTGGCAGCTCCAGGCATTGTTTGGCTTGTAGCTGCATCACTCCAATCTTTGTTCCATTCTTCACATGGCCTTCATCTCTCTGTGCATCTCTCCTCTGTGTGTCTCTTATAAGGACACTTGTCATTGGATTTAGGGCCCACCTGGATAATCTAGGAGGGTCTCAAGATCCTTTAAATTAACTACGTCTGCAAAGACCCTTTTTCCAAATAAGATCACATTCACAGATTCCAGGGGTTAGAATATAGACATATCTTTTGGGAGGCACCATTCAACCTGCTACAGTCACCTTCCCAAGATTTCCACTCAAACAGTCATGGTCATTCAATGGTTATTCTGTACAATTTCTGGAGAGATAGGAGCAAGAACACTTGAGTCACTGATCCCATTACAAAATCCAATCACAGTGATCATGTGACGGGGAAGAAAGAGCTCTGTGAAGAGCAACCCGTAATTTACGTTTGTCACAGTCTTGTTGAAGAATATCCAGTGTCAGACTGCTAATATCCTGAGGCATCAATCACTCCTGGCTTCTTATTTTGGCACAAATTTTACCCAGGACTTTTACCAACTACATGAGTCTTTTATTATGGGATCCTTCAGGAGCAACTATTGAAATCATGTCCTCCCTTACTTGTTCCTCCCTTGAAAATATCTTTCTCCTATTAGGTTGGTTTGAGAGGTTTTTTTCAGTTTTGTGTTGTTTTTTATTTATTTATTTATTTTTTCTCCCGCAAGTCTGGGCTTCTGTCAGATATCAGGAAGCCCTCACTATTCTGGGACATTTTCCCATGTTGACAAGTTCTTTAAAAGTACTGTCACCTCTTCTTCAGATAAAGAACTTGCATTGGAAAAAATCTACAGCATTTTTTCAAACTTAAGGATTTTTCATGAGCCTAAAGCAGGTAAAATTTTTTTTTAAAAAGAGAGAGTTCAATGTTTTTCACTTATGTAGTGTACTACTAAAAGATTTTACTGCATTTTATTTATATCTCAGGACACTTTCAAGGAAGGGACTCATCTCTAAGGACTGATATATAAGACAGAGAGCAGTTAATGGTAGTCGTATCTGCCCACCTCATAGCTCCCAAAGATTTAACTCTTCATCCCTTTCCTCCCAAGCTCTTAGCCAATCCTAGCCAAGGCTGGCAGATCAGTGAGCTCCCCAACTTCAGAATTAACCTCACTGCTATGAATCAAGTTTCAGTATTCCTGAGATAGGCACAACATTCCTCATCTGCCACATTGCCCTAGACCTTGTAGGCACAGCATCTTTCTCATCTCCATGTCAACATAGGCTTGGTATTTCAGGAGTAATTTTAGACAGAGTTCCTGTGTAATAAAGAATGTGGCTGGCCTTTGTCCCTGGCTCCTGACAGGTAACTTCTAAGCTCTTAGAATTTTCTGAGTGATAGAATTTTCTGAGTTACTCATGGTAAGCCTGACCACCCCTGAGTTTATGTTAATGAGATGACTCATGATAGGCTGGTGGGCCCCTAGATAGTTCATGCTAACAAGATGACTCGGGATGGGGGATAGCCATGCCAGAAAGACCAACCATGTGATTAGAGGATTGGGGCTTTGAACCATATGATATTAGTCCAACCTCTGAAGGCTACTAGAGATTGAGTTTAACCACATAGCCATTGATTCAATCAATTGTGCCTACGTAATGAGGACCCAACATAAACCCTGGATACTGAAGCTTGGGTGAGCTTCCCTGGCTGGTGATGCTTTGCTATTGTCACACATTGATGTGCTGGGGGTGATGCACCCTGACTCCAGTGGGAGAATACAACAGAAACTTCACATTTGGGACCCTCCCAGGCTTGACCCTGTGCATCTTTCCCTTTAGTGGTTCTAATTTGCATATTTTTGCTATAATAAAATTGTAATCATAGTACTTTCCTGAGTTCTATGTGTTTTTCCAGCAAATTATCAAAACTGAGGAATTAATGAGAACCCCTGACATTGTATCAGTTGGTCAGATGTGAGAGTGGCCTGTGAACCCCAAGCTTGCAGCTGAAGTGAGGGTAATCTTGTAGAGGACCATGACCTTAACTGTGAAGTTTGGCCCAACTCCTGGTAGTTGGTGAAAGAAATCACTGAGCTCCAAAGTCACTACTTGTACCAGGTATTTCATATAATGTATTAGTTTCCTATTGCTGCTGTCACAAATCACCACAAACTAAATGGCTAAAAGCAACACAAATTTATTATCTTACAGTTTTGGAGCTTAGACGTCTAAAATAGATTGACAAGTGCTGCATTCCTTCTGGAGGCTCTAGGGGAGAATCCATTTCCTTGTCTGTTCCAGCTTCTAGAGGAGGTTTGCATTCCTTGGCTCAGGGTACCACATTATGTCGTCATATTTCCTTCACTCCTTCTCTGCTGGTTTGAAAACTGGCCCCCATACACAGAGGGCAAGGCGAGATCAAAGAAAGAGGCAGACCACTTCAGATTGGTAGGCGGCAGATTTAACAATCAAGGGAACTTACAAGGCTTGTCTTGGTCTGCCACAAGATGAGTAGATCTCTGCACATGCCTGCCAAATCATAAAAGTTTATGTAGAGGTCTTAAATGGGTGTATCACATGGACCATCCAGATGGTCTCAACAACACACTACTATTTCAAGGCTGTGTCCTTGGGGTAGCTTCTAGCACAGGGTAGGCAAGTAGGATGCACATTCCAAGGACAGAGGAGAGGGTCAGGAGACTCCGATTGCCCAGGTCCACCTGGTGGGCCAACTGGTGGGCACATTCTCTCGATGAAGTTCTCCAACACTCTGCTTCTATTGCCACGTCACTTTCTCTGACTTTGACCCTTCCGTAGCCCTCTTATAAGAACTCTTGCAATTGCATTGGGCCTATGCGGATAATCCAGGATAATCTCCCACCTCAAGAGCCTTACCTTAATCACATCTGCAAAGTCTCCTTTGTCATGTAAGTTAACAAATTCACAGGTTTTGGGGATTAGGAAGTGGACATATTTTGAGCCATTACTCTACCTACCACAAATGGCTTTTGCCAGTGGAAGAACACTCAAAAGCCGTAGCCTCCACTAGATTTGTGTTCAAAGCCAAAGCCATACTTTGAAATCATTTCAAAAGGCACAAATATATTTTGCTAAATGTAATTGGTTTCTGTCTACATAGGCCTTTCTTGTTAAAATTTAATTATTACTACCCTTAGGGTGGCCTTTCCTTAATTTTTCTTTTTATTTCCTCCTACATACCTATTATTATTAACCCAGATCCCTTACAACAGAGGTTTATATCTGAGAACAGAGAATAGGATTCTAAATCTATTGCTACATTCATTATATTCCTTCTTAAAATGGCTTCTGATCCTAACACCCTCATTTTTCTCAGTAGCAATATAGCAGAAAAGCAATAGCGGGAAGACAAGAGGAGAGGAGAGGAGAGAACCAGAGGAATTGATTGCACGTATGTTACAAGTTTGGCTCCCCTTTTAACTAGCTGTATGCTTTTGGAGAGGCCACTGAATGTCTCTAAGGCTCAGTTTCTTCATCTACATAATGGCAATAATAGTTTTGTTGTGATCATATTAATAATTAGATTGTTGTAAGGATGAAATCCAGCACAGGGTCTTGCACATAGTAGGTCCCCTTCTTTCCTTCACCTTCACCCACCATTGCACACCTGAAGCGGGGCCTACCTGCTCTTAAGAGAACCAATTCGCATAGGATCATGACGCTATGTATTCCACCCTAAGCCACACCGTCTACATACACATATCACTGAACATCGGCGAGGTAGGTCTGCCCCCAGTGCCAACACCGACTTACTTTTATAAACCATTCAGGCATGCCTTGCATGGCTGTGGAGGGGGGCATGAAATATAATATGAGAGGACAGGATTTTTTCTGACCTTCAATGCATTCTCCTACCGTCATCTCATTCTACTCTACAGCCAGCATGACTTGGTCAAGGTTACCTGAAATCTCCACAAGAAATGAAACGATGCCTGTCCTGTTAGCCTAACTCTCCAGCAGAACGTGAGGCACATATACGTCACTCCACAAATATTTGCTAAATTAATGGAGTAAACTAAAAAATGCCCTGTTCCCTCTTGTTTTTTCATTTGACCCTTTGCTCTGCCCTCCACTCTGCACCGCTACTTCTCCTCTCTGAACTATGATCATAATTTCAGGACCAGCGCAACTACTACTCAGACCTCACTCTTCTGGGAAGTTTTTCTGACCTCTCCACACTATCCGTTCTCACCTGCTTCTAAATTCCTCCTTAAGAAATATGACCATGATCGTGGTTATATCACAACTAGTTTGATCCTTTTGACTGAATCAACAAAATCGCTTAACGAAATTGCTTTTTTTGAACGATGTGACTGATTGATATACTGAATCGACTATACAAAATCCAATTGCCGTTCACATTTGTAGTTTGAAACCATGAAGTGATATCCAGTGAGGGCCACCAAAAATGTTGCTGTGCTACTAATGGCACTCCCAGGGCACATTTTATAGAATTTTTGTCTCAAATTTTGGGGTTTCTCATTGCTTTCTTTCATAAAGTAAGCATTCCAAGGTGTGTGTACTGGCTGGATGGTTATAGCAAGTGGCAAACTGTGTTAATGGGAACCAGGGAGGAACTTAATTATTCTCCCAATTTCCAAAGGCAATGATGTATCACATTAATACTTTCCTTTGCTTTTCCTACACACAAGTAGCTGAAAGTGAAATGATGCCCCAGTCCCCAGTGTGTTTGCAAAGGTGTCATAAATTGCATCTCTGTACCTTTTCCGTGAAAGAGCTGTTTTCTCCTGATGCTGCTTGTCTGCACAGACACTGAACAGACTGGCATGGGCTATGAAAATAGTGTAGAAAATGTGTTATTCTAAATTTATTCTAGGAGCCTTTTTTTTTTTTTTTTTTTTTTTGGAATTTTTTCCTGAATGATTCCCATTCTGCAGGGCTGATGGCTCTTAGTAACCGAATCTTTTAAGGGCGTGATATTTTTTATTAGTAACTCAGTCAATTTTCGGAGCATTCTTGAAATCTCTGAAATTCTAAAAAATAATACACCTGCAACTTTACGATACTGTGATTGTGCAAATCAACATTTCATCATGAAGAATGTAAACCCCCGGGGCAATCCCTAATGGTGTGTGACCAGGGCCAGTGCTTCCGTGTGTCACTATGCAGTACACATGCGGAGGGCAGAGTCGAGCGAACCGATGACTCTCACTGAATGAACCAGTGCAACCAAGTTCCTAGGATATCAGACTACATGACCTTTGGGAAAACATCCCCGGGTGGAGGTTGTACAACTGTCAAGTGGAATCCTCTAATTACGAATGTTCTGAGAATGACTAGATAAAATCGTCGAAGCAGTAGAAATTTGTCGGAATAAAATTTTCCTTTGAATTCCAAATATTATTTGAGATTATAATATTGAAAATAAAAAGCCAGTTAAAAACAAAATAGTGGGGCTTCCCTGGTGGCGCAGTGGTTGAGGGTCCGCCTGCCAATGTAGGGGACACGGGTTCGAGCCCTGGTCTGGGAAGATCCCACATGCCACGGAGCAACTGGGCCCGTGAGCCACAATTGCTGAGCCTGCGCGTCTGGAGCCTGTGCTCCGCAACAAGAGAGGCCGCGATAGTGAGAGGCCCGCGCAGCGCGATGAAGAGTGGCCCCCACTTGCCACAACTGGAGAAAGCCCTCGCACAGAAACGAAGACCCAACACAGCCATAAATAAATAAATAAATAAATAAATAAATAAATAAATAAATAAAAGAGTTGCTCGTGACTGCAAATTTTCAGGAGAATTTAAAAAACAAAAAAAACAAAAAAACAAAATAGTTTGCATGGGAAAAAGAAAAAAAGGAAAGAAGCAAGGAAGGAGGGAGAGCTTGAGGGGAAGAAGAGGGAAGGAAAGGAGACAGGGAGGAAGCAAGGGAGAGTGAAAGAGAAAATTGATTTTGAGATATTTAGATAAAGTTAATTCTGGCTATTGACATTGTGTATCAATTTCTTTTCTTTTTCCTTATATTTCGGATAATATATGTCTTACAAGCCAAAATTTATATTTTATGAACATTTTTATTTAGAAATGTCCAGAGTGTCAGACTTCTCATCACCCATTTTTGCCAGATACCCAAGATTTCCAATCTGTTTCCTTGCCCAAAACGATAGTTATTGATTTCTTTAGTTTTCCTCATGAAAAAGTGACTTGAAAATAAAACTGAATTTTACTTTTCCACAATATTTACTGTATTAATCTCTCCAGATGGTTCAGCCTTACATATCAGATATGAATTAATGGTTCACCCGTTCTTCAGTTGTAAAAGGAATAAAAGAATTCTTTCTTGCTAGGAACGTTCAGCTTGTTATGGCCACCAAAAGTCAGGTATCGAGTAAAAGAAGGAACGCTGGCCTAACAGTCATATTGGGTTTTGGTTGCTTGTCTAGCTCTTTCAGTTCTCAATTAAGTTACTGGAAAAAAAATATGGTGACTTAAGAACGAAAGCGTCTAAAAGAAAGAGGACAGGACATATTGGTCTTAGGAAATTTGGCCTCTGTTCTTAGATCTTCCAGCTCTACCACTCAGTCCAGACTGGCCTTGGGAAAATAATTTCACTCCTTTGTCGCCTCTATTTCCCCAACAGTGAAAAAAGGAAGAAGAGCTGCCCTTCCTACTGCTCAGGAATCTAATAAAAGGACAATGGCTAATAAATATGCAAAAGTCCTATGCATATTTAACAAGCTATATTATTACCACATTGTGTTTTTTTGGCCTCCAATTATCAATTATCAATTAGTTTGTGCCAGGCCCTGTGCTAAGCACGTTATATCTTTTAATCCTTAAATAAGCCATAGTATTATTGTCTTCTCAGAGTTACAAAACTCTAACCAAAGCAGTTTATTCATCTTCCAAGGTCTGCACATCTGCCGTGCTATCCATCTGGGGTGACTAGAGCAACCACCCCATTGACCCTCCCTTGTGGAGCCAGTGTCTGCTGTCAGCTGTGGTGGATGGTCCCGGCGCCACACGTGGCTCACAGGCGCAGCGCAGCAACCTCAGCTCACACCTGGGGACTTCCCTTTTACGACTGACGCGTGAGATGCGCCACATCCGTACATCTGCAAAGCAGAAAGAAACGTCAGGGAATTCCATGGGTCAAAGGTTGACCACTGTGAGATGAAGATGGGAGAATATCTTTTTCTCTCTTCCTGTCCACCATTCATACTGTTTGAAGGCACCATAGCTTCATTCACCTTCTCTGAAGACATCCTAAGAAACCAAGCCGCCAGTTGATCACAAACCTATGGCCAGCTCCATAAATTACTTCCTAAATATTTCTTCTCTTGTCCTGGCCTTACCTTCCTTTTACCTCATTTCTTCGTCACTGGGTTTCCACTTTCATAAACTATCAGCACTTAAACTTTCACTTTAGGCTTGTCTTCTAGAAAAGCCATCCTAAGAGAGAAAGCCATCACCAACAGCCCAGAATGGGAATCACAGAATCACAGGCAGAGGATCTGTTTGGTAGAGTACCACAGAAGATAAATCGTATGTCAAGGAAAATTTCTTTCAAATCACAATTTATCTGTCATAGATAATAATATATCCTGTCTGCACAACATAATATTAAAGAGTGAGAATAATAGCAAACAAATTCATAAAAATAACAGTATCTTCCTATTATTTAGAATGCACTATACTTACGGTACAGGAACAAACCTGTGCCTTAAAACATAAAAAGCTTTTTTCTCCTTCAGACAGTTCTCCAGAGTAGCTAATCATCCATGTGATGACTCAGGGATCCAGGCTGCTTCAGTCCTGTGGTTCAGCCACCTCAACCCTCAACCCATTGCCTCCACCCTAGACAATGAAGGGAGAGAGAGAATGTGTGTGCTAGAAAAATCATGCAAATTTTCACTGCCTAACCTCAGAGGAGACACACATGACTTTTAGCTTCACTGAACTGCTAGATGGCTAGTAAGGGTAGTATTCAGTGGTCTTAGGAAGAGAAGAAAATTTCATATTGAAAAACACTGGTAATGTCTACCATAATCTATCATAATCTATTTCTAACTCACACGTATGAGGTGTCTACTGCTTGTCAATGTTTTATGCAAAAAAAAAAAAAAAAGTGTTTACCAGAGATACAATAAAATCAAAACCTGAAATGTTTATCAGAGTTCACTGATGCTGCTTAACCCAGCCATGTACCACAGGAGTCAGATTACTCAATTCCCATTTTTAACTCAATTCCCAAAGTCACTTGGGGAAGTTACTTCTACTCGTGGGCCTTGGTTCCTTAATCTATAAACAAACAGGACCCTGAGCTAGGTGCCATTGATAAGTGTCCCTTCCAGATCTCCATTTCATGTTTGTTTTCCTCGATTGCATGGGGGACTATAGAAGTCCTACAGAAGAGATGGCCCAAGGTTTTTGCTCATACCTCTACTGCCATCTCGCAGTCAGTTCTGCAGGCGCCGTAAGCCCAGGGTTTGAACTGGAAGATACTGCTGATTCATATTTCAGGACTGAGGATACTGAGGTCACACCTGCGTGAGTTTCTCGCTGCGCTACCACGAGTGATTGAATGTCAAAGAAAAAGTTAGTGTGTGACTCCTAACATGGAAAATGGTGCACTAAATTTTATCATTTTCCCCACTGTTTTATTATCCTTACCTCTTGAGAGAAAAGTGATTAAGCAGTGAGTGTTAGTTTTACTTGCAGAGTGAGATGAAACAGTACATGCTGGTGGAACAGCTCCTGCTCTGTGATTGGCTAATGAAGCAGAGGGGAGAGTGTATGAGAAGAAATAATGACAGCAGCCCAAACCAGGGTATAGGGGGCACTAACATATTCCCATTGGGATGAAAGGGCAGACTGACTATGAGGAGTTTCATGAAATAAACATGATTTTTTTCTTTTTTTTTCTTTTTCTTGTCCATAATCTCTGACTTCCAGAGAATCTTTATGCCCGTGGTTCAAGCCTTGCATCATGAAACACAAATACACACATTCAGAATATGGTCATTCTGCACACAGCCTTCATCTGATTCCTAGTATGAGTGTTACAAAATGGTACTCACTGCAGTACTTAAAAAAAAAAATTATGCATAGTAGTTTGTACCTCTTAATCCCCACTCCTATCTTGCCCCTCTCCTCTCTCTCCCCACTGATAACCACTAGTTTGTTCTCTATACCTGTGAGTCTGTTTCTTTTTTGTTACATTCATTAGTTTGTTTCATTTTTTATATTCCATGGATAAGTGATATCGTACTGTATTTGTCTTTCTCTGACTTATTCCACTAAGCATAATACCCTCCAAGTCCATCCACTGCAGTACTTATTAGTAGTGCATTTAGTCTCATTGTGCTGTGCTTATGCTTTTCTAAGCGAGTTAAATAGAATCAATTCCTGTTGTCTACATGCCTGCATTTCAGACCACACAATATTAATGTGATCAAAATAGAATTATCCAACCTGGGTGATATTACAGCAAAAGCAAGCCTATTCTAAATAAGGATTATACGTTATGTTTTGAGTTCAGCAGTTGTGGTTTTTGTGGAGTGAGTCAGTAGCACGTTAGAATAAAAGAGAGATTCAAAATCACACACACTTAGTTGTGATGAGCTACCAGGGGGAAGGAAAAATGAAAGAGATCTCTGAAGGCTGTAAGGGAAGGTATTTGGCAGATCGAGCAGGGGAAACGCTCTAGAAACAGGAAGGGGAAGGCAGAAAAGTATGCAATTAGGAGAAAATTGAGATGTCTCCAGAATGGAGAGCAGGAACTGAAGGAAGGGCAAAAAATTGAATTGAGTCATAAGAAAATTAGTATGGGAGGAGAGAGGAGAATGGTTCGAGAGATCAGGATGCCAAGAATAACTAGAATGAATGAAAGAAGTCAAGAGAGAGTCTTGCTGCTTTGCTTGCACTACCGATCTGCATGGTGCTATTTCCTTGCGCACACAACTGGAAGTACTGATTCTCAAAATTCTTCTGTTCCTGTACTTTGTTGGCAGTTATGAGCATATTACATACACTGTGACTAGTGTTTTTGTTGTCTGAACTTTTGATTAGGCTCTTGCCAAGAAGTCCTCAACTTTAGAAGAATTCACCATAATCTGGGTAAGATGGTCAGTTTTCAAGAAACATTTATTGAGCTACTCTATTTAATTAACTGCCCGAGTCTATTTGAATCTCTTTGTTATTTAGTCACAAATTCAAAAATATGCTTGGCTTTGTTTTTTATGTATGAAGAGACCTGGGTTTTTGGCAGGATATTTAAAATCTGAATAAACAAATGTTAAAATTAGGAAAGTTAATGATGTGGGTAATCAATGCATTTCAGAAATTACGGTCATCTATGTGTGGATACTATTCATGGAAAATCCTACTTTTAAAAAATTGTTAATAAAGAGAAAATACCCTCAACTTCCCTTTGTCTCTCCCAGACATACCATTAGCAATCAGTCCTGTGAATCCTTCCTCCATAACCCCTCAAACTAAGCTCTCCTCCCCATTCCCACTTATCTCTCTCCCATCTAATATCTAAACCACTTTAACATCTCAAGACTATACTTCTCCCCTCCGCCACCTTTCATCGCTGGAATAAGAACCACACACAATGCTCTACGCACACCTGCGGTTAGTCATTCATCTCCTCAGAAACACGCATCGGTCTACGTAGAATAAAACAGAAACTTTTTTCACAGTGTCCTAAATCTCCCACAATCTGTCCTCAGACCGTTTTCCAACAGGATCGTCCCCCTCCTCTTTTTACATTCCACGTTGCTCATAACCATTCTGTGCCTTAGTTTCTACATCTTAGGACTGGATAATAATGGTACCTCCTTCGCAGCAATATCGAAGGATTACATAAGTGTCTGGCAAATAATAAGCATTATCTGCATTAAGGCCGTAAATATTATTATTCGTAGCATTAATATAAGCCCAACTTTGAATATTTGAACGTATCAGTATATATTTTCCAATTCTCAACTATATTTTCTGTTAATGTACCAAGTCTTACTTGCTGAGGTGTCTCCTATGATCAGGCCCTGGGTAAGGCATTTTCACATTGTTATTTCATTTAATCCACTTTATATGAACCCTGAGAGAACACCTAATTTTCAAACCCCGAAGAGAGTTCTTTTGGTGGAGTGAATAACTTGCTCCATTTGCTTGATTTTGTAACAAATCAATTCCCGTGTGCAAGTGGACTCCATAACATTAGAGGAATATTTCAGCCTAGAGCCTGAAAGCTGGTTTCATTGAGCAGTGAGATCTATTTAAAACATGGTTTTTTACAGCTGTATTGCATAAAGACTGGATTTGGAATCGCAACCAAAGGGGTCCTTGAGAAGGCTTTTAGTAGAGCTTCTAAACTAAAACAGAAGCACCTGAGATAGAAGAAAATCTCTTCTGTTTTTAAATATCATCTGAAAAGATTTTCGAATTATCTTTCATAACCTACTGCAAAATTGGTGTCTCAGAATATCCCAAATGCCTTCGCTGTAATATAAATTATTCTGCAAGATCTACTTTCTGTTTTTCTTTCTTTTGTAGAAATGAAACCAATTAGTGCCCTTTGATATAATAATAATTCTACTTTTACTATTTTAAGCACCTCTTTTTCTAGATTAAAAAAATACCAGTTTCTTTGGGTTTGCTGCAGCCTAAATATCTATGTTCCTTTTCATAAACTTGCCCAGAAATTTCCCACATAAACTTATGAAGGCCAAAACAGTATAAAGAATTCTGGTTTCACTATTGATAAACTTAGTAAAAAGAGTAAGTCAGGTTCTTTAGTTAGACATTTTGCTATGATTTTAGAACTAACCAGTTCCTCCTGGTAATAATTTATATCTGTTTGATACTAGTAAACTTGAATATATTTTAATATTTTTATTAAATATTGATTGTTTGATAATTTTAAAATTATTTCTATGGATAGTTTTATGTTTCATGTGATCTAATCATATTTATATTGTTTGGGCTTCATTGCTCTTATGATTATAAAATCTTTCTATACCCAAACCTCTTTATCTACCTTTTTTTTTTTTTTTTTTTTTTTTTTTAAAGCTTGGGATGGGACCCAAGCCTGAGTATTTTTCTTTTTTTTTTTTTAATTAATTAATGTATTTATTTATTTTTGGCTGTGTTGGGTCTTCGTTTCTGTGCGAGGGCTTTCTCTAGTTGCGGCAAGCGGGGGCCACTCTTCATCGCGCTGCGCGGGCCTCTCACTATCGTGGCCTCTCTTGTTGCGGAGCACAGGCTCCAGACGCGCAGGCTCAGTAGTTGTGGCTCAGGGGCCTAGTTGCTCCGTGGCATGTGGGATCTTCCCAGACCAGGGCTCGAACCTGTGTCCCCTGCATTAGCAGGCAGATTCTCAACCACTGCACCACCAGGGAAGCCCTTTATCTACATTTTTAAACTTTAAAAATCCCAATTTTTATACTTAACTCTTTAACGTTCATGCTTTTGTTTTGTTTTGTTTGTTTGCTTGTTTTGTGCATGTCACCTCAGATGAGATGCTATCCATTTTCCCCAAAAAGTAAAAATATTTCCTACAGTTTTATGATATTCCTTTTTATACATTAAAGTATTATATAGGCCAAGAGTCTGCTTTAGGAAAAACTGTTTTCAATTGGTCTCTGGGTCTATTTTATATCAGTTGTAGATAGGTTAAATAAATGTTTAATTAAATGATTGATATTTTATGATAAACAGGGAGTTGAACATGGGATGATAGTCCAGAGAAATTTTGAAAATTATAAAATATACACGACAGAAATTTTACCATTTTAACCATTTTGAAGTACACAGTTCAGTGGCATTAAGTAGGTTCACACGAACAACCATCATCACCACATCCATCTCCAGAACTTTTCCCACTTTCCAAAACTGAAGCAGATAACTTTTTAATAAGAGAGAATGCTGATATTTTCTTTCCCTTTTGCTATAACATTTTACCATAGTGCAACATTATTCTTCTCGTTTACTCACTAGTATGTATGACTGTCCTTGGTCACTGTCATTTGTCTTCCTAGAACAATCTCTTGAACTCCTCAGCGGGTGGGCAGGTTGATATAAATAATTCCTAGCCCAAATACCAATGATTATATGTATTCTTGAGAAACAACTCTCCTGACTGAGGCAAGACCAGGCAATACCAGGACCTCTGCTGTTTCAGTTTGGTGGGGTTCATGAAAAGCAACAGCTTCCAGGATGCACTGATGCCACGGTTCTTCCTGACTCCGGCCGCAAAAAGTGCATGACTTATGACATTGTATCTCCCAGAATGCAATGTACTGGTCATTTCAATGTTCTCTTTGCTATTTGCTTTACTTAATGGATTTAGAAAGAGAAATAACCAAAGTTTATTAATATATATGTTCTATATATACAGATATTTAATGTGTGCTTAGTATGCATCAGAACTCTGCTAGAAACTGGGGATACCATGAAGAAAAGGCAGGCAAGTTACTTGCCCTATTGGAGTTAAAATCACAAATAAGAAATACAGATATGAAAGTGTTTAATTTTCACTTACACTGGGACAAAATGTCTGGCACAGATAATAATTGGTTAAAGCATTCATCAAATTGTAGATCATGGTGTCAGGAAGTCAGAGAATCTTTAGAAGTAGAATGGTGGGTAAGATTTAGGGCAAGGCAGCATCCCAGGCTAGGGATGAGACAGTGTATAACCCAGCTGAACTAGAAACTAGTGGGAGGCAAGCATGGAGGTCATGCCAATAGTTTGTCTCGGTTGGATGGGGTCAGATCATAGAGACCTTTGAACATCAAGAATGAAAATTTTATTTTACTGTCACTGAGAAGTAAGGGAAGTGGGCTCCATATGCCTCAGTTGAAGGTGTAAACAGAACAAAAAACAGACCTCTCCCGAGCAAGAGGGGATTCTTGAGCCTGATGACCTTCAGATTTAACTGCAGCATCAATTCCCCCCTGGGGGTCCCAGTTGCCTGCCCACCCTGTTGATTTTGGACTTGCCAGCCTCCAAAATCATAGGAGATAATGTCTTAAAGTAAATCTCTTTCTCTGTATATACACATCCTATTGGTTCTGTTTTTCTGGAGAATCTTGACTAATACAACAAGTATCAAAGCATTCATTTTATTTAGAAAAATTCTTTCCTTACCTGGACTGTTTGTTTAGGGCAAAGTTTATAGTGGTTTTCTGATGATTAAACTCAACTCTATGATAAGACAGCCTTCTCTAAGTTTTAGTGGGTAATAAAAATCCTCAAGGATATTCTACTTCATTTCAAACACCTCCTTTCATTTTATGAAAGTAAACCTTCCTTACAAAATTCTGCTAAACCTGGGCCCAGGAACATTTAAACTGCAACAACTTGTTACCGTTAAATATTCATATTTGCACTGCCAAGAAATATTGTATTTTAATACCAGTTACATTTTCAGGAAGAAAAGAGCTTGAACTTGGAGAAGCAGATTGTTTTCTTGAAACTTCCAAACTTCCATCAAACTCGTCTCAGCTCTTTTCTTTCCTTTAGCATACATTCTCACTTTTCTGCTCTCATTGGCACTGTTTGTATATTCGTCAATGTATGTCAAGGCGATGATAATTAAATTTCACTTGAAGTTCAGAGACGAAGTGATTAAATTTGAACTTAAACCTTTCTGAAATAGGTAGCTCTCTTGTATTTCATAGAGGGAAGATTCTACTTGAATATCGGGAGGAGTATAATTATCTCGTTCAAGATACTAGATCTTTCAAGAAACAGCACAATATTATCTTGGGTAGAAAGAGGATAATCAGAAATTCAAAGCAGGTTTTTCGTGGTTATTTTACATTTTCAGGGAGGAATTGTACTTCCCTCATACACAGATGTTTGCCGCAAAAGATAAATGCCAAGGAAGGCTCTGCTTACTTCTCTCAGTGTCAAGGAAAAAAGGGAGAACATTAGATGTCTCTGTGTGGCAGGAGGTAAGATGAGGAGGCAGTCTAAGCAGGAAAAGCTGCTGCAATAGCACAGCAGTGACGGTCGCAATTCATTTTCTCAAGAAGCTGCAAGCAACAGCGAAGGATGACATCGGAGTCTCCCCAGTGGTACTGGGCCCTCTCCAGCATGGGGGTCTAGTCACTTGCAGTTGGGTCAGAGGGTAGGAGGAGGAGGATCTACCCAGAACTGGGCCTGGTAGATAAGGAAACCTGTACTGTCAAATCCAGCTTTGCCTATGAGGAATCTAATTCAAATTCACCTCCTAAACTGAAGGGCTAGTCAATTTCCTATTGCACTGGGACTTTAATTCAGCAGTGTCCCTTATCCTCCATCCGGCATTGATTAAGGAATCTGAATGCAAAAGTCAAAGTTGCATTACAAGCTAAGGCTGTGCTTCAGTGCTGAAGTGACAATCATCCCTATTCTCGGTGTGAACTGGGAGCAAGCGCTAATTAAAATTATAAGCTAGAGAGAACATGCATTGAAAAACAGAAGCCGTCCGTAACCAATAATTCCAGGGCTAAATCACACTTGATTTGCTAACATATAGAAGTGTCCAGGAACTATGATCTACAAATGTCTTGAATATGGTTCTAATCAATCTGCTGAACAATAATCAAGGAGGCATATAATTAGAACAGGTTCACCTGACGAGCAGCACATAACATTGTCTCACCTTGAAACAGTGCAGAGCATCCTGTCTCAGAAGTAAGAACTAATCCCAAACAGAGGCCGTGGTCGCCTTTGAAATGCACCCCGACAGACTTCTAGCAATTCCGGGCTTCAGAGGTGTCCTGGTAAAGTTTCACTGGGCCACCTGCTCTTTCTGTCCTTTTCTTCTTTCCCTGTGACCCTTGTCACATCTGCTACCCGAACATGGAAAAGATTCTGACCTGAGATGCCCTTCGTGACAATTCAAATCCCAGTTGGTGCTTCGCAATCAGTAATGACATATAGCAGGCAGGAAATGCCTAGAAAATATGAGTCAGTCACATTCTTTCACAAGCTACTGACATGTCCAGCAATTCCTGGTTGCACCACTGCCATCGGGGCAGGAATGGCATGGGAGAGCAAGGACAAAAAAAAAAAGAACAAAGTTTGAACACTTACTATTTGCCTTGTCAGAGTTCTAAGCCGTTATATGATGGATCACTACATTTATTCCACAGAAGAGACCCTTGCAGTGGATTAGGAAACAGCACGTTAGAAAGAAAAACAACATCTAGAAAAATGTGTTGAAGGTGATATTTCAACCCTCGTCTCTATAGTTCCCAACCTGTACTTGGCCAGGACCTCAGTTCCCTCCACTCTCCTCCTTCTTTCTGACCTTATACATGCCAAGCTCATCCATGACTCAGAGCCTTTTGACTTGCTGCTCCTCATGCTTGGGATCTTCTCCCTCCAGATCTGCAACCAAATACCTCCTCTTTGCTAGCTGGGTCTCCGTATCAGGAGGACCTTCTGCAGGGAGGCCTCTCCCAGCATCCTAGCTCCCCCTGCCTTCTCGCTGCCTTGTTCTCCATCACTTACCCTTCATAGCTCTGTGTTACGTGCACAGGCTCTGGAGCCAAACTGTCTGGATTTGAACCCCAATTCCTCTGTTTACCAACTGTGGGGCAGAAGGAAGTATACTTGGACTCTCCATGCCTCAACATCCTCATCTGTAAAATTAGGATCATGAGAACAGCTATCGTACCTATCTCATGGGTGTGTTTTGAAATTACATGCAGTAATACAGGCAAAACACTTAGAACAGGGCCTGCTATAAACTCAGCATTCTATATGTGTTTATTCCTATCTTCTTCATAGTACATTTAGGTAGCTGATGTTATCTTCTTGTCTAAGTGTTTATTAGGATCGAGTCTGCTCTGTTCCTTACTATGCCCTCAGTAGCTAGAAATGCACCTGGAAAACAGTAGATTATTGTGTAATGCATTCAATAAATTATTGGTGCCTCGAGATTGAATGATTCAAATCCCATATTATACTGCCTTTTGGGCTTTAGAATAAGATGATACTGGATCAAAGTCTCAGGTCTGCCACTCTCTAGCTCTGGGCTTTAAAACTGGTTATTTACCTTATCCAAGTTTTATGATTTGTGAAAGACATAATAATAACTACTCTGAGGCTGGATGAATAATTTATGATATAGTCATCAATGGAACATTATGTAGCAATGAAAAGGAACGGACTAGAGCTGCATGAATGCACTTCACAACATAGTGCTGAAGGAAAGAAACCAACATAAAAGATTCTATTTTTCAATATTCTACTTTACATTGTTCAAAAACAGGTTAATCTATGGGGTGAGAAGTCAGGTAGTGTTACCCTTGGAGGTGTAATGACTGGAAGAGGACACAAGGCAGCTTCTGAAGTTCCATATTGTTTCCTGTTTTGGGTGTTAAGTACATTGGTATATTCATTCTGTGAAAATTCAGGAAGAGCTACTCTTGTAATTTGTGTATTTTAAGTGATGATGATAATAATAAAATAACAATAACACCAATAATAATAATAATGGACTACTTCCCTGTATGATTGTGAAAATTAAGTGAAATAATGTAAATGAGGCATGAAATAATATAAATAAAGCACATAAGAGAACTCACTACACACTGGACAAATTCCCTTTCCTTCTTCCAACATGGGCATAAAACAACAGATATCAGGTCCAGCACCCAAGGGGCATTCAAGGCCCCTCTCAATCTGGCTTTAATCTATCTCCAGAGTTTTGGTCCACAACACTCCATCAGACACATTATATTTGTCCAGCCTCACTGAACTTCTCACTCAAATCATCTCTTGTCTTTTCACACCTGTTTGCCTTTCACATAATTTTCCATTCACCTAGAATTCTCCCTTTCTACTTTATTCACTTAGCAAACTCCTACTTATCCTTCAAGACTCAGCTCCAACACTATCTCTTCAATAAAGCCTTTCTCAGTAGTCCTTTCAGTCAATCACTCTCTCCGTTGTGCTTTCACAATAGTTAAGCCTTTATCTTACTGTGTTGTAATTATCCTTTTAAATATCCCCTTCGGTTTCCAGCATGTTACTTCACTATGCTAAGCCTCACATTTCTCACCTATAAAATGCAGATAATAATAGTTTTTAGTCATGGAATTGTTACAAAAATTAGAATTTTTTAAAATGAAATAATATTCATGAAGGGTTTAAATACAGAGCTTAGCAAACAGTAGGTGATCAATATATGTTAGGCATTACCATTATTAATTTAAGGGCAGGGACATCCTTCATTTCTTCATTGTTCCACCACCTACTTTTTTTTTTTTTTTTTAAATTTTATTTATTTATGGCTGTGTTGGGTCTTCGTTTCTGTGCGAGGGCTTTCTCTAGTTGTGGCAAGCGGGGACCACTCTTCATCGCGGTGCACGGGCCTCTCACTATCGCGGCCTCTCTTGTTGCGGAGCACAGGCTCCAGACGCGCAGGCTCAGTAATTGTGGCGCACGGGCCCAGCCGCTCCGTGGCATGTGGGATCTTCCCAGACCAGGGCTCGAACCCGTGTCCCCTGCATTGGCAGGCAGATTCTCAACCACTGAGCCACCAGGGAAGCCCCCACCTACTTTTATACATGGAACATGTAGTAGATAACTATTTATTTAAGAAAGATGAACTAAACAAACAAAGCAAGAGACTGCCTATTGCTTTGTAGGAAAGAAGGAGAAGGCAGAAGAACAGAAAAGAGAAAGAGGAGAAGTAGAAAAACTGAATGACAAACTTCTTTGCATAAGATTTTTTAATTAGCTAAAGTAATACTCCAGAAGGAGACTCAGAGGCTCACTCCCTTCGGCTCTCATTAACCTGGATCCCTGCAGCCCTGAGCCCTCCCTAGAGTCACCTGTCCCCTAGACGGGGGAGCCTGGTGTCTGTACCTGCTGTGTTCATAAAAATTTTACTGATATACCCTGGCCACACGGCTTGAGGCGGATAATGGCAATCCAGTTGAAGTCCCGATGACTGATTATAAAACTCAAAGTTGTGAGATGTTTATGCATCTCACAGTAGCTTCCAAAAGAAAAAAAAAAAGGCTACTATCTATTGAGTGCCTATCACATGCCAGAAGCTGCACTAAGGCACTTTACATTCATTACTTCTAATCCGTAGAGCAACCCTTGGCAAGGTAGGCTGATTCCAATTTTACGGAGGAGGAAACAATTTGAGAGAGGTTAAGTAATTTGCCCAAGAGAGAGCAAAGGCTTAAACCTATGTCTATGTGAATCCAAAGTTTCCATAACCGTAATACCTGTACTTCATTAAATTATTTATATGAATACCTTATCATATAAAATGAACACTAAAATTTGGATAATATATAAGAATTACAAGTAAGTTTGAAATGCTGGAGACTCTTTTTCAATGCTACCATCTTTGTGGCCATAACTCTTGCTAACTGTTAAGGAAGAAAAAAAAAGGGAGAAAAATTAAAAAGAAACAGAAGGATTTTCAAAAATTTTTAAAGAATGTGAAGAATAAGAAGAAAACTAGAAGAAAATTGAAAAGTAAAATTAAGGAGAAATTCAAATATAAGCAGGCTTATGTTCCAAAAAAGATTAAAGGTTAATACTAAAATATTTTAAATATATGAGATTTTTTTAAAAGCATAAGAATCTAGAAGACAAGGAGATGAAACAGGAAATCCAGACTAAAATACACTCTAGTAAGGAAAAAGGCTAAAATCCATGAAATGAAAAGATGTTATATAAAAGTAGGTATGATTAAGAACTAAAATGTTTTTTTAAATCAAATAAATAACACACCAAAAAAAAGCGGGGAAAATTAAAAGAAAAAGAAAAACAAAAGGCTTGAAGAGGAAAGAAATAGAGGAGAGAGAGAGATGAAGCAGGGCAGGAAGCAGCCAGGGACAGAAGTGAGGACCAACAGGGCGGTGCAGACCGTCCTCAGGTGCAGCAGCCAGGGCAAGACACAGGAACCCAGAGTACAGGGTCTCATGTCCCCTGTGCTTTCTCTCTTAACCTCTGTCACCCAGGGCCAGCTAGGTAATGAACAGTTCCTTAGAAAGTTGGAGCACACGAATTTGTGGAACTGACTACTGTAGAGCCCTTGGGGGCTCTCCGTGGGCCAGGCTATCCCCAGAGGCAGAATCCAATGAGCCTGGCTCAGGCACCCAGCTAAGGTCCAATTCCCACCCACTGCTGTGCAGTTGGTTAAGTTGAAGTACTCGGTTTCCCCACTTGTAACAACACTTACCCTCCACAGTTGTGAGAATAAATGCAATAAATCATAAAGCTCAGTATAATGCCTGCCTTAATGGACTACGTTTCCAACAACTTAACTCATGGACAACCCTTAATCTGCTTGCCCTTCTGAGCTCCACACCCTAACTCCAGGGCTCTGAAGAACACTTTTTTGGGAAAAAAAAAATACACTACAATTTTAGTCCAAACTTTTCATTGTTCAGAGAAAAGGTCTCTGGCCAAATGTTAAAGACAAAGCTAGACTATGAACTTGAAATGCCCTAAATACTGAAATGCACACATACGCACGCACGCGCACATACACACACACACGCACACACACACACACACTCTCTCTCTCTCTCTGTCTCACCCCTCTCTCACACACACCCCATTTAGCTTTAACACAAATATTAATTTTTAAAAGAGTTCAAGGGAACTCAAATATTGGGATTTTTCACATGACTTTTCCACCATTGTTATGGCTCAGTTGTGAAGGAAAATGAAAAGCATTATACGTGAATAAATTGTTTCTCATTTTTTGTGGTTGTTGATTATATTGACCAGGTAAACCAATATTATTTTATTGGTCAGGGGAGGACTAGAAATTCAACATACTGACTCAAACTCTTTTTTTTTTCCCTACTACAACTGCCTCATGACTACCTTTTAAGTTACTTCCAAAGGGGGCAAATTAGTAACCAATAAACTTTACATTTGACTACCACCCAGCTAACAGGCCCACTTCTGCTAAGATTTGAGGTAAATAATTATCTTTTAGGAGGGGTATCTTCTTCTGAAACGCTTTGACTTATTTAAGCTGACTTTTTTACTTCATTTTCTTTTACAGCTCTATGGACTCAAAACAAACCAACCTTCTCTAACCACCAGCAGAGAAAGAGTCCATGAGGTACAAGAGATATTCTTGGGACTCTGAGTAAAACCAGAGGTGACACATGTCGGTTAAATGCTCAAACTCTGGGGCTAAACATGATGCAAGTGCAGGCTCGGCCACTCACCAGCTGTGAGACCTTGGGCAAATTATTTTTCTTCTTTCGCAAAAGTGGATAATGAGCACCTTTCTTGGAGGACTGCTGAGTGGATTAAGTGCAATAAAGCACACGGAACTTAGTGCAGAGTCTGGCACGTATGAGCATCTATTAAGTGGTAGGTGCTAGAACTTTTATTCTTGTTGCAATATTAGCAAAATTATTAAATGGGACCAAATCGTTTAGTCTGAGATATTTTTAAAAATTAGACAGCAATTCTTGTCTTGTAGTTCCTTTATTACAGTGTTAAAAGAATTTACTATGTGCTACTGCTATGTTTTGGTTAAAAGCCATCTATTTATTAAGACGGATATTTCAGCAAAGAAATAAATGAATCCTTCATGATCAATATCTCTGATACCTATCATTGTTCCCGGGTGTTCTATATAGTAGCTGTCAGTCTTTCTAAGGAAAGATCAAAAAAGATCAGTCATTTTTTGCCTAATAAAATCAAACGAGAAAGTCATGTTGCTTTTTAAAAAGCTTAGTTCTGACATATGATTTAAAAATGCTTATGAAAAACATATTCAGAAAACCATTCAAAAATTGATCATTCATCACTAGTCTCTTAGGCTCACCCAACATTGGTTTACTTAAGATTAACTATGCCTTTTAAATATTTCTAAGAGCTTCAATAAACACATAATAGAGAAATGTGTGAAATATTCATGGGGCAATTTTTTTCCATACTGAAGACTTCGGTTAGCTCAGTTGTACTGGGTTACCTGTTTTGTTGTTTCTTATTTCATACAGTGATTTATAACGTTAAGTGCCAGCATGCCTAACAGCATTTCACAATGCATGAATTCAGAAAAAATTTACAAGTTAAAATAACAGGCTTCAAAAATGAAACTGACCTCTGAAGCTTTCTTGCTGAGAAATTGCACATTCAGTAAACAGCAATGCCACCAGGAAAAGGATGAAGACTCCAAAGAAGCCTTATTAAGAGATGCGGGGTGGTCTATTGCCAATATTTGAAAAACACTCAGAGTATATTTAATTAGCCTAATTACATGGTGCGCTTACAGCTTATTATCAATGTCCTCTGACAGAGATATGTTATCCTGGCCTTGAAAGCTCGGTGCCCATAGTGCCTTGAAATGAACTTGGATGTCCAGGAATTTCCATCAGTCCCATACATTTTGGAACAAAGCACTAGTAATGTGCACAAAGTACATGTTGGTCAAAAATGTGGTATCCTTCAACATTCAAGTTTTTCTGTTTGGTGCATTTAGCTAACATAATGTGTCTCTATGATTGTTGGGAGAAAGACTCAAAGTGACATAACAGAAAATTCGCATGTTATACCATTCAAATGATAAGACTGTCATAAATTAATCTCCAAACCCATTACTATTCACTCATCCTTTAGCACTAATGCTTCCAGTCTGCCAATACATGCTATTTAAGGACTACTCACAATGAACTTGATGTTAACTAGCAGGAAGCAGGTGATATGGCATTTTCACCAAAAAACATACTAATTTTATTACCCAGTGAAGCAATCCTCATCTATATTCAACATGTCAGTAACTTTTCATACTGACATTTGAGAGTTAATGCAACAATTTCATGGAAAGAAAAATATGTGGAACATAGGATCATGTGAACTCTTGGTACTAAATTTTATTTGTAAAACACTCAGGGATTACTGTCTTTAAAAAAAATTTCAGTATCAATAAACTATGAAGAGCTGCTTTCATTTCAGAAATTCAACTTGTATGCATTCTTTCAAGTTTTTCTACTTAGAAGGGTATAGCCACAATAAAAATTTTACTGAGTTAAAGTTTTTTACAAAACACTCTATCCCACGAGAACATCTTAAAGGTCAGTTTTAAGAAGGTTCAAAGTTGAATTGATGAAAAAAAAAAAAAAGTTGAATTGATGGAAAATTACATATTTTCTTTTCTCATTTAAATAAATACTTAAAGCAAGCATCCTGAATACACCCTGTAACAAGTACACATGAACTTTTCTTTTGATATTGGGCAGTGAACTTGTGCATAATACTTCTTTTGGGGGAAAGGACAGTGACTGATTTTCCATCAAATAATTGTTGCTGTTGTTTTTCTGGTTAAAATATTATATATAACTACGCTCAAATGAATGTGGATGAGTTGAGCTGATGACATATTTAAGCAATTTATGGATTTTAATGGATTCTCTTCCACATAAATGATTTTAAAAGCCTGTAAGATGAATATATACAGATGTATAAGCTATAATTTTTTCTATTGGTGAATAGAACAAACACAAGCCTATATTTTAAAATAAAAGAGATCAATCTGGACTAACATTTATCAAGCTGCATCTAAAATAAATGGAAACAACCACCCCTTATTATTAATAGACCTGTTGACTAACTGTCCCTGAGATAAGGTATAATAATGTGACTTTATAAAAAGTCACGGTTGTGATTATTACAAAGAGAAACAATTAAGAAGGTGGAAATTGCATATCCAAGTGAAGTCTGGACAGACTCAAAGAAACTACTGGGCTAATAAATAGAGTAATGCATTAGTCAATAGATTAATAATTTTAAACCTAAGAAATTATCTGTACTAGGAGGAATCCTGGATAGAATTTAAGGCAACATTTATATGTTTTTAAAAAGAAATCCGTTTTAAAAGCAATTCTTCTTTCGGTGGCAAAGATGAACGATAGCTTCCAAATTGTATTCTCTAATGTGAAGACTTGTAAATTACCTATTCTGAAGAGAACATTAACCATTTAGGTACTAGGTACTTCTGCACTTGTTCACATCATACCAGTTTTAAGAACAGCCTCAAGAGAAAGAAATGCCACAAATTGAACAATCAATGTTGCCTTTTTTTTTTTTTTTTTTTGGGCAATTCATCACTGAACCAGCCTAACCCTAGTTAGCCTGTATACTAGGAAGTACAGATCACACAACATTGTAGAGTTTCAGGGTTGGACAGCAAAAAATATAACATAATAGAAAATGAAAATGCTTGACTATATAATGCCCCCTTCTAGTAAATAAAGTTTTGTAAATTCCTGCAGAATTTTACCCAAGGAAGTATGAATACCCTTCTCAGAGGATTGTTAAATCTGTTTGAATATTAATATAACTTCTTATAGTCAATTTCCAACTTGTTAGGTATTAACTATATGTGATTACACTCCTCCATTGTCACCCTATTAAATATTGATAATATTTTATTACATAGTGTCTACCTTACTGCATCCACATTTAGAGAAATATACTTTTAAATGTTTTTCTTATTACTCTTTTTAAATAGGCTAAGTGTGTCCACATGAAATAAAGTGATTTCTAATGTGGTGGAAGCCCTTGAGAGAACCAGTAAGCTTTAGAGGAATTTGGTATAAATGCTGATGATGTAGACAGGAGAAAATCTGCGTGTTGAGATTCAATTATATGATTTTTGAACCTTTCCATGATAACAAACATTGTCATTCGCAGCTGCCTATAGGGATACTTATAATCCTCAAAGTGTAAAAGTATGTTTTAGGATTTGCTTCTCAATACTGCTGAAAAGTCAGTTTTTTTTTAACGATGCCCAAATTTGACTTGAGATTTCCAACACGTCTTCTTTTTTTCATTTTTATTTGTTTTGGCTCTGTTGCAATGCAACAGACACAAATACTTTCAGTATATTTCCCTATTGAAACCTATCTGCCAGATTTTGTGCATAGGTAATGGTAATTAGAATACAAATATATTCTTTTCAGGATATAGAACCATCAGGCAGCTGAACTGTATTCTTTTGCATATCCGTGGGTTATATTGTGAAGGAACCTAGTATACCCAAGGGGAGCAGGGTGGCAAACGACCGGTGTGTTAAAGCCAATTACGTATCATACATAAAAGTGCACGTTAGCTACTTGAAAAAATTCACATTTATTTACTGTCAAACCGTGTTAAACTTTACACTGGATATTAGTGATGGGTTCATTATTAACAGGTTTACACAAAGGGATGAAAAGAAAAGCAGAATTTTGCTGAAACAATTTACATTTCACTAGAACTTTATCATAAAATAAATTAATTACTAAATATAGGCAGAAGGAATATGGAAGAGTAATATTTATGTTTTATTTTATTTTTTAAAAAAGAATAGGCACCTTTTGTTCACTAGAAAGTTTGTGAGAAGTGCCCAGTGCCCTCTTTGCCCCCTGTTCAAGAACAAACAGAGGGGTGACAAACAATCTTTTCTAGATTTCACCACATTTGTGCAAGGCATGGCATAACTGGCTTCAAAGAGTTTTTTTCCCCATAAAACACGTTCTTTTGGCCATAAGAAATTTAAATGTAAGAATAAGGACTAACTTGTCAAAGCAGAACACTGTATACAGTGGAAAATAAGTGAAAATGGGTAGAACTTACAATGACAAAGTGTAAGATAACATATGTGCAACC
This sequence comes from Balaenoptera physalus, assembly GCF_965194825.1. Lineage (NCBI taxonomy): Eukaryota > Metazoa > Chordata > Mammalia > Artiodactyla > Balaenopteridae > Balaenoptera > Balaenoptera physalus. Next base: position 124,777,740 of record NC_138882.1, read on the forward strand.
AAGAGCTTTACACAATATTTTCTCCAAACTCTTTAAAATTATTTTAATGACAATTATATTTCAGTTGGACACAAATGTATTTATTTTACCCTAGCAATAGAACAAAATATAATTTCTTTAGCCATTTTTGAATAGGTCATTGTACAGTTGAGGAAACATATGAAATAAGGCCTGTGGCTTGATTGCTAGTGGTTAAACATGTTTTCAATCTTTGCCTTAATGTAAAAGGTTTGCAGTTAACTGCAAACTGATGCAGAATATCTCTCCTGCTTTTCCAAGTCTTGTCAGGAACAGTAAGGTACAGTAAATTTGTCCCACAGGATTTTAAAGCCTACGTCTTGTATATAATACAATGCAGGCCTACAAAAATGGTGCAGCCATATTTACAAATTTAGTTCACAAACTGCTGCAGTAAAATGGCTGGAAAGTGTTGTTTCGCTTGTTTCACAATTTCTCTAAACAGCAGCAGAATCTTAAAATACCTGGTTGGCATCTCTTTTCTTTGTAACAAATAATTCATTTTAGTATACTCTGTGTATATACAAAGTTTTTGTATGTTTTATAAAAATTCACAGAACTGCAAGGTTCAGTCATCTTTTTTACACTGGAGAACCACAGGTCAACAGAGCCATCTCTTCAAGCAGAGTCTGAGGGAGGGAGCTGTATCAGGCCAACGGAGCCTGTCTTTATTTACTGACACTTGCATGGGGCTGCTGGAATTCCTTAGCTGCACTATTAAAGACTTGTCACCAGCTGCATTTGTCCTTCTCTGACATCTCCTTCTGGAATACACCCTTCTTTGTTAATGGGGATTATGTAGCCGTCACTATTGCCCCTGCTGATCTGGTAGCACATCTGAAGCTGATGGCCAGCTCCAAGGTTTGGCATGCTCTTATAGTAAATGTCTTCATTCTCACTCCTCCTGGATGGAGACAGGTCTTCTTCCATGTCGGGGCTGCTCTCCTGATACGGAGAGTCTCTAAGGTTGGGCATGCTTGTGTAAAGAGAGTCTCTGTTGGGGGACTGTAGGTGGTCCTCGGCCTCGGCTGTCAGCTGGGAGACGTAGCTGTCAGTCCCCTCGGGCTTCGCTTTCTTCTGGGGTTGGTACAGAAGGGAGTGAGTCCGCTGAGGAATGAGCGGCGCCTCGAGTTCTTTGTGATGGAGCTCCAGCCCTGGGTTGTCGCTGTGCATTAAAGACGAAGCATCTGCCACAATAGCGTCATCTTCGCTGCTACTCCCTCCAATCACAGGCTTGACTGGTAGTGTGAGCTCGAGGTTGTGAGCCTTGCTGCTGCCCCGTAGGTTGTTGTGCACTAATTCTGAAATGATCATTTTCTCAAACGCGGCATCATTCAGACTTAGTCCACAGTCCACGACTTGCACGCCGTCATTATAGTCCCCCTTGCGTAGTGAGTAGCTGTTGTTGAAATTACCATTTAGCGGTAGAGTATCCATGGCACTTGTATCCCTGGCATTGTTCAGTGAATGTCCTGAAACAGAAAAGGAAGGGGCTCGGTTACTGCCTCTGTTCCTTCCTCAAGAATCTTTACTTTTTTGTACAAAACTTTTTAATGTCGTTCAGGACAAAGTTGTATTTGAAAGCTAACACTTGGAAAGTGCCAGGCTTTCCTGCATTCCCAACTGTCAACAGTTGCAACCCCTTAGATAACAGGAACAAGTGTGAAAGAATAATACTGTTTTCCAGGGAGGGAAGATGGTATAGAGAATGTTGCTTTATCAATTTCGGGGAGACAGTAGTTATGAATTGATTTTTGGTCAAATCTCTGACACTCTTATAAAGACTTCACTCCATGCCCTTGCATAGTTAATGCAAAGCAATTCATTAGTGACATTTACATTTTAAAGTACGAGACTATGGTTTATAAAAATAAAATTAACAGAATTTGTCCTAAACAACACTAAATTAAAAAGGAATAAGTCACATACAAAAACTGAAGGCAAATGTACAACATAAACCCACATAACTGGCAAGCAACTCTTTAAACAACATTCTAACATTTCCTTTTTCTGGAGATGAAGTGAAAAAAAGAATGAAAAAATGGACAGACACAAAGAATTATGTTAAACAAAGACAGCCGTCTCTCATACTGACTGGACCAGGGGCCCACAAGCACCATCCAACAACACGATAGACAGCAGGTGGAATGACTCACTTTGGACAACTCACATCATGTCTGTCTGCTCAGGCTATCTGGCCTAAGAGTAGCTGATATATAAAAGAAAGTAAAATGATTTATTGTAACATGATGAAGAATTTCTAAGCTTCTCAGCAACTTAGTCAGAGCAAGGGTTCAACAAATTAGATTACCAGCAATAGCAGCCTTTTACTTTTTCATTGAATATTTCTTATTATTTTGAACTTTTATTTGGTACTAATAGTCTAACAGCAATGGCCCCAGGCTCCTATTGGTCAAAGTTTGCCTGCAGCCCTGCAGTCTGCATCAGTCACAGTGACAGCACCGAATGAACCAGCAGAGTCTACTGTACGAGACTGGCCCACAGACACCATGGGCGTGGAGGTTAAACGCAGAAATGTTAGGAGATTTCTTAAGTATGGGTCACAGAAATTAAACCAAGAATAAATATCAACTGTGGAATGGGAAAAGGGTGTCAGCCTTGGCTAATATATTTTTATTTCTAAAGGAATGAAAGATTGGATACGTCTGCTGAAGATATGAAAAGAGGTTCAGGAGGAAAAAAAATATGGTAACATGCTCTCTTTGAATCAGAGTTGTATTTTTCTACAGACACATAAACATGTAAACTAAGACATCACAGTGCTTCTCAGGCAGATGGAAAAAAAAAGGTTTTAGAGAAAATTAAATGGTCTGTACCATGGAAAGTTAGGTTATTCGTTCTCAAAATCCTAGAGAAAAAAAATCACTTGTCTACAGATAGGTCTGGAAAAAAAAAGAATGAAATGATGTTATTGAAATGAGACTGACCACTGTGAGGCTGCTGCATTGTATGCAAGGCTTGGAGGAGTTTAGGAAAAAAATTAATTCTTTGAAACAATAGGAAATTTCCCTTTTTAGTGCTCACTCCACTCTTAAAGCTGCAGATTATCCTAGAAAACTCAATGTCATGACCAATAAATACCTAATAAATGCTCAATTAATTATCATTAGCAGAAAATGAGAAAATGGGGGGGGTCATATTTATTATTGACTCATCTTATTTAAAAAATTCTGATCCAACTTCTACATTTGAAAAGCTGACAATTCGATTTGTATCATGCTCCAAGGCATGTTTAACAAAACGAAGTTACGATAGTTCTTTGCACGGCTTCCTTTAGCCTCGTTGACACAAATCTCCAGCTTTATAAATTTATATATGTGCCACAAACTTTAGAAGATCTACTACTAGGAAACATTTGATGTTTTAAATTATAAGTGACACGGGGATCAGTTGCTAGCATTTGTTTCCTCTGTTGAGGTTTGACCTTGTCATTTTTCTTTTTATTGTTGTTTAATAAATATAAAAATATATACTGGGTCATCCAAAAGGTGTTTTCTATGATATACTGCAGATTTAAGCACATCTTTGGCTGGTTTTGAAGAGGCAACTTTTTCTGCCCAAGTTCAGGTAATTCACTGGAAGACTTTCCACAGCCTGTAGCAAGATTACTGTGGGAATGCAGAAATGATAAGTCAATTATTAAGCATTCTGGTTGACAGTACCTCAGGCTTTAAAGAGCAAATTATTTCAGCATTGCATGTACTTAAGTATGGACAGCATTTGCTACAGACCTCTATTACTGACAAAAGGCAGTACGTATAGATGTACTGTTTGAATTTGGAAACATTTGAGTTGCAAATTGTGAACCACTTGCCCGCTGAGTCTACTTCATGACTGCTAGTTATGTTTTAATTGTGCCGGTTAAAAATCATGCTGAAAAAATTTACATTTGATAGGCAAAGTTAAGTTTTACTCCCATACTTGTCTCTCTGTAGGTTGCTAGAGGAAAGCATAAGGAAAGTAAGAAAAACAAGAGAATGAAAAGAGAAGCTGCAGTTACGTTAAAAAAGAATGTCAAGAAAAAAAAAACAAAACGGAAACGAAGTTCTGTGTTTAATTTAGTGGCAAATATCAATCACAAATAAAGATTATATGCTAACTGTAATTATGCAATAACTTGCACCAAACTCTTGAGAATTCTGTTAATATTAAATATATATATATATATATTTTAAATAAATAAGCTATTAGAAAATACAGTAAAATACAGGATGGGTTAGTGACAATCTCTCCCCCTCCCCCAATAAAAAACTATAGGTATAAACTGACTAATATTAACTTTATTCTTAAAGTTTTTTAAGAAGAAAGAAAAACTACCATAAAGCTGCACTATACTATAGTTTGGTTACATTGATAATGCTGGAGGTAGTTTTCTATACCTAGGCATCCAAATTATTAGCTAAGTCATGCCAGAAGCAAACTCCGTCAGCAAGCTTTAGAGTCAACTGAATAGTATATTACATAGATAGGATACCTCTAAATGATATAAATCTTGAAGATGGGCTCTCAGACCATGTGATGTCAGTCCTGTAATAATATATTAAGATTTATGCCACCTGTGTCAAAAACATGGATAATTATTGGTAAATACTATCATGACTGAATTTTTACTATAATATAGTGCAGTTTTAGAAGCCTGGCACGGGCAATACCATAATGCTTTTTAACTGAGAAATTAAGGATGTAATAGTAAGTATATGGCAACTTGAGTGTTTTAGAAAGAGGGCAAAGATCAGAGTTCTGTTTAGCAGCAAAGAAAGGTAGTTGTATTCGTAAGGATAAGCACACCTGGTGAGTTAAACACAGGAGCTGAAGGGGCATTACATACAACTGTTTCAGCGAGCAATGTGTTATAGGGGTTGTTAGTGCCGTGGGGTCGAAGAAGAGGGTTTGTTAGTAGGTAATTGCCAGTCATTCCTAAAGCAAAGAAACAGAAAAAAATACATCAGTTCTCTTATTTTAGTGTTGCAGTTGCAGTAAAGTACTTTTCGTATTCATCAAGGGTAGTGGATAAGTTGGCAATGGAAAATCTGCTGAAATTTTCTGACTGTATTTGAACTACTAATTTGAAGGAGAAAGGGAAGAGGGAAGTTAAATTTCAGCAATTCACAGGTGCTTTCTAAGTCCCCCAAGTAAACACCTGCTGAGGATGACATTTACTAATTTATACAAAATCACTGTTAAACAAAAATGGCAATTAAATGCACAGAGATCAACATTATGTTTCAAGATGTTACTGCTTAATATTAAAAACCTAACCACTGAGGCCCAGAAGAGGGAATCTCAAACTTTCAGAATTTACAGGTGTGGGATTATCCCTCATGAAAACATCGGTGTTAATACCAACTCTGATACAAGCAGGAGGAAAAACAACTTTCACAAACAGGTAAAAAGTATGACACATTGCACCAAGCTTCTCTTAGTAAATGCAAGAGCACACATGCTGAGGGGAAAAAAGAGACTGTGTATAATGAATTATTAGACCATTCACAAATTCTATACAACAAGAATTCTCCTTCTGTAATCTTATTTGCCAGGTTTCAAAAATGAATCACTGAATAATTCATTTCCTTTTTGATAGTCATCTTAACAGAATTAGGTAAAACATCAGAGCAATGGAATAAACACACATTTCACTCATTCTAATTGACAAATTACAAACCTTTCAATACTTATCAAACATGCGTTTTGCATAGCTAATGTAATTTGGCTAAAAATATTTTAAAATTCAAGTTGGTTTTGATGCCATACATGTGCTTTTTTTCATTTTAAACCAGAATCTCATCAGAACAATGTCAACAATGAAGAATGGCTTTCATACTACATTGTGATAAAATGTAACATATTATATTACAAAACAGTACATCAAAACTGAAATTACCTGGATAAATTACCTTTCCAAGAATATATCCAATAATATATGATTTTTTTCAAAATAAATTGAAATTTACTAAACTTGTACTCAGGAATATGTGTCTGTACATGTACTTGTGCCCTTATCTGGCTAAATTATTTTATTTGCCATATTATTTTAAGTTGGAATTATATCGATTATGTGATAAGTTTAAGGCTATGATTGTAGATACATTAAATAATAACAATTCAAATATAAAAATTACTTTGTAAATTCTCATGTAGTTTAATTATTTGTTTATGAAGAGTTAGTATAAATGTTTTGACATTTACTTTTTACTTTTTGAAAGAAACGTAAAAACAGAAGAATTTTACAAATAAGAATTTTCACTGCAAAACTGGCACTGTTTAATGTGAATAGTAGTTATTCTAATTATACTAATGTTTTAAGAAGAAAACTTTCATAAATGTACGTTTAGAAAGAATAAATCTGTATTCACTAGGAAAACATTTTAATCTGAGGCAAAGCATGCTCTCAGAAATTACTTTTTCCAGCCTCACTCTCTTAACGTGGTATTTGAAATCATTCTTTTTGCATTACATTATTGAATAAAAAGAATTTATATGTACTTTAATAAAGGATAAAAGATGACTCAACAGGTTTAAGAGCTTGTGATATAAACCGATTTGAGAGGAAAATTCAGCATTTTCTCTAGAATTATTGCAAATTGGCAAAAGGCACAAAATTTAAATTGTAAACTCAAATTTTCCTAGTAACTGACCTTGATTAAGTGTTGAAGTGCTATTGATGTCACCTGAGATAAAAGAAGATTCAGATTGTTTTCTCACAGTGTCATTCCACATCCTTCTTATACGACTCTATTAACATAAAATAGCAAGACATATGTTATGTTAGTTTTCCCAAGCTTACCTTACATTAAAGACACACAGAGATGTACCCTAAACAATCTGTGCAGAATTATCTTTTGACCTTTTTTAAAAAAAATGTGTGTTGATTCTGTTCTAGAACTAAGGAAGTCTATATTCCTCTGTTGCTTCTCTACTAAGGAGTATTTAATATTCCAATCTTAAAAAGAGTGTTCACTTATTGTCTTTTTTTAAAGTGGAGATGGCTAGTTAGTCAACGAATGTTTACTGAATGCCTACTGAGTCCTGTGCTATGTGAGCTTAGGATATCTAATGATTATGACATACTTCTTAAAAAAGTATACCTCTCAAAAAAGGATGTTTACACTTAAAGAAACACCTTGAAGAAATACTTAGGAAGAAATTAAAACCAAAATACTAAGAAGGCAAGTATTTGCTACCTAGATCATTATAATGAGGAGACAATTAGTACATCTGAAAAGAACATGTCTCAGAAGGCTTTCCATAAAGAAGATTAATTAAAGATGCTGTCAAACTCTTTGTTACCTGTGTGCCAGAGGAATACCGAGCACTGGTTCTGGTGGTGGACGCCTTCACTGAACTGTGAGGGCTTTCAGTTGGGAGGCCGCCACAGCAATACGAGTGTCTGAAGCACTTGCCATATTCTTTTCGTACCTGCATTAAATAACCACAAGACCAAGGGATTAATATAAATATACTTGCTCCTCTCTCTCTCTCTCTAATTAAATGAGCAGACAAGACAAGAAGTCCCACTAACACTTTTCCGTGGAGATTACAAAGTCAAGTTCAATTGAAACTGGTGAAATGGTAATCAGAAAAACACCTCTGTCCACTAGACTGGCTAGTAGGATCTTTAAAGGGTGATACCAAATGTAGAAATGCTTTATACCCTGTTTTCATTATGCAAATGTTATTTATTAATACAATGGTAATATCTTAAAAGCCTTATTCCAGCTACAGCCTTAGTAAACCCAATTTTCTATTTCATGCTAAGAAAATAAGATAAAAAATTTAGTATTTTCCTTGCTTAATTACATTTAACCACTTGTAATTCAGTCATTTAAGGTTTATGTGCTTCGTGTCCTCTTAGGTAGGTCAGTACATAAACTTCTTTTACTAGATTGCATGGTGTTGCAGGTGACCTCTTTATAATGAAAGACTTTGGCACAAGAATAAAGGAAAAAAAGTCCTTTGATACATATGCCATTAATTAGGATGGAATGTTTTCTTCATTTTCTGACGTGTCTAGCTCTAACATTTAGTGTAGAGAGTCTAAGATGCCTATTCACTTTATTAGCACACAAGGGAACTATTTAAGCAATTTCCATTCACATTAATGAGGTACCCATGTAATTTCCCTTTTCCCCTGAAGCTTGGACATATGAATAGATAGAAAAGTTGTCAGGCCTAAAAGAAAGTTGAAACTTTAAAAAGTGAGGTCCAAACAACTGCTAAATAATAGGGCCCCACTTAGGTGGTCAAGAATTGGGAGGAGTGGGGGAGAGTTCTGGATTCTGTGTAGCTTTACTGGCATAGAAACAGGTTTCATTGAGGCTAAGAGCCAGACTTTGAAATTACAAGACAGAAGAAGGAGAGGCTGCATAAGAAATTATTTTTTCTAGTAGGTTACAAAAAACACTCAAAGGCTTCCCCCTCCCCGCCCCACCCCCCATTTCTATGCTCAATATCTGCCTGCAAAGGCCAAAACTTTGACACTTATTCCTTGGGAAATTAGAGAATTAAAGTCACTAATGACCTTTTAAATCTAAGTGCACTTGAATTTTCATCCTCTTAGCTTTATTTAATTGTATCTATTAGAACAAATAACAATGGGGTTGAATTTTCAAAGCATTTTCTCTGCCTAAATATGCTCACTCAAGCAGTTAGAACCATGATTTTAACTAAATCATCTTATATTCTTAACAATTCATCCTGGCAGCACCCAATAGGACATATCCAAGACTAAGTAGAACTTGTTCAAAAGAAATATAACACAATGATTTTAAAATGTAATTGTTAATTAAAAAGCATAGCAAAATCTCTGTAAAATTAATATACAAACTCTATGAGGAAATAATGATGACCTCATCCTTTTTCTGCTAAGTTTATGCTTTGTCAAAAACATTTGACAGAAGGTATGACTATGTGATTATCTGCATGTATATAAAATGCTCATCTATGCAGAAAATATATAAAAACCAAAGTAATTACAAGGTTATACCTGTATAATGTTTAGAAAGTTAAGGTTCAGTGTTATTAAATAATACATGATACCTCACAAAAAATTTCGGCACACTTAATGGCTATTAACTGCTCTGAAATCCTATATAACCAAGACAACGGCAATCAAAATGGTATTTTATCCAAATAATACCCTCCGGTGTTGGTTTTGCCTAATGCCTATATTGCTGTGAATGTACATTATATTTGTCAGTATTGCACATTCCACTGTCATTATCTCACAATTATAGCTTATTCAGAACTGATGGAAGTAACAACACTATCATCTTGTCAGGACTGAAAACATAATAGTTTTCACTTTCACAACTCTATTTCTCTGTTCAGTTTAGTGACCAACTAGGAATAACAGAATAAAAAGACTACATTAGATATGCAGACAGGGAAAGGATGATACCTGGTGATAGGCATAGACATTTTAAACTTAAATGGTAGCTAAGCTATCCTCTTAGGTTTAACATCTTCTTGTAATAGATTAAAATTTTTCACCTTCAACTTTAATTTTTGAATCAGTTTTGCTGACTCCACTTAACATTAAATCAGGACAAAATAATAAGATATGAGATATGAAATTGCTGGGTTTTAAGATCTTTCAAAATTACTCAGAAGACAACATTGATATTCATTTTTTTGTATATCTTGTGCTTTTAAAATTTAGACCATTTATCCTTATACTCAATTTTGTTTTGAACCACTGCATTCCTTTTACTGAGCAAAGGACAAGATTATTTAACTTTTTATTTTTCTTGTATACCCTTTGCACAAAGCATTTTTGTAGACTCCAAAGAAGAAATCTTAACATAAGTATCTAGTTTATAATATTCCCAAATTGACATTCAAGAGATGATTGGTATTGACACATTTTACATGTGAAGCCTGAGCTTCCTGACTTTCATTACAATTAATTTATGATTAAAATATAATGCTATTAATAATATTCCAGTTGTAACTTAAAACCTTCCCTATTATATGCATTATTTTCAAATCAAAGAACAAGTTAAGCAGAGCCTCTAAGTGTTTTCACTTACTTTCTTTTGGAGAGCACAGTGAAAGATGAAAATGAACACTCCCTGGAAAGCATTAAAGATGGTGAAGAGATAAGCCATCACAATAGTCTCCTCATTAATAAAAAGCAACCCAAATGACCAGGTTAGGCCAAGAAGACACAGAAGAGCGAAAGCACCAAGCACCCAAGACCTGAAAAAATAAAGTGCATTTCATTAACAGGTTCAATGAGAGAACAACACACATCACACTTAAATATTAACATATCAGTAGTAGCAGTTGACTTTATGTCCACATTCAAATTCAACAGCATTTTGGCTTTAACCTTTCATTGATTAAAGAAAGAACAATAGCATTTAGTACTGCAGTCTCCAGTGAAAACAGCAACAGCAGGTATGACCTTTTCTTACTCAGAATAAACAAGGTATGAAAACTATATTAAAATACAAGGTGTAAAACATCCCCCGTGACTTTATTGTCTTTTATGTGCATTTTGGTAAAAGAAATTAAGGAGTCCTTAATTAGTTTACTCCTATATTTTTATTCCTGTGGTGCACTCAAGACACTGAATAATGTGACACATACAGAAAGGTTAAATGGCAGATAATCACTTAACACCTAAACTTCAGATTCTAAGAAACTAATCTTAGGTGAACCTAAGGTTTTATAACTGAAGCATGAAGAAGCCTAGCTGAAATGAGACAAAAACATGAGAACAACTTCAAAATAAAATAATTTGGGAGAGATTTCATCATGAATAGCTTAAGGAGAAAGGAACTGTAGAAAATAGGACGGAATGAGAGGATTTAAAGTCAGTGCATTCCATGTCTAACTAATGATCTTACTTGATAAATGGCTTATTATCTTCATAGCTAGAAAGCATTATAAGCAGAAAAGAGAAACAAAATTATTAGACAGAATTAAAATAGAAAGTAATAAGAAAGCATTTATATATTTTATAAAATTAGTCAAAATTAAGAAAGTCAAAATGCAGAGGCAAGCAATTAAAAAATAAAGGCATATTATAGTTTAAAATATTCTAGCAAATAAGATATTCCAAAATAATTATAAAAATTAAGGGCAATTCATGATATTGACGGATTTGTAAAAAATATAAATCATGCCATAAATTTGTTAATGTAGGGTTCTACCTTACCCAGGTAAGTCCGTATTATAGTAGCCATCACAAACACGGTAATTACTGGTGTAGATGAGAAGACAGAAAGAGGAAAAGGAAGAAAAGAGAGAGATGCTAAAGATTAGCTCTCTCTCTTACCATGCAACATGCAATGAAGCTGGCACTAACCTATCTAAAACTTTATCTAATTTAAAAAAAATTACCCTTACTATAGATCTGCCATTTTTAACATTAAAAATATTTTCCATATCCCATTATAACCAACTTGAACAATACCTCCTCAAATTTTAAGTTAACTCACATTTTAAAAAATTACTCTGAAAATGCTTTTATAAGACGACTTAATGAATCAACAGCTATCAATTTTTTGTTAATTAGATAACATTTTTTCCATCGATAGGATATTGCAGTTTTTTTCAACATTGAAATAAAGTAAACATTTATTTAATTATCATGAAAACAACAGACAATCTCCAAGTTAACAATAGTAATGGAGTAAATTCTCTTAGGAAAACAGGATTAGAAGTAGAAACTGCTCAGAATCCTTAATAAATCAAAAAGTCATTTAACAAAACAAACTTAATATAATCATATCAGTCATGCAAACAGGAACATCATATTGAATTGCATTTTAAATTCAAATGAAATTGCTACAGTGATATGGAATTTCCACAACGCCACTGAAACAATTTCCTGGCTTTAGATCAAGACAGAAATTATTACCTAATTTTTGACCAATGTCTGTGACATGGTAACAGTGAGACTCAACCTTGATCAGTAAAATTTCATTCTGAATAATTTCTACAGGTGAAAGATGGTATTCATGTATTCCCTGTGGAGAATACCTTTCACTTAGTTTGTCAAGCAGCAAAATTAAAATACGAAATACTTACTTAATGTTTTCCAACCTGCTAGAATCTGGTTTCAATGTGTTTGAGTGCTTCACCATTTTGCACAATGTGATCACCAGGAAGATAATATTTAGCTGTTACAACAAATAAAGAATTAGATCACTACGACAAACAGTAAAAATTAATACATTTTTGCCAATATATTTAATGGGTTAATGCAGTTAAATATGAATAACACAAGTATATGGTATTCACTGATTCAATTCTAGTTTATTTATGCAATGATCAAGTTGAGTCTAAATAAAAAAATACTCTGGCTATGTATGATCGATTTTTTAATAGATCATTTGACATGAAATTGAAACCTCATTAAATCAGTATCATGTGGTGATGATTAAATAAATTTGACAGCCTAAATTAGTTTCCTTAGCTAGAAGTACTCCAGGGCCTAAAAACCATCTAATGGAAACATAGAAGTGAATTCCTTAGAAGGGGCATTTACATCATGCAGCTTATAATGGAAAGATCCCTGAATTTGGGACCCTAAGACTTAGTTGACAGTCTAGTTCTTGATTTTGACTGATTAAATGATGAAAAATAACATTTGCATACTCTTTTTGTAAGGTAATGGTGAAGATCAAACGAGATAAAATATATGAAAAATGTTAGCTGGTTATATAAAGTAAGATAAACTTTAAAATATATAAATGTATTTGCTATTTAAGTGTTAAAGACCATCATTTCTTTCTTCCTGATGTCTCTATACTGTATGGAAGTAGGTAAATTCCAAAGGCTGTTTTGAGTCCCTCTAAACACTCAGTTGTACAAAGAATGTAGGTGCAACAAACGCCAACCGGGGAAGATAGAACCTGACATGGAAGGACAGTCTGGCAGGTCAACTTGAGAGAACTCAGAAGAAAAGAGTTGCTTTGACTGAGGAAAGTTAAAGGTTTGTAATTTGCATTTGCGTCTACGGAAGCCTGGCAGAATGCTGGATGGAGTGAAGGCAGTTCCATTTTTATGCTCTAAAAATAAAACTATGCTAAATTGCTCCTGGATTTTTTGACATTTTATTTACTTCAGATTATTACTTTAAAAAAGACAAAATGAAGTTATTTTGTGAGGATTAAGTGATTTAGTGAAGGCACAAAGGGTATATTCAGAAAAGGACCCGTTTATATGTAGAGACGAAAGCAATTCCTTGGTAGTAAACAATCGACATAACTTTGTTACAGTAACGTGATTATTTTTACTGAGTCACAATACCATCTGATAAAATGATAACATTATTTTACTCATTCATCACCACTTCTGATTTTATAACTAGGAAAAATGATGTAAGGCAATAAAGAAAATTTCCAAGTCCTTCCTAACGAGTTTACGGAACAGAGCAAAGGTTTTAAGCTGTGTATCAGTCATTTTGTCTACTGTGCCTTGTTATTTCTCTTAGATGTAGAATTTCCTCTTAAGGACTAAAATAGGTATAATTTGCAAGTGCTGGCAGAAGCATTCCATTAATTACTTGAGGACAAAAGAAGCTCTTTGCTTAAAAAAGTACTTAAAAATTAATTTCTTAAAATACTTGTCTAGAGAAAAAGTAAATAAATTGGTAAAAAAAAATGTCTAGCTTTATATTCTGAAGATTATAAAGTCCAGTTGGTCATACATAAATAAAGGCTTACATTTTCAGGAATATTACAATATGATTCATTTCATTCAACAAATATTTATTGACCTTACTGCTCCACACAAGAATGTGCTTATTGTATAGGGATAAGACACAAATTTTTGCCTTTGAGAAATTAGGGAGATCTTTGTGATAGTACAATGAATACTTAATTTGATTTTAAAGAAGCATGGTACAGTTTATCTCTAATTTTTTTAAAGGCAAAATCAGTAGTGCTTTTACTTTTTATTTTATATAACGGTAAGCCTTAACTAGGACAATAGGAATGGTTAAAAACAAGTACTCCAAATAATCCTAAAAACAAACAAACCAACCAAAATCCATATAAGGAAACAAAGTAGTTACAACTCTTAGGTAAGAATGGCTGCCTTAACAGATACATAATCAAAATCTTTTAAACCTCCTGACTCTTCTTTTTGAATGTCCTGATAAAACTGTTCATTTCTTTTATTACAAACTTCCAGACCTAGGGTTGCCCTCTACCCCAACACCTTTTGTTAAATAATTTTCTGAAGTACAAAAGGGCCACAATTTGGAGCTCATTATTTTCTAAGCATATTACTTATCCCCTCAGGAATAAAATAATAGTAGTGGTAGTAGTACATTCAAGGAAAGAAAAAAAGTTATTACCCACCACAATGTCTAAACCACAAGGAAAGTAAAGAATGTGAATGTGAAAAAAATGTGGATGTATCAAGTATTATGCTATAAAAAGAAAATGAGTACAAAATGTGAACTCGTGGGGGTTACATCCATCCAAACATATTTTTCAATGAAGAAAAACCAGGCCAAAAAAAAAAAAATCAGTTATTTAAGAACTAGCTCATTTTCCAATAAAATTGAAATGAAAATGAAGTGTACCTATGTAAAAATAGAATTAAAGCTTAAATATGATACAAAGACATTTGTTTCTTGTTAAGACAGAACTAACCAACTTGAAAATGCCACAGAAAACATATTTCATTTAATCCTTAAAAAACAGACTGTTAGATGCATCTCTCCTCACACTACTGAAGTTTTTAATGTTATACATGTGTTCAGTGTTTCTTCCTAGCTACAAAGATAATACAGTCAAAAGACATAAAGTTCAGAAAATTACAGGGAAAAAAAAATACCCCGCCCACAACGTATAATCCTATCTCCAGAGGTAGTAGGTAGCACTTCGATAACCATTTTACAAATCTGTGATGTTAATTATCTTGCCAAAGACTACTTAGGTACTATAATGTCAATGCTGAGATTCAATATACTGTCTTCTGGCTCCATGGCTCCAGTCTTGTCAACAAAATTAACCAGTTTATTCTGGTTGAGAAAATTAGGAGTCTTCTAACAAACCAAAGATATACTAGTTTTGTATTTTTTAAAAAAAGGTTCCACTTCTATAAAGAGTAATCTAATTTACCACTCAATCAGAGATGACCAATGAGTTGAAGATATAATATTAAACTAATTAATACATAGAGCACACTATCAAAGAAATCCTAAATGACATACGAAGGTGTGCTCTTCAAATGATTTCCACTTGATGGGCTTGCCATAATAACCAATTCTCCATTCCTTTGCAAAACACTACCATCCCATAATCAGCAAATAGCTAAAACGTCCACACACTTTTATTCCCACTAGCCAAATTGTACTTTGAACAGTTATTTGTGTTTTCTTAATCCTGTCTGTGCTAGTTATATTCATACACAGCTAAACATCACACAAACCCATAAAACCCGAGTGGGGAAATAAAGCTATTGTTTCTAGAATACTTAAAATCAAATGTTTCAAGAAGATGTTTGAAAAGTGAGTCTCTTTAAAAACAACTTAAAATCCTAGAAAAATAATCATAAAACCACAGAAGGACTCTTGCAGTCAGATTGTTTCACAAGTGTCTGAATTCTCCAATTTACAGAAACTGAAAATAAAAATTTAGCCAACACACTAATGGTTAAGTTGCCAAGAAATTTAGTTAAATCCAACACTAATTTAGTCTTTGAAATACGACAACGATATATAATTACTGAGGCAATGGTATCTTTAATAGGAGAAAATAACATCATTGTAAGACAAAGTAATTATGAAAAAAGGCATGCAAGACTTATTGTGAATCACAGCGTAAGAGCAAAAACTGCTAAGCATGAGATATTTTTCTTTTCCTCAACTCCACATTAAAAAAATTTACCAAAAAAAGTCTATTATTTAGCTATTGAACATTTTAATACATTGCCACCAAAATATACGTGAGTGAAATATTTTCTGGAATTAAACAGAACACTTACTGAAGTGTTAACAAATTCTTTAAACTGTGGTTTTACAGTTCTCTGATTTTCTCCAGTGTCTAAAAATGTAAATGCTAATTTTTAGTTTCATGGATAAATACTGTTCCTACGATCTTTTTCAGGAGGCAATACACTCTAATAAGAGTTATAATTTTGTATAATAAAACATTTCAATAGATTTTCTTC
Source organism: Balaenoptera physalus (assembly GCF_965194825.1). Taxonomy (NCBI): domain Eukaryota; kingdom Metazoa; phylum Chordata; class Mammalia; order Artiodactyla; family Balaenopteridae; genus Balaenoptera; species Balaenoptera physalus. Next base: position 124,793,913 of record NC_138882.1, read on the forward strand.
TTTTCTCTTCTACTCTTATTCTCTTAAAATGTAACTATGGGAATCAGAACAAGAAATAGAGGGGGCAAAAAAAAATCTTTGATAAAATCTATTGTCCAAAATAGTCACTTGAAGACTGAAAACCTTAGTTTCAAATGATGTACTGAGTTCTTTCTTCTTATCGTTTTCCCTATGACATAAATGGCTCTTTCTAGCCATATACTTCTGTGCTTCTTTTTTTGTTCTGGTTAAAGTAAGCAATTTCTTTCTCCTCACTTTTATTTCTTCCCAATTTATTTTTCTGTATTTGGTATGCATTTAAAAACTAAAGAAATCACAACCATCAATGCAGAATTCTCCCTATTTCTCACTGGAAGGCAGGCAAAAAGGGTGAGAAGAATTGTCTCCACCACCCAACTGCTGTTCTTTTCCCTTCAATTCCAATGCAGCCAGTTTTTGCCCTCTTGTTTTTTGTTTTTTCTTTCCAACATAAATGTTACTAAATTTAAACAGAGTATTTTGGGATAGGTTGAAAGGTGCTATGCATCAGTGCGAAAGGAAAAAGATGGAGTTACAGCTATGTACATAAAGATTGTCTACAGCTGGTATATATGTCATTAATCATTCATGTAGAAGCCTCTAGTAAGTACAAGTTAATAGGATTGTGTTACATGTTGTATGTCAACTCACCAGCCTTAATGCCTATACTGAAGATTAAGTTTGAAGAGGCAACTCATCCAGGAATTAATCAGATTTTAACTCTTCTGTGTGTGTGTGTGCGTGTGTGTGTGTGTGTGTGTGTGTGTTCAGGTAAATAGGTAGATGGGTACCTCTTAATAGAATTCTATGTGAAAGAGTGAGACCAAATTAAAAAGAAAAGAATTTTCCTATTCGGCTAAAAAGAGTTAAATCACTAAATGGGGCATTCTTTCTCTTTCAATAACAAATAATACTCTTCTATGTATCTCCAAAAATAATTTCATAAATTACTGTTTAAATAATCTGCCAGTGTAAGTTGCTGATAAAATTCATCACTACTTGATGATATGGCTTAGCTAATCCTCACCCATATTGATGAACATGAAAATACAAAGAGTTTAAAGAAAGAAAAAGGTACCATAGATTATAGGAGTGCGCAGTTTGTTTTATAGTAATCGACCTGCTCAATTGAATCATATCCATTTGAGCTTAGCAGCTTAAAATTCATTCCAAAGCTTGCCGTCCTGACATGGATATGATAAGACAGAAGAACAGAAACACCACTCTGAAGTAACCTAACTGAACTGCACATGTTCTGACCCTTTTTGTCCTCCCTAGAGCTTTTGCTACCTGGCAAATGCAACTCTAAAACTGCACTTGTATCTCCAGATCTTTGCTGTTAGCCAAGCAGAAACCTATTTCTCCCTGGGACTAGCGGCCAGAGAGGTGTTCTCTGAGGAAGACTTCTAAGTGAGTGTGTGAGCTGAACTCTTACTGAACTGAATTAATTATTAACGATGCAGATGGAGCTGTCCAAATGATAAGAACAGCTCCTGACGTGTCATGATCCAAGCTTTCATTAAACCATTTCAGGCATACTAATGGTTTCCCACTGCTCATTACTTACAAGCACTTTTCTCATAGATATAATAACTCTAGTGCCTGTAGGCAAGACATTCTATAGAAATACAGAAGTAGGAAGTTTTATCTTCCATAACATGTTTTTTTCCTTCATTGAAAATTATTAAAAATGTACACTTATTTAATACTACTAAGTTACATGATTTCAATTCAGAAAAGCTGGAAATGCAAAACTATGCTTTCTAGGAATATCAATAGGTACTTTTTGTTACTCCTTAAAAGGACAGTATACAATATAATTTATATTGTATAAATTTTTAAACTGTGTCTGAACTGACTTTTAAATGACCTGTATCACCATAAGGATATATACAGGTAAATATATTAATACTCAACAAACATGTGCTGTACAATCACATATCTCACTTTAGGTTACATTTGAGATAATGTTTTACACTTCAATACCGCTCTGTCTTTCTGTGTCGGGACGATTAGAGGGCAAAGCAATTGCAGGAGAAGAATTACTCCCAGGATCTGTACTGTGATTGCTACCTGCTGTTTTGTTTTGTTTTGTTTTGTTTTTAAGTTGGGAACACCAAAGCCCTTCACATCTCAACGTAAATGACTTGGTAAAGGATAATAATGACAAGACTAAAAAATAATGGTAGGCTCTCGCTATAAAAGGGCAATATAATAAAACATCCTTTACCTCTTTTCTTACTGGAAGCTGAGTACATATGAACATTAACTCCTTTCGCCCAGTGAAATGTTTTTTAATACTCTAAAGTCAGTATTTATCTTCAGAGATAGAAAATAAACAAAACTGCAGTAGGACAGAAGTATAGATCAAATATCCCTAAAATGATTTTTACAATTTTCAAAGTATCAGTATGTTCGGCCAAAGGGTCAGGGGAAAAAAAAAAAAAGCTTGAGTCTTTAAGGATCATACCCCTTTCATGTCAGCTGTTTGTCATTTAATTCAAGATAGGCTTAGGCTGTGTCAGCATAAGTAAACCAAGAACAAAAACTGGGACAATCATCTGGATTGAATAATTCTGATGAGAAATCAGCTTTCCTAGGAACACTTGAGAGTGTTTTACTGGTTCGATTCATACAGGCATTCATCTCAAATTTACATTTTGCTTTCATAAGTAATTGTATAAAAGAATTCATTTTAGTGACAAAAGTATATATACTTGAAGTAGTTTTAAGTTTCCTTGAACTACTAAAATATTTTAATTTTATTGAAATACTAGTAACTATAATTGTAATACTATTAACCGTAGAAATATCTTAATAAGCTTACTTGTGTCACCTTTTTAAAAGAAAAAACAACCTTAATAGGAATAAACAGTTATAGGCAATATATAAACTTGATTGTTTCATTTTCAATCTTCTAATGGTCAATAAAACTTATTTGTAACAGCATGATGCTAAAACTGAGTGAAAAGTTTTAAATCCAAATATTTCAGCTTTTTAAAAAAATTTCAACTATATTTCAAATATTTGACTAGTGATAATTTAAGTTAAAAAATACCTTAATGTCATTATACTTAAGTTGTATCAGGTTTATTTTAAAATAAAATTTCTTAGAAACCAATATTTTTATTTGGTATTTTAAGTCTTAGAAAAGTAATTTTATTTCTAATGAGTTTAAAATTTATTTAATATTTATTTATTACGCTAAGCTTAAAAAAACCTTTTTTGTGCCCTAAAAAGAATTTAGGGTGTGGACATTTATTTAAAAGTACTAACTTACTATATGGAAATGAAGATAAATATTAAGCTAGTGTTCTTTCACTTCTATAAAACATTCAATTCATAAATGCTACACAGGCTTGGTGCAGAGCTAATACTATAGATTTTAAAGATATAACTTCCTGAACTAAACCTCTTAACAAAAAATTCCACTACTCAAAACCAAAATATACTATACATATCAGTTATTCCTTTCTAATTATCAAACTATTTTAAAATCATGCAATCTTAACATAAAGATTAAGACCTGAAATTTTTGCAAATTAAATTACAAATGAGGGAAAAGTATTTCTTAAAGGAAAGAGTGTTTTTAAAAATAGTACTAATTAGCAAGTGTATAAACTCTCAATAATGATATCAAATGTAAAATATACTACATAATTTTATTCTGTAAGCTAGACATGCTTATAAATCTTTGAATGCACAGATAAATTAACAGTAAAACAAATTATCCCCATTTCAATTGTACTGCTAAAGCAGCAAACTAAAAATGAAGGAAAAATAGAGTCTGCTTACCAGAATAATGAAGGTAACAGGTCCAATGAAACTCCATATGAAATAGTTATCAACATGAAGCCAGCAACTATTATGAAAAGAAAAGAATATTAAGTAGCTTCAATGGATGCTCAACATCACAAGTAAAGCAAAATTTTAAAAATCTAACAAGCAAAAGTATCTTTACACTTACCTTTGAAAATTAATTTATCATGGGCAAGAACAATTTGAATAATTCTACTGTTCTTCATTTTAGGTTTTAAATTTGATAAAGACATACATAATTATGCTTATATGGGGAAAGCAATAACTCCCCCCTCCCACCCCAATCCTGATGGTTAAGACCTCTGACTTTACTAAGAAAAAAGTGAAACTTGGTATTCCAAATTGTCTCATTTTTTTTAAAGTTCTTATCTTCAAAATTTGCCTTTGGATCTATATCTGAGCTAAAATGTTTAACCCTATGGAACATAAGAGATAAAAAAATAAGTGTTCAGATGTAATGTTTGTTGCAAAACAGTATAGCACAAATATAACACCTCAATTGGGAATGGATAAATACTAGAAAAAAAAAATCAAAGCATAGAATTCATACTGTATTAGAGTAAATGATGCATAAACTTATTGAGACAGATTTTACTTAGTGGTTCATTTTTCATATAACATCAAATCCCCAATGAATTTCTTTTATTTGTCTTTCATCATCTGTGTAGTCAAAAAGCTTTCTTTAGTCCAAAGAATCTTTATATAACTAATTTTATCAAAGGAAAAAATAAACAGAATTGGAAAGCAAATTCATGCCTCTAGCAAATAAAATCCTTAGAAACATGGTCTACCTTCTGTCACTTTCCATAAATATATTTTTTTTATAAATGAATGACAGTGACTTATTTTAATCCTTTCAAACTGCCTGATAAAATATTATCAAAGTAAAACATATGGGCTGGAATGTGGTACTGTCACAACTCAGAACGAGAGTTACCTAGAGGGTCCGCTGCACAAAGAGAGCTAATGAAACATTAGCTTAAAAACTGAATAGTTAAATCTGTCAGATGCTGTAAGTTCAGAAGAATTTTTACCTAATATCTTTCTAAGGCCAAAAAGTTATTTACTTTTTCAATTTGTTAGAGGTCAATCTTTTGTGTTAAAAAGAAAGTCCATAATTTACAATCTGCGTTGCCAGAGTACAAATCCTCTCAACCTAGAAAATTACAAAAGACTTGATTGTAACTTGTGCATGGCATGCCCATTTTCTTACCAATAAGGCTTTCAGATGCTATTTTAGTCTGTCAGGGACCCTCACTGACAGCTAACAGGCTTTAAAAAGTTATTCACTTGAAAAACACTCAGGTCACTTGCAATTACTTACGCTTTTTCTGTTCCATAGCTCTTATAGTCAATAGCAGCTGAAACGCCAACCACTGTGGCAGGAAACAAGTAACCGGCAACATAGTAATATTTCTTCCTTGAATATTCACTTTCAAAAACTTCAACTAACATCAGATAGAGCTGCACACCTTCTAGGCACATCCAAGCAAAAGCAGCCAGAAAGAAAAAGTGTAGAAGTCCTGCAAATATTGGGCATGCAATCTATAAAGGAAAGAAGCAAAAAACACAAGAGAACACGGGAATATAAACAGCTCACTCTAAAACTAAACAATATTCACCGATAGTACTCACTACTGTCTTTAAGATAAACCAGTATTTAGAGAAACTTACTGCTTCTTAAAAAATTTTTTTTTCCATAAATGAAAATACTGCCAAATTTGGCTTAATGCTTATGGAGTGTAATGCTAGGTGTGCTAGAAATATCATCATTGTAAGACATTATTATTTATAGCAAAAGTAAGTGCAAATAAGAAAACATATTAATTTCTCTTCCAGAACTATTCATTTTTAAATCTGAATATTCTACTTGTAGATAAGTTGCTTTCCAAGTCTTTAGAACAGTTGTTTCCAAATATATTATTTCTATTTTTTTCTATTACAGAATTTTAAAAAATTTGCTTTAATGATAAATATCCCAGCTCTAATTACTTAACATCATTTTCTTGTTATATGTGGAACAGTCTCAAATTCATCCCAGTGCAGATGAATACAGAGTAAAGCATTAACTAATTATTAAGTTCTCTTTGTGACACTGAGACCTCATGATGGTGAATAAATTGCTCAGAATATGAGGAAATGATCACTGGTTAGAATGACTATGTAAACAAAATGAAAAATTTAAAAATCGGATCTTTTCATTTTAGTATATCCAGCATTCTTCTATTCAAATTACATGTTTTAATAACAACCCAGAAAAATGCAACTGTACCTTAATACAAGAAATAAATTAACTCATAATAATATTACTTAATGATTGGGTTGTGTTTTATTACAAATTATCTTTCAGTATTGCCATGTCAATTATTGTAAGTTACAAGGTCAAATATTAACAGCAGCATATGTGGATACACCTGTTATAATAATAATTCTCAGAGATCCAAGGTCAACAAACGGAAGGAGTACTTACCATGTATTTTGTCTTATCAATGCCTATTAGGAAAATAAATTCAGCAATGAAAAGGTTGATACAAAGGTTCTTGTGAATAGTATTACGGTCACTCTGTAGACCACGGAAAAAGCAGAAGGTGAAGATGCAGATAGCCAGACAAACAAGGGAAATGACAATTCCCACCCAGGTGATGACTGTAAGAAGTAATTCGTGAACTCCATCTTTGTACTGAAAATAAAAAAAATGAGGAACTTTAGTATTCCTGCATTACATTAACTAAAGGTAAGATAGGTTTCACATGTGATAGCTCAACTTTTAATACTAAACTCTGAATATTCATGTGTGTTCAAACGGGGCTCAATACTAAAAAAAATTTACGATCATATAACAGAGTTCAATATTATCTTATTGATTTTTATATTCAAAGAATGATCTATGAAAGATTTTACCTAGAAAATAATGACCAAAATATTACTTACATAAACATATAGAAAACATTTTACAATAGATTAAAGACTACTTAGTTATTTCAAAATAATTGGCATTTTAATGACTTGCCAGGCAAACAAGTAGTCAAATTTTAAGTTTTAATTTTCTCCTTGAGTTTTTATATTTTATATATATATATACTAAAAGTTAAGCACATAATAGATCTGAGAGCTTTCATGTTATAGTTCTTAAATATTTTTATCTCCTGGCTTATGTTCTCTTAATCACAAGAAGAAATGAATACTAAGAAATATTCCGGAAGCCATTCTGATCTTTCGAAATCTGCAGTCTTGTACAGTGTGCAAAGTCGTTAGGAAATTTAAAACAAAAGTTTGAAATGATATTCAAACACTCAAGATGGTGAGGGCGTGTTAAACTTTAGAGCCCTCTGTCTCTTTCGTATAACCTATTGCTCTTCATTTTTTAAATCCCTGACCGCCTCTTCCTGACACCTGCCCAAAGGGGAAAAACTTAGAACGAGTCTATAAAGCACATGATTTTGAGATGCAGCAATAAATATAGTGCCAAGACTTCCTAAAATATATGGACAATGTAGAAGCAATTAGAAATCCACATTACTTTGTTTGCTTTTTAGTTACGATAAACACCCAAAGAAGGGACTATTACACAAGCTGTTTTGAATCTCTGAGGTTTTTCTCTGCTACTAATTAGGAGTGCAAATACTTACTGCAATTTCCCTGTGGGCCATGAGAATTGCAAAATTGGTTAGGTGGCTGCACGCACACGTTGTACGAGTTTTATTAGTGTCAACCAGCTTGCAGCCCTGGGTAGACCAATATCCCATCATAGTTCTCTCTGAGTAGTTCCAGAAGGAGCAGTTTGCATTGAAATAATTGTCAGGCTGGGAAATAAAATGACAAGATAAAATTAGGATTTTACACTCTAAGATGGCAATAGCAATTGTTTAAATATGTGTAAAAGGTAATTTAGATTAAACTTTTCATGTTTCGGACTATAAAGTTTTTCATCAGCAGAACTGCAGACTATGTATACAAGGCAGATATCTAACTTAAAAGGGGCTTTATAGTCCAAAACACTCTAAAGTGTACTCTAAATTACCAAAGACCCATTTTACACAATTACAACTTCCATCTTATGATTTTACATACTGATGGTACATCAGAATCATTTTTTTTTTCTTTTCTGACAAGATTAAAGCCATGAATTTGTTCTGGGAAAATTCTGTAAGGACCAAGTGTTTTAAAATCTATTTTGTTTGGGGCCCATTTTTGCTCTAAATGACCCAATAGGGACAATTTGAATCCTGTAGTTAGTATGTCAAGCTCTTAAGAGAGTGAAGCAACTGCAGAAGATATAAGAAGAGAACAGCCACACAAATGTATTCACAAATGAATTCTGGAGATTCACGTGGCTATCTATGGGCACTTATTCTCTCTACTATAACAACAGCCAAATTCTGCAGACAATCTTCCAACACAGTGTTTTTAGCTACCAACTTGCATTCTACGGCACAGCAGAGGAATTGCATCTCTTCAATTCTATATTTTTAAAAACACAGGGCTTGATAACAATTGTGTTTATATGATCTGTAAAACAAACAAACCAAAAAGACCTGCCATACTAAAAAGGCAGCGCTATCATGCTGCTAAGGTAACAGTTAATTTTCATTCTAAAACAAATTATAGTCATTTACATTTTCCTGTTGATTACTGAATTAGCTTTCGTTAAGAATACACTTAAATCCTAATAATCACTGAACCAGGCTCATTTAATTTTATGTTCACAGACTTAAATAAACTTGTGTCTCTGACCTAGTCCAACATTTGAAATTCAAATGGGAAGGTCTTTTCTTTCCTCTCTGCCTTTTCCCCATTCCCCCTCTCTCTATCTCTAGCATGTTAGTTTTGCTTTCCTTCCTCACTGGTTTTATAACCTTCCACTACTTCATTAGCATACATAACTTACATCAATGTGTGGTAGGGTAAAAAGCACAGGATCTGTCAAGTATACTCGGCTGGATTCTTTATTGATTGAAACTGAAATGACATGGGAATTCACTGCAATGGTGCTATTTCGACCGATAAAGTCAGCACCCAGTTTTATGGTTGCATTTTCTGTACTAAGGAACTGTCCCAGACTCCGGTAAATGATGAACACCAACTTTGCAAGACCTAGGAAGGTAAAAAGTCATATGTCTTTACAGAAAATATGCTTATGAATAAGATAAGATACAATAAAATAAGAATAAAATGAAACAAATCCTTATGGAATCTTTATTCAGATTAAGTTTACTGGGAAAGAGAAGGCATTACTTTAAATCTGCTTTTAAATGCTAAGCTGTATTTGTTATACTAGGAGTCAAACGCTCAGCATTTTAGAATTAATAGGTTTAACTGAACAAAAACCCTATCAATTTTTAAAAGACTTTGTTCCACCTTACCATTCCTGCTGTTCTGTTTGACGGTATTCGCAGAGAGTTGGATTGAGCTGCCTGCCCCTTTGATGCCCAGAGGAAATTTGAAGTCTTGAACCTGTCCTTCTGTACTGAGCACTGCAACTTCCAGAACTGGATGAAGCAAAAGATAAAGGAGGGGGAAAATGGGGTATTCTCTAAATTCAACTACAAAGAGGCAAATGATAATTGCAAAGAAACCACTATTTTCCTTTTTTTCTACGTAAAAAACTTTAGTGTTCAAGTACAACAAAATAATGAAAAAACAACTTATTCTAAGAGGTCTTAAACTTTACTATTCTAAAAATTTTGGTGTAAGCATTTTAACATTTTCTTCATAGTTTTATATCTTTTGTCAACTAATTCCAGTCTTTTAGCCTATGAATATGAAGTGTCTGATTTATAGTACACGACTATCAAAGTTTCATTTAAATCATTAAGTTAAACAAAAATATTTCAAAATGATTTTTGACTCTATGTTAAGTAATTTTCAATGACCATCACTTGGTAATGGTAAAACAAGATACGAAGTATAAATGTGAATGCCTTTATTGCATGTAGACATCTAGTTCTATGTATATAACATATTTTAATACATAAGATTACATAGGTCAATTTTGCAGTAATAGGTTTTCTCTAGTTTCTGAAAGTAGGAAGCCCAGCACAGCATTATTTAAGAGAAAATGTCTGGCATTATGTTCAAACTTACCATTAATTCTCACTAGTAATGATCAATTTTTACATATTCAAGTTGGGCAAAATAGGACCTGTGGGCCAAATCTGGCCTGCCACTTGTTTGGGTAAATTAAGTTTTACTGGGACACAGCCATGATTACCCATTAACATATTGTCTATGGCTGTTAAGTATTTGCAGCTTAGACCACATGGCCTGCAAAGCTTAAAATGTGTACTACTTGGACTTTTATAGAAAATGTTTGCCAACCACTGCAGTATAATCCAAAGTTCAAAAATTCAAATGAAGTAGCAACACTGGAAAACATGTAAGAAAAACAAGACAATACATAAACATTAAGAACATGTATGTGATCAACAAAACCAATGTTGTTTAACTTTGTTTAAAAAATATAATAGTAACATCTTCAACATAAATGTTGTCTACTGTAACTCCAATAAAGACTGCAATACTTTATATCAGCATATTATTTAAAAGAATGAAAAAGTATCAGTTTCCACTAAAGTAAACTACTTCATATTAGTAATTAGAATGTGCCATTTATTGATGAAATGAGAGGAACTGGATGAAAATTTTTCATTTCAGTATTTGAATTTTAAAAAGTAACACATAATTCAATAAATACAGTCCATACATTTTTCTCTGAATTTCACCCTCTCTGATGGCATATACCCTTGAATAGCTATTTATATACTTAGACAAACATGTGTATAAGTGTTGTATGTGCCATGTGCGCACGCACACACACACACACACACACACACACACACACACAGAGTATGATGAATTCACCCACTCTCTTTTTAGCAAAATGGACTCATACCATTACAGAGTAACTATTGGATGCTATTTTTAAAAAATCTTTCTCAACTTTGTTTTGCAAAATACATATAGATTCAGCTGTAAATATGAAATCATAACATTGGAAATTTTTATAAGCTATGAGACCACATGTCAAGCACCTGAAATATAAGTTTATAATGAGAGTTATATAACTCCTAGAATTTTATCAGCTGCAGAAGCTGGTAGAGATACTTTGCTTAGAAAGATTAAGCAGGTGGGTATGTGGATGATCACCTGTCCTCATAACAGATTCCATGTCCGTGGGTAGTGGGTGAAGGGAATGAGTGACAAAAATATAAATCTAATATATACCTCTCTCTTCTTCACACTAAAAGGGGTTCTCAATTATTAATTATTCTTAAAACAAGACAGAAGATAGGGTAAAAAAAGGAAATCCTTTAAGTTTTCAGTAAATGTTCCAAATATAGATATACATGTACAAAGACTTAATTTCATTCAACAAATAGTTACTTATCAAACTTCAATTTCATTCAATAAATATTTACTTATTAAAGTTTAAAATCATGTCCATAGTAAAAAATTAATAATTTGAATTTTTAAAAACAGGATCATTAATAGAGATCTTAGTAGAGATGCAACAATCAACTTTATACTATAAATAAATAAACAGACAGACAAAAGGGAAAATTTTCTAGAAACATAAAACTGACTTAAATAAATAGAAACCCCAATACTTTATGACCATTTAAGAAAATGAACTCATGGTTAAATATATACTGAATCTTTAACAAACTGCTCCAGTGAATGTAAGAGAATGTTTTTCAACTCATTTCACAAGACTAATATATACTCTCAATGCATAAAACAGTAAAAGGAGAGAAATTATAGGATACCCTCACTTATTTAAAGTATGTAAAAATAGTTAATAAATTATATATACACTTTAAATATAATATCCTGAACAAATTGAGTTTAACTCAAAAAGGCATATGGAAATTAATGCATTAGAAAATATATTAATGTCTTTAACCAAATTATGAAATTAAATAAGAAAAATATTAACAAAGAACTCAACAAATTTCAACACTCATTCAGTATAAAAAATCTTTATGAAACAATAAGAATAAAAGAAAAATTCCTCGCCTAGATAAAGGTTTTGTTATCAGGTAATGGTTATGTATCCAAACCTACAGAAAAAAATGATGCAAAACTCTACAAGCAATTTTTTTTAAGTCAGGATCATCCCTATCACAAGTTTTATTTAGCACTGTACTGAAGGACCTAGCTAAGGCAGTAATTCAAGAAAAATAAAAGGTACAAAGACTGGGAGGAAAAAGCAATGTGTTAATTATTTATAGAAAATATACTTAACTACATAGTAATGGGAGGGAGACTCTATACTATCAGAAGGAAAAGAATTTAGCAAGGTTGCAATCAGCAAAATCAACTGTACACCAATCAGCAAACAATTGGAATATGTAATTTTTAAAAAATACTATTCACAATAAAAATTAGTGTATGTTTCCTAGGAATAAGCCTAATTGAAAAAGTACAAGACATTATTGGGAAAAATACAGAACTTTCTTAGAAAACCTAACAACAGATGGAGAATTCTATCATGGTTCAATCTGGGAGAACTCAACAGATAAATCTGTGACACTTCTTTCAAAATCTATCTACAAACTCAGTCTAAGTCTAATAAAAATTCCAACAAGATTTTTTTGAGCATGTGGAACTTGACAAGACGATTTTAAAATGCACATGGAAGAGACATGCCAAAAAGCAGCCAAGAGGAATCCGATTCCTCAAGGAGCAGGGTTGAAAGAACTCACCAGATATTAATATTACTGAAACAAAAACAAAAGCAACAATGTAAAACAGACACTCCCAACATGTACAGAAACTTGATATATGACAGAGATATCTTTACAAACCACTGGGGACAGGAATGGCTTATGCACTGAAAGTGCTGAAACAACTGATTATCTATATAGAAAAAAATGAAATTAGTTCCCTCATTAATATTATAAACAAAATAAATTTCAGGTTGGATTAAAAACATAAATGTAAAAAGGCAAAGCTTTATCACTTCTAAAGAAAGTATAAAATCTTTATCACTGCAAAGTAGAGAAAAATTTCTTGAGCAGGGGACCAAAAAACCCAAAAAAACACTATATTTTTTAAACAAGGTCCCAAAAGTATCAATCTTAAAAGAAAAGATTGATAATTTGAGTTGATTATTCTGTAAAACAAAAGATTAATAAACAAGGTAAAAAAGAGAAGGCACAGACAGAATAAACATTTGCAAACTATATAATCTTCAAAGAATTAGTTTCCAGAATGCATTACCTACAGAGAAAGAGATAGACAGGAAAAAATTGTGGACAAGAAATTCACAGGAGAGAAAATTAAAATACCCAATAAATGCATTAAGTAATCAGGGAATTGCAAATAATGTGATCAATTCAAATCTATTAGAATGACAAAATTTATGTCAATAATAAAGTGTTGACAAAGAGTGATGGGGAACAATGATATTACTGGTGAGAATGTAAATTGGTAAAACACATTAGAAAGCAATTTGGCAGTATTTAGTAAAGTTAAACACGGGCATGCTCTATCACTCAAAAACTATTTCTAGGTTGTGTGTGTGTGTGTGCACGCACACACATATATCTTGAAAGCCACAAATGTATGAGTAAGAGTCATACAAAAACTTTCACCACAGTTTTCATAATATCAGCAAAAGTGTAAGCCACTAAAATATCTATCACAGGCATAGTTAAATAATTGTGCATTCTTAGAGCAAATGAATGAACTAGAGATGCACATATCAAAGTGCATAAATATGAAAAATATAATGGCGAGGAAAAATTATACAATTACATTTATAGTGTGAAATCATTAACACTAAAGACATGAAAAATAATAGTTAAATGTACATACCTGTAGAGCAAAAATAAATAAAATAAAAGCTTACTAATGCTAACAAAGTAAGAATGATGGTTACCCCCTTCTTCATCTGATCAGGAAGGAGGGGACCCAGGGGATTTCCGGATTATATATACCTATTTCTTTTCCCCAAAACCTGAAGCAAATATGGTAAAATGCTAAGATGTGGCTCAGTGGGTGATTACTACACAGATGTTTATGATTTTCTCTATACTTTTGTAGAGTTGACATAATATATGCTTTGTTCAACAGATTTCCTGAAAGTGAACACACTTGATTCATAGGAGAGCCACCCAGAGCCTCACTCACAGCCAGTGCTGAAGATAGGATTTTAATATATTTCTCTGTCCTTCTGTTTGTCAAATTCATCACTGAGTAGTGGCTGCAGTGAGATGAAAGGGGAAGAAAAGTAATACAGTGTAAAATGGAAAAACTAGGACCTCTGCCAGCAGACCAGCAGTGTACTAGGTTCCATCAGCCTGAGTCCCGGGTAAAAGCAACATGGAGCCGACTGAAGATGGTAGGGAGCAAAGTAAAGCTAAGCCTCAGGTGACATGGAGTAAAGCAGTCATAAACTTTGTTGTTGAGAGCTGCCGTGACTTTAGGGTTTTTGTTACTGCAATATAACTAAGCTTAAATTGAGGTATACAATCAAGCTGGCTGCTAAGCCCATTGGGAAAATAAATGATAGGGAATTTTATTATGCTGGATTAGGCTGATAATAACTAAACCACATAATCAATCTTAAGATCACAAAGAAAGACAATCAAACATTATGTGCTTCTTTTCATAAGCTGCCAACAGAAAGTATTGGGGGGGGTGGGATTTAAACCTGAGGTTATTAGACCAGCCAAAGAACCTCGAAGGGTAGAAGGAAAACTCTTCCTTTCCAGTAAGAGCAATGCATTAGTCAAATGTACAACATGAACTTGTTTGTATCCTGGTTAAACAAATTAGATATTAACAAATTTACAAAAATCAAATAATTGAAATCCGCTTTTTATCTTTCCTGTTTTTGATAATTTTTTAAAGTATGACAATGGCTTGGTTTTTTTTAAAGTCTAAGATACATATTAAAGTATTTATAGTAATAATATAATATTAGGGTTTGCTTTAATAATACAATGGTGAGAGGAATAAGTGAAACAGGATTGGCTAGATGTTGTTGAAGCTGGGTAATGAGGATTTTTTTAATCAAAATTAAAAACTTTTGCTTCTCTCAAGATATCATTAAGAAATTAGAATGAAAAGTCACATGCTGAGGGACTATATATTCAGAATACATATATGAGACAAAAGATTTGTATCAGGAATATATAAATAATCTTTATAATCCAATAATAAAACAAAGAACTCAAAATGGGCAAAATCAGATACTTCACAAAAAGATATATGAATGGTCAATAAGCACATGAAAAGTTGGAACAGTTTTCAGCAAAACATAACTTTGCAACCATACAAATGCAAAATAAAACCAAAATGAGATTCCACTACAAACCACTAAAACGACTAAAATTTAAAAAGACATTAGAGAAGATAATTGTAAATGCTGGTGAGGATGTGAAGCAACTAGAACTCTAATTGCTGTTAGGAATATAAAATGGTACAACCACTTGGGAAAATAGCAGCTTTACTAATAACAGTCAAAAAGTGGGAACGACCTAAATGTACAAATAGATAAACAAATAGTGTTGTGTCCTTATAATGGAAATTCAGCAATAAAAAGGACCGAATTACTGATGTTGGCACCGACATAGATGAATCTCAATAACATTATACTGTGTAAAAGAGGCCAGATCAAAAAGAGTATATAGTCTATGATTCCATTCAACTGAAAGTCTAGAAAAAAGCAAAACTAAACTATAGTGACATAAAACAGATCAGTGGTTGCCTGGGGCTGGGGGTATAACAAGACTGACTGACAAAGATTATAAAGGACCCTTTTGAGGTGGCTGAAATACTGACCATGCTGTTGGTTAAACGGGTGTACATTTGTCAGATCTCATCAAAGAGTACCATTAAAACAGCTGCTCTTATTGTATATAAATTATACCTCAAAGTTGATTTTAAAAAAGCTATAATCAGGTATAATTATACCATTTTACGAGGTCATGTATAAAGGTAAATCATATAATCAAGTGAAAATAAGGATTCAAGGAGAAACCACTAAGGAGGAGAATCAAATTGTCTTAATAATCAAAGATACTGTATCCACACCCTAAATTTAGATAAGAACATAAAGTGAAGACATAAAGGGATAATGGGCTATTTTAGTTCTCACGTCTAAAAAGAGAACAAGTCCTAGGAAAACGTTGAATCTTGAATGTCATATTAAATTATGGATATTATTTTTCACAAAATTGTGAAATAAAAGACATGGAAATATATTGGAATATGTAAAATGACCTTCATATCGATAATTCTTGGGTAATAAATACATGCATACATTAAGTTCAGGGCATTATTTTTGAGAAGGCAGTAAAATGTGTACTACACACTATGAGAATCTCTACCCACAATGTTCTTTCTTTAATTAAAAAATTTTAAAAAACCAGTGTAAAGGATAAACATTTAGAACTCTGAAAAACACAAGTATCAGGGAAAAAATATTCCTGGCCACTCTCAAACTGAGATAAAAATATCTCAGACATATAATAATAGCGTGTTCTGCATACGTGAAGCCGATGGGAGCAGAGGATGTTGACCTGGCCTATCAAAATTTCTTCGCACTCTTGGTAGGAGATTACACGGGAAATTTTATGTTTTTTGGTTGTTTTTAAAATAGCCTTCAGAAGATTTAGAAAACAAATTGAGGTCACAACACAACACTTCAAACAATACTTTTTATGACTTATCTTCTGAGACAATCAAGTCCACACTCCTTTACCTTACAGGTACGTCCCTGGAAACATTTGAGAAGAATTGTTTAATGTGTATGTTAGGAATTTTATTAGACTACTAAATAGATTAACTTCAAAATAACAAAAGCTTTAGACATAAAAGAGGAGCTTTATTCATTTTCTATTCCTACTAAGCTATGGTAGAATATCACTTTCCTTACGACTGGTCTCCCACATTAAAGCAGGCCAAATTATTTTGATTTCACTTAACTTAAAGTTATTAAGTTATTTGTCATTTCAAAACCTCATAAAGTAAATAAAAACATGATTTTAATATATCTTTTTTTCTAAAAACTCAGTTATTTAAAATAAACTTAAGGCTTTGAATTTAAATCCAGGTATCATAATCTGATTGATGTCTACTTCTCCTATACACCTTGCTTCTCTGTATTTTTAAATAAAAGTCTCATATGTAGGTAGGCACAATAAGGCAATAAGATATGGCATTCCAGATAGCAAAACTTCATTCAATATCTGCTGCTCCAATGCACTCTTTCAATGGAAGAGTAGTAGTCTGTGTTCCCTTTGAGGTTTTTTTACATTTATGCTTTGGAAACTTTTTTACTTTACTAAGGGATACTAAAACTTCATCCGAGCTCAACCCCACTGAATAACAATTCTAAATCAGTCAAGCCTAAATTAATATAATTTCTGTACTTACAGTGGTACTTCTTTCAAATACCATCAAAAGTGAATTCCTACCTCTCGCTGCCAGCATTTAAATTCTAAATGATGCTTCAAAACTATCTGCAGCTATTTTACAATCTATAAAGCATGGATATTCTGCTCTATGGGTGATGTAGTTCACTGACCACATTTTCACCTGAAAGCAGTTCTGTTTAATATAAACGTTTGGCTCAAATATCTGCATGCCTAAAATATTTGGGAGAACGCATTCCAGAAAGTAATTTAACCTCATTAGGAACGTATTGTATAAAATGGAAAGGCATTCGCCACAGCTCCACAGCAAGCACTTTCATTACGTAAGCAGTCCATATTCTGGCAGTTAAGTACTCTACACACTGTTTTCCTTTAATGATTTTTCACTTGGAAAAAAACACATAAAACCAACTTTTAAAAGACATAGGATAGATTTTGGCTTTTGCATTAATTTTATGAGTGTGATCAATAATATCTCTTACTAAGGGACAAAAATAATTGGACAAAATAGAAGTTCAGCACTGGGAAATAACTCAAAAGACTCAATGGAAGCATTATTCTCTTAAACATCTATCTTCTAAATCAAAATTACACCTGACAATAGATTCACTCACCAATATTTTCTGTGGGCATTGAGACCCTGGTTGGTTCTACGAGATTGTCAGCCAGGACAAAAGCTCCTTCTTCCAATGTATCCAGTAGCATTGTTGCAGTATGCGCTTGTTCAGAAGAATTCATGTGTTTCCATGATTCCAAAGCTTCAGGTCTCAGAAGGTTGTCCACTGTGTCAACAATTGCCTGCATTCATTAGAAAACTATCATTAGTTTTGACTGCTTCTAGTACCAAGGTGATTTTCAATCACTGACTAGTGACGATTGTAACATTTATCTGTCATGATGATTTACTCTTACGGAAGAACACCTGGACAACATATATCTGGCCAACTTGATGTCTGACCCTTTCAAAACAGAACCAGCTGAAGATCAGTAGACTACTATTTGATTATAAAGACTAAGTATAAAGAGATGACTCGTTTCTGTTTATCTAATCATATTTCAATTGTTGAAAAGAAATAAAACCAGTGTCAGCTCTTAACCTGAGGTATTACCCCTACATGCATGGTCACTCCTACATATAAGCTCAAGACTTAAATGTTCTAAATAGAAAACACTGGTGTCTCTAGAGTAGCCTAATATCTACGCTTGAAAATTAAACCATATTGTTTTTTGGAACCTGAACTAAAATAATAACCAAAATTGTGCCTTTTAACATTGTCTACTTATTATCATTGGGAAAAAACCAAGGTGATTTCAAAGTGTATAAATTATCTGTGAACATTTTCACTCTTCCAATTGCCTGGCCAGCTAAAAAACACTTGAGAGTATACCTTAATTCATAAACAATCATCTGTTTTTAAGGAGATCAAGAGAACAGTCAAAATATTTAAAACCTATATTAATAATTTAATAAAAACAGAAAGGCAAAGTAAAGTCTTAATAAATATCCAAGTTATAAATATTCATATGTGTAGGTTTAGTTTATTACCATGTAAAACAACATTAAATAAAAATGTAACCCAGTCAGTTAAGCAATTGAAGGCAGGCTTTTGTACTGATACATACTGTAGCTGTACACTGACTATGGCTTGGATAGCTGAAATCACTGAGTTCATTTACTCTTTCCCATTTACCTAGCCATAATGTGTCATTAAGCCCAAATATCAATTGTTTTGATCTACTGATAATCACTGAGAAAAAAGAACACACACTCTACAAAGAACAACAACAACAATTGCTAGTTTGAGGTACTATATTGAAATGAGCAGGGGGAAAAGTTGTTTGAGGCTACTGTCAGAGTTAAGATTAATTAGCTTAGTCCATCTTAATATCCTTGTTCTGTCTGCCACGTGAGCCACCACGACCTTCCTGGCAGGTAGAAGATACTCGCAAGTGGCATTAAAGGCTTTTTTCTCTCTCTAATGGGAGATAGAATAGTCAGAATGCTCACACTGATACTGCTGCAGCCATTAACTAGAGTGGAACAGAAATTGGTCTGCTGAGGCCAGATTCATTAGTCACCAAGAAATACAGACTGGAGCCTCTAATCTAAGTTACAAATGAATCCTCTGTCACAAAGCAGTAACTCGCTTCATTTGCATAGTGTAAGTCAGCTTCTGATTTGTAACTTAAGGAGCTTTATTAGTTTTATCTGAACACAGAAGCTCACTTGAGACATACTGAAAATGACACTGGTCAGAAATCAAGGTCATGCTGAAATTTACTACCTATACACATAACTCGCTGATGGCATGTTTATATTAATTTGTAATGCTCCTTAGTTATTACCAGTTGTACTTTTCTAGTGGAATCAAAATGATCATTAGCCTAATCATATTCCTGAAGTAGTCTCCCTGCCAAAGAAAAAAGGCTATTCTATTCTCACTGAGATATATGTCCTGGGCAACATACTAATTATTACATTTCACACATTAACTAATACCTTAAAGGTGAGCTGAAAATGTCCGTACAACAAGTTCTATACACTTCAGCATGTATTTCTTTGCCCCCATTAAACAGGCTAATAAGGGACTTTCAAAATATTACCACCTAAAAACAGACTTTCCCACTGCCTTTTCTTGTAAAGTTCTCAGATGCAACAATGTCTATTACTCGTTAGTGAAATGCTATTCTTTTTTTCTAGATCTTGCCAACTAAAACTGGTGAAGTCATATCTTTTGAATAATCTCTAGTCTACAAAACTTACAAAGTTCTTTTGTTTTGTTTTCATACATATACAGATTAGTTCTTCAAGGTTTGATTGACTAGGAATATGGTCCCCAGATGAGTAGGGTTAGAAAGTAACCATCCCCAGCAAAAGGAACTTCTTTATTATTTGGATCTACCACACAGAACTGGCTTGGCATAATTCCACCGTTAGCCTCACCATGTTTCCTATTTTACTTGGATATACCAGTGAGAAAATCTGGCTGCAGTGGACGAGGATTCTGAGCCAAACAGTGGCTTTCTGTTTCTATCATCTCGATAAAAACCAACAGATAACATTTATCGAGAGCACTGTCACATTATTTATGTTTTATTTCTAGTAACCCATCCCCCTATCAACCTGATTCTAGAAAGGACTCCAAAAAATTTCAAGACAAAGCCTATTTTATTTAAGAGTACACCACAGAGATAAGAAAGCAGTGACTTTTTCATGCACATACATTATGACTACACAGTCTTTGATATGATAAACTGCCAAGAATATATCATAGCTGTTTTCCTCAAGTTGTTTTTTAATCCACAGAGATGACAACAGGAAATAACTTTATGATTACTTTCCAATTCAGAGGATATTTTATTAAAATTCTTGTATGTTTGGATGAATGGGAAAACAGCAAAAATTATAAAAATAAATTATTTGCTTATTCTGAGAGTAATATACCTGTGAAAAGCCAACATTTGTACAGCTGATATGGGGCACATTATATAATTATCAAAGACTGAAATACATTGGATCATGCAGCAAGATGATAAAGCATAGCAGGTAGCTGAAGAAGGGAGAAAGCAGGGTGACAGCATAGGAGAGATACCTTAAGGTAAGCCCTGCATGTCTTCTCTCGTTTTTGGAGCTTTTTAGTAAAAGAAAAGAAAATCAGGTTAGATTTTTATCTGTTGAAAATTGAGGAAAGAAGAAATCCTCAAAAATTAAGCTGGTGGTCCTGAGCTCAGCGTTTATTATGTACCATAATCCTCTGGATTTTTGTGAGTCTATACTGATTGCCAAGATTGTGTATTCAGTTTTCAGCTGTATTTTACTAAACATGATAATCCAAAGTATCTTGATAAACCTAGAGACAAAGTATGTGATGAAAAGGAAGAAAAAAAACCATAAAACCATTTTAGCCACAGATTTCAGATTCATATGAATTTCATATAAACACTTTATAGTATGGTTAAAATAGCTATCAAATTTTTGTCAAGGTAGGAAAAATTAGTAGCACTAACACACCATACTCCTAGCAAAGGAAACTTGCCCTTCTCTCAAAACCTACCACTGAAAACAGTATTTCAGTGGCTAACATTCCTATACGCATCACAATTTTCTTACAATCACAAGAGTTGACTGTATTAGTATATGAGTTGTATAACACAATCTCTCCTAGTGCGCCTTCCAAAGTGAGGGTACTGACCACAACCAGGCAAATGAAGTTTACCACCAACTAAAATCTCCCTCAGGTAATTAGCGTCATTTGGGGGGTGGGGATGGGTGTGCACGTTGCTCCTTTCCCAACTATAATTCTTTCTTGAGATATGAACCAAATTAGAAGTTCTGTTTCTATGCGTACGTCAAGGGGGCCAAAAGTTAGGCGGTCAAGTGCTGGAAGAATCCAGAGCAACCATACAAAACATCTAATTGAAAATAACAGAAAATTTCTACCTACCTTGTTGTAACTCCGTCCAGCTGAATCCTTTTCACTAGGTTTCAGTTCCTGCAGCTGCGCATCAAGAATGTCCACCAACTGCTCCATCAACCTCACTGAAGAACTCACGTCCCCAGCAAACACTGGCCCTTTGGTATGTTTCGCCAGTTCATTGGCAAGGCTAGCAGCGTTTTCTCCACTTCTGATCTGAAATGACAGTTTATATTATCTCAGTAAGATTTCTTGTTCTGTTTGTGGCTTCTTGTCCTTTTCCCAAGTATCTCTGTTGTGGTGAGAAAAATATTTGCAAATATGTCAAATTCTGCAACTGAGACCAATAACTTTCTCTTCATTTCAGATGATTAAAGGTTCTGAGATCCTCAGAAAGACATACTTAATCAGACATTTTAAAGAAACAAAAGGGAAAAAAATCAGAAATCCTTTAAAAAAATTTTGAGATAGTTCTCTCATTTCACTGCAACCATTTAAAACTGCTATTTAAAAATCTTACTTATTTATTCCAATGATCCAGAAATTTAAGTGAGAATGTAATCAATATAATACTGAGGGCTATTATCTACTGCTTGCATTTTAGAAAGGTAGATGGTGAAGGAGAAACTAAAATGTCACTGCATTACACTGTAATATTAAAGTTACTAATGCTTTTTAAAGTCATCTTTACTTATTCTATCATAATCATCTGCAATATGAACATCTGCTTGCATTCTGTGGATTCAGTTGCAAATTAATGACATTTGATTTATTAGGCCAATACACTATTTGTCTCACAAACATCAAAAGAAACAGAACAAACTAAATATGAATGAAATTAAGCAAGTATGTACTCATTAAAAAGCTTAACATAGAAAACAGCATGCCCTAAAACATGTGTAACTTTGAATAAATAGTTTACAGACAAAGCTATGCATAATTTTTTACTTTTACACTGAACAAAGAGCAATGAAGCTGGTTTTAACATACAAAGCTAAATTATTTATGTTAGAAGTTAAAGCCCTTAATCACCAATGTGTATCATATTAAAAGGTTCCAACCAACCTTCTGAGCCAGCTGATTTACCCAGTGTGAGGTACAGTTGCTAAGATCAGGGCCCCTAGGGTTCCATGTTCCAGTGGAAAGCATGCAGAGATACGAGGCGGTTCCTACAACAGATGTAGAAAGCAACAGTGAAATTGAAACCGTTTTTTCTGCATGCATTCGGGAAATCAGCTATGATGATCCTACTCCGTGTGTTAAATTTTGAATAAACATTAATGGAAGTAGTTGACAATAACTGATGAAAAGTAGGGTATAATGCAGACTATAAACAGTCAATATAAAGTCAGCACAGAAATATCAGACATTTTACAGCAAACAAACAAAAAGCCCTTGATATTCTTGGGACTCATCCAAAATGATACATTGCAATGAGAAAGACAGCTGTAAGGCAGCCTCACTAGAGGATCCATGGGCAAAAATCTCAGGCTTGACCTAGGTCTTTAAGAGGGAGAGGTAATTCAGTGCCTGACCTTAAATGACTTTTACAGTTTAAAAATCTTTAAGTTGTCTACATGTGCCATATTACCAAAGTAACAAAAATAACCATGAAGTTAGCTATTGTAAATATCTCTTTCCTCAAATAAAATCACTCCTGTGTAATTCAGAACCTACTTAAAATAAGTTTTAAAATGTATTTATAGTATTTGACAGGAAATACCTCTCGTTCCCTTGGGACATGGTCGCTCAACCATCATTCCCCTTTGTGTCTGAGGCCACCTTATCCCCCTTGCGTCTAATGCTTCACAGAATCTCTCTGGCAGGGGAAAAATATTTGTGACAGGAGGAATTTTGGTTGTAGAAACTGCTGGAGGTGGTTTTGTCCCTTTGCTTCCTTCCTGAGATCCAGCTACAGTTGTGCTCATGGGGCCTTTCTGTGAAGTGCTTGTGGTTGATACTGTGGTTTTGAACATCTCAGCTGAAGAAGTTACTGTCACAGCTGTGGTAGGCACTATGGAAAGAAGACGAGGATGTTAATCTCAAACACACACTTGCACTCGTATGTGAACGCGTGAGCACACACGCACACACAAAACCCCTACCCATCCAACTACCCCAACACCAACAGAATGAGAAATCAATGAGAATATCCGTAGGGTGGGAGGAAGACTAAATCTCTTCATTTATTCCAATTTATTCATATTGTTGGCTAAGCGATGGCAGTTTAGGATTTACCATAGATTTTGCTCTATGACTCTAATTATGCTAGGCTTACTTCTCAATGAAATATTTGATAATAAATTTTATGTACAATTTCATCATATATCATGTAACAGGAAATGAAGGACAGTTTCATACAGAATATTTCAATGTACATATCAAATACATTATGTCATATCAAATACATAATTTAGAAAAATCCGTTTCTTATATAAATTCATACGCTGAAACAATAAAATTCAAAGTATCAGCGCAAGTCTAACCATTACATATAATTAGGACAAGAGAAAATTTCAAGTCACCCACTCTGCATCTTGCAGGAAAACAAATACTGTAACATCTTTCCACCCAGCAGCCATTCTTGCTTGAGAGGTTTTTGAGCATGCCTGATTAGATCCAAACAGAAGATAAGCTGGGCATGCTTGTGCTGTTTCAGTAAGGAAACATCTGAGGCTTCCACATTTTTACTTTTGAAAACACAGGTATGAAAAAGAAACTAGCTCTGGTCAGAGGTTACAATGTAATCTCATATCAAGATAACGGGTTCGATCAAATAATGCCTTATTTGAAAACAACCCTACATATCCTATTGACCCTTAACAGAGAGTATAAAAGAATTTAAAAATATAAAAATGGATTTAAAAGTAGAAATTTTAAAAGAAAACAATTTTAAGGTTATTTTGGACTTCCAACATTACTTTTAAACTGTTAAATCCACTAGGTTAAAATAATAATGGAGCTTAATGTTTCCTTCATTAATTAACACTTAATTAGTTTAAAAAAACAACAAAAATTCTGTCAGTAAAACTTTAATGGCACCATTTAAAATCTATTAGGTGATCACACTATAGTTTTATCAACATTTAGATTACTGGCTCTTAAGACCTTATAAATATGATGCCTTAAATTTAAATTGAGTAGAGCAAACTAAAAATAACTATTTTTAAAAATAATCGTATAAAACATTAACTTACTTTATGGCTTTGCTATACATAAGAAACAAGCTAGAACATTAAAACTTCTTGGAAAACAAGTTCATATTATCACTGATAATATTAAGCTCTGGTCCATAAGTAGTTTACATAATTCTGACTCTATGGCAGAGTATGCTAAGTTTATCAGAAAAAGTAATGTGCACTTGTTTCTAGTTCTTTAGTAGTGAGAAACTTCTTGTTATCAGTAAGTGCAAGACACACTTTTTACACCCTTTTTTCATTCTATCACAAGAGAAACTTCTTAAGCTATGTATTATTTCCAGGGCATCAGTTACTGGCCATATGAGAGAAGCCTGTGTACATTAGCCAAGCATCATGCCTAGCCAGCTGCTGCAGAAACCTATTCAAACCTGTTTATCTTTTTCTGTAAAGCGCTTCCCTGACATCCTGTTAAACCTCGTAATTTTCTTTTGATTACAATGCAGCCAGGCTTTCAGTGCTTTCTCAATTAACATTTGTCAAAAGCATCACAATCTTTTGCAGAAGTGTCAAGTGAATGCTGCTGAATGAAATCTAAAAGCCGGGGACAGGGTGAGGTGGGGGGGATTCGGAGCAAAGAGAAAAGGGCAGAGCAAAATGGTTTAGTGCTACACCTTCTGATGTATCCCTTGACACTGTGCTAATTCGTACATATTTAATCACTGAAACACGTATTAACTATACTACAATTAGTGATCTGTTTACTGAGCATCAGTAAAGATTCCTAACAAGTGAGTGAAGGTAGGCAATAAAATGACTTTTATTAAATGCACAAAATTTCATGCAACATTCTATACCCTATTTGCATGTGTCATTGATAATAAATTTTCATACCTTTTTACCTTTTGTTCATCAAAAGAAGTTTAAAGGGAAGCAACACATTCTTCAAAGGTAAATCAATGAAATATTGGGGTATCATGAAAATAAACATGAACGTCAACTTTACGTGGCAAAATGAAACCCTTTAGGAGGACAACTATAAGATTTTGCAAGGCCAAAGTTTAACAACTTCAAGCAAAGCATTTTTTTCTAATGTTGAAGCTAGAAATGAAGAGCTATTTCTAAAAGTTAATATTTCTTTCCTTAGGTGAAGAAGACAGGACGCAACAGGGCATCCCATGATGATAAAAGCTTACACTTATTCAGCATTTATGTACCAGATGCTAAGCTAATCACCATTCACGGATCATCGGATCATCTTATTTGATCCTTACCACAACCCCATGAAGTAGGCACTATGATTATCTTCCTTTTACAAAAGAGGAAGACTGAGCCATGGAGGAAGTTAAGCAATTTGTTCAGGTTCACTTGTCCATACCCTTAAATATTATGATCTTACTTTTCTAGGTAAAAGATTTTCAGAGACTCTGGGAAAGTATGGCACCCTACAAAGCAATTTGCCCTTATTTTGGAGCATTTGACACTGTGTTCTGCGTTAATCTTTAAAAGAAGAAAAATGTGGGAACGTAAGATACTGAAGCAATAAAAAGTTTCATAATGAACCATATGTGGCAAAAGGCTCAAAACTCAAGAATATCCTATAAATGGTAACAGAAAACATGGCAACTCACAATAGACTTATATCATAAATCTAAACCCTACTTTACGGAGCCTGTCCCACAGTTATCAGGTGCCATATCGAACACACAGATTTAATGACTTAACATTCTACCTACCATTTATTATTTGAGTACAGAGACCTAGAAACGGTGCCAATAATGCTAATAAACATATTTAATAGGTACCCATGAAAATTTCAACAAACACATACAGAATGGTTCAATTTACTATGACAGTATTTACTAAGAACTTGCTAATTATCACCAGCTTTTTCCTGTGTGAAAAGATTTTAAGGACAATATGGGTGGTTATTTCCCTCTTCCAAGTCCCCAGACTCACCCATTATTCACTGAATGAAGTCCAATTAGAGTTAGTCTGTAGCCTGGTAAGGCAAAACTGCAGATTTATTAAATTTACCCTTATTCGATGTCTAAAAACACTGATCATCTTCTAATTAGCATCCATTATCAGTGGGAAGATGTTTTAAGAAATATGTATTCTATGCTAAACACTTCCTAAGTAATAGACCTAACTGGCTCTCTTGATAAAAAATTTCCCTCATGTTGTTTAAGTGTCATACTTAATTATTACTCTAAGACAGATATTCAGAAACTGTCAAAACTCAAGACACAATATTTTTCAATAATGTTTGGGATATCACATCTGAAGACAGATAAAGTAAATATATAAATCAATTCAGATTAAGACATAGAAAAGAGTTAATATATGACTGAAATGGGATTTTTCTAAGCCCATTTTATAGAGAAAGTAAAAACAGACCTAGTTCAAGGAAATGGAGCAAATTAGCTATGCAGAGATCACAAAAAGCTAAAAATGTAAAGAAAAAAAGAAAGATGTATTTGAAAACATTATCAAGGCCAAGCAATAATATACTTGTGCTGTTAGGAATGAAAGGCTTGGATTTATAAATGGGGAAAAGTATTGAAGCTAATACAGTGTGGAACAGTCCACAATGAAAAATTATCCGTTTTACAGCACAATGTACACTTCAGCTATATACATGGTAGCAAAGCCAGTACATGAGACTTGCTGACAGTGGCTTACTGGTTTGACCTAAGTGTATGAGCCACAATAGTTCTGCAATGCCCCATCTACATGCAGTTAGATAACAGCACATATCTTAGATGAGAGAGACAGGAGTCTCTCCAAAAGCATTTGAAGATAAATTATAAAGAACACGTGAATAAGATAATACAATTCAAACATCAGCAAGAAATTTAGGTCAGATAAAACTTTTTACCACTAAGGGTTTAATAAGGGGTCAATATGAATTTTCACTTTCTGAGAATATATAAGAATGGTTAACTATTTTGGATAACACAACACAGCTGTAGGAATGCAGTTACCACATATGGCTAAGTTTCTCATTTTCGAAGCTGGTAACTGTTTTTTCCAAAAAGCACCCAAATTATCAAAGATTCTTTCATCTGAAATGGATCAAGTTATTTACTAGAACATAAGCCACATGTGGAAAATGACATTATTACTCATCTTGTATTTCATGAAGTACTCTGTGACAAGCAGGGAGGCAATGATTCCTTGTTGAGCTGCATCTGTACTCAACTTTAGGTGCTGCCTGATTATGAATTTACATTTTTAAAATTTATTTTCTTTTTTTTTCTAATGGAGGGAAAGAGATTTACTGCTACCCAAGATAAATTTAACAGCTGTGAGGGTAATACAGGTTACAAAAAAGATTAACACATGTATCTCCACAGTGTCAAATTTTGTCGATTACTGACCTTTTGCCTTTTACAAACCTATAGGATAAAGGAGAAGCATAGTACTAGCGTTTAGAAAAACAACTGAGATATAGGAACCATCCCAAATTGCTGGCCTCAAGAGAAAAAAGATAGGTCTGAATTCAAAAATAAAGAATACTAAGATACTATCAACAAAGATTTTTATGTCCTAACAGATTTCATTGTTGAAAGTTTAACAATGGGACATTGCTACAACTTTAACCCAACAAATTCTAGACATACATGAATTAGAGAAAAAGGGGGCTTATACTAAGTCATATGTCATTATTGCCCTTATGTTAAGAAGAAAAATCACATATTTTTGTATTCTATAACTCAAATTAGAAATTCAATTACAAAAGGCTTCTGCTTTTGAGGTCCTAACCCTATGACGATATTTAGAACTTAGTAACATTATACCCTAAACTATGTGTGGGTATATGTAATTGTGTTTAAGTATGTGAATGTATACTGCTTTAACAGAAGAAAAAGATATTAATTTATGTTCCACCTTGTTGAAGAGATTGATTTAGTCACTCCAAGGAACATTCTGGCTCCTACAATTTTGAAGTAACTCAATGATGTGAAAATTCTAATTAACTCAGAAAATTGAAATAATTCAGATCTTTAAAACACAAATATTATTGCTCAAATAGAAAAGACATAATAAGTGCAAGCTCTATAATACTATATTAAGAGGTCATTCTTTTATCATGAGTATGAGGTAATCTTGTTTTAATGAAATATTCAAAACTTCATTTACCCTCAAAAATTGTTCACTGCAGAACTGAATTAACTTGCTAAACTAAAATATACTTCCAAAGATTTATTAAGTAATGATCCTCCATAAAGATACCTAAAGAGAACACAAATCAAAAAATGCTAGCGGATTTGTCTTCATAAATCAACACTTGGGATCATTTAATGCTTAGTCCATGTGTAACAGTTAAAGTCACAGAAATACTGACCTAAAACGGTCACAAATTTATTGGGAAATAAAAATGTGTTATTTTACACGATGATCTAGTAAGATGTTGGATGACTCCTTCTCCTACCCAGAGAGCAGAGGCCAAAACTTCAGAATACTTATGCCTGGCATTGTATATCAAGCCTAGCAATTCTCCTGGGACTTCCTAACAAAAATTTCCTTTAACCACTGGCGCCAAGAAGTTAAAAGGTCTGCACGTAGATTATAATCAATTCAGAAGTCAGGTAGAAAAAACACACAAAGCTAACAGGTTTGTAGTTGGCATTACATTTTTAGCAATGAAAATCTAAGCTAACCAAGGATGCTACAATTTTTTGAAACCAATATGTAAACGAAGAAATTCAGAAAAAGAAAATGGACCAATATAAGGCTAAAATGTACACAGTATGTGACAATTTGAAATGCCACAATATTATCATTTGCCCTTGAACTATGAAAAGGGAAAGAAAATAAATAGGAAAAAAATTAAGAAGTCTTAAAAATAAACTGTTCATAAAAGATATAAGCATTAGCAAGCAAACATTCTTACCTTGGGCAGGATCAGGTGGACCAAACTCCAGAGAATATCGTAAAATGAAGTTATTGTTCCACACGTAGAGTTGGTTATCTCTTGGATTGTAATCCACTGCAGCAATATACTGATACTGGTTGGGGAAGGGAACATCTACATATTCTCCTCGGTTTAATCGGGTATTGTAAATATAATCAATTGCATTCTTGCCTGTTTCACTCTCATTGTCTTGATAAACTGACCTGACCACATAAAGGACTCCACAGATCATAAAAGCATTTGATGCAGCTCGTTTGTCATACACAGTCTCCCACGTTGCTTCAAAGCGAAGAGTGTATGGATTCAGTTGGCTAATAACTATCATTCCATTGTTCTGTTCAGTGGCATAAATGACCCATAAGCCATTTTCATCAACTGCTAGGTCAATATCAGTTTTTCCTCCCCATCTATATGGTGAGGTATCATGATAGTTAGCATAGTTAATTATGGCCTCTCCACTCTTAATTCTAGTCCTCAAGTCAAATTTCACAATATTCCTCGTTCTTTCTTTGTTAAAGAAGACAGCACCATCATATACCACAAATCCAGTACCATCTACTCGATTTGGAAGTTTGTATGTTGTTGTTTGGCGACTGTTTTGGAAATCTTCTAAAGAAGCATATTCTATTAAAGTATCGGTACGATATGGAGTCCAGGGCATGAAATAAATTTTATCTGCAGCCTGAAGAGGGTCCTTGCACCAAGCACCTGCCTTTTGTTCAGCTTCATATATACATGGTGAATCCACAATTGCTTTCAAAGTCCCAGGGCACACAAAAACTAACAGTCACAGAGAAAAGACAAGAATTAAGCAAAGTTAAAAGACTATACAGGCAAACGCAAGTTTTAATGATCATAGACCAAAAGAGAAAAATTCACTCTATTAGCATTCAATTTTACCGGAAATTATACTTAATATGAGTACTACCTTTCTTTCCTCAAGTTACCATAATTGATGTACCAGCATACAAAGCGGCTGGGGTTTATTTTCACAAATACAAACCTAAGTTTAAGATCATTCATGATTGAGCTAACAATGTACATTTTTGCTATGTGTTTTTATCTTATAATTCGGTAGTTTATGCTTTAAAACTCTGAGCTTTGTACATAAGGGTGATCAAAGTACTTTTAGACCAAACTTTGTACCCTCCCTTCCTTAGCCCACTTATAAGCCCCCAAAAGCAGAACACCAAAATTAAGCAAATAAAACAAACCCAATGTGAAGGCTTATTTAGAACGTCTATGGAACTCAGACTGAAAACAAAAGTGCTTCAATTGAAGGAACATAAATATTCGGAAAATGCAATTAGAAGCAGAGAAAAGTAAATACGAGGAAAGGACTGATGAAACGACCAGGAGACCCTGTAACCATGGCATGCTATGGAGAGGGTTCTGGAAGCCAGGCAAGATGACACTTTAATAATAAAATATCCAAGGGTATCAGAAAAAGAGATAAAGAGTGAAAAGAAACAGAGAAAGGACAGCTCCCCCTCGCCGACTTCAGAAATTTTACCCTGTCACCAGATTTAGCGGTCATATAATTTCACTGTAAACAGTCGACTTCTTTATGAGGTGCATTTATGAGATCCTGCTGATTATATATTAATGTCAGGAGTGTTGTAGGGGAAGGGAAGGGAGAAGGTAACATCCATAAGGCACATAACAGGGAGCTGGGGTTCAAACTGTATACATTATTTACCTTTTTGCTCCACTTCTATTTTAAGCATCGGAAGAAAAAAAAAAGTGCAAGGAAAAAAGAAAAAAGATTAAAATAAATTGACAGTCTAAGATTGAATTCGTAATAGATGCTAAATATAGGAAGAATAAGAGCTGCACTACTTTGGATAAAGAGAAACACAACAGGAAAACCTAGCAGGAGAAAAGATACTAAAGTTACATAAAAGAACATGGATCAATCATTTTAGTAGATTAAGGAGGCAATACAAATATGTTGGCATGTTGCTTCACTTAGTGTACCTGAATAAATAATGAAACTCTTCACTAATGCATGGTGTACATAACTCTTGCCTTTCCCAAGTCACTCAGCATTCTTATCAAGTTTTACTTTAAATAGGTAGGCTATAGACACAGATGCATGCATAGGTGTATCATTCCCATTTATCTTATCATGCGAACTCATTATTAAGCTGACTAAAATTAGGTAAGCATAACAACAGGGAAATATATTTATAAACATGACAACTCAATTTTGAAGCTCAGGTCAAAGCTAATGAATACTGATATTGTTACATTTTTCAAAGACACTTATGTAAGAAGAAATATATAATTATGCATCTCAGTACGTTTCAATTTTTTTCTATTAAATTTTCTGTTTCTAGAAAAATCTATCTTAACTATAAAGAATCTGCCTCCTTTTCAGGAATATACAAGCCTCCCCCTTTACCCCAATAGTTATTTTGAAGTGTAGGCTAAGGTAGTACCTTTCTTCCCCACTAATAATTAGGAAATTTACTTATTTACATTTATATATACTTTATATTATAAAATCCTTATTAAATTCTCTACATCACATATCTCAAACTTGTAATATAAAGTCTATTAAAAAAAAGTAAGCAAAATACATACAAGGAAAAAGCAAGCACAGTAGGCAAGGAGAAAAAGGAAGAAAGAATTATGGTTAGCTTATTATGACATTGTCTACCATCATCAATTTACACAAAAGCAAGCTAGCATGCAACAACAATCATACCAAGCATTCAAAGCAAATACCTTGATTCCACAGACCCCATAAAAGGTAAATGCTTTCATAAAACAAACCTGATTAGTAGAGGTATAGGAGAAAAAAATCCTCCCTCCAAGAAGTTTAAAGAAATGGATTATGCAGTTAGGAAGTATGCTATGTAAGATTCTCGCTGGTAAATAGTATTCTAATAATTACAAACCATAAACTACTATTTTAGATTTTGTATGTAGGTTTTGAAGTATGTTGCCTGAATTTCATAAAGTGACCAGACTAATGTCTGTGATTCTCCCTCTTCCCTTATTAAAATGCATTAGGGTGTGCTAATACTGTATCTCCAAACTGACTACTCAAAGATACTGTAGTTGCACATTTCATTAAGATGCCTTAGCTTGATTAATTTTTTAAAATTATGATAATTCATCAAGATTAAATACTGACCTCCTGAAATACCTTAGGGAGAAACATATCACACAAATATTTTTGCCATAGGAAACCTTCCACATTAAGACACCACCTCCCCTGTCCAACTTGGTCTATTTAACCACTTTCAGGAAACATACTTGCTCTATTAATGCGTAAACCTGACTACATCCAGTAAAAAGGAAATTCAGTGTTACTGACGTGGAACAATTCTTTTTTATAAACCACTGGTCCTAAAATTACTGCTCAGTGAAGAGCAATATTATACCTGCTTAGAATCAATAAAGGAAGGGCATGGTGGGAAAATGAGGATAAAATAAATCATTAGTGTTGAGTCTGCTCAGACTATCTTTATACACAGCTATATTCTTCATTTTTAGGAAAGGATGATTTTACTGAAATACATCAATTAAATGCAAAGATGGGAATAATACATTTTAAAATATGTTACGCATTTAAAACAGAACTTAAAACAAGTTCAATAAAGAATGTAGAAAATATATTTTGTTTTCTATTAATTGAAAATGGCTGGGTTTTATTATTTGATACATTAAAATGACAGTGAAGTTACTGAGCAAAATATTAAATAGGGATGACTTCATTTACGATTTAACTATTATATTTATATTAAAGAAAATAAAATGGACATATATTGTACATAATTTATAATTCTAATGAAAACTGAGAAGTAACATTCAAATGTAAAAGTAAAAAAAAAATTAAATAAAACTTTTGATGATTGATGAAGTGCATAAAATATGGATATTCAAAACAAAAGACCTTACATTATGATTTTTATGACAACCCAAAGGATATATATCTGTCAAATCAGCCAAAATTCTCTCAACCGAGAAAAATATAAAAATACAATCAAATTAATGAAATTAGCATTCTTCATCACAAATATATATTGCAACTTGTCTTAAGAGACTGTATGAATTAATTCATAACAATACATTTACTATGCTATAGAACAAACATAAATACGTGACCCACTAACATCAGTGAAGGACACGGTTATGCAAGACAAGAAATCGACCCAAACAAACTAAAGCCTACATACATACTCTGTATCTGAAGTGACACACTATTTCATTTTGAATAATCTTATGTTTATTCATTAACAATGATTCAATCAATAGTAAAAGTGTTTTTTTCTCATAAAATAAAACATAGCTGAATTTATGGTATAACTTTAATAACTTAATGATAATTTGAGATAAGAGGGTACAAAAATCAAACCAAATCACACCTGTAGGATATGGAAATTCTGATCTGATTACTCTCCTTTATCCTACAAGATCCTTATGACTTCTTTTAAACACACATTCATTCAATTACTAATCAAATATAATATATGTGCCTGTCTATAAACATACAAAGTTAAAAAACAACAGCATTTATAATGGACTCTGTTGAGTAAATTTATTATAAAATTTTCAGAGATCCTGGAAAATTTCTAAATTTTTTTTTAAATAAGTGGAAACAGTTTGGGATGGATATGCTCCTGAAGAATTTGCTCTGGATAGAAACTGGCATAAAGCCAGGTGGTAACAGACACATAATAAATGTTATCTGACAGTGACAGTTTTTATCAACTAAGTGTAAAAGGAGTATGCAAACATTACAAAGTACCAAAATACTATTAAAACAAGGGAAAAGTGAAAGCTAGACTCTTAAAATAAAAACAAGTATAAGAGATGGTTATAAAGGACAGAAGCATAAAGAAACAAAAGGAGAGGATAATGGGGAAAAGAGATTGAGAAGATACACAGTCCTAAATAAGATCAGAACAATCTAAAAAGATCCTTTCCATTAATTTTAATATTAGTGAAAATCATGCAATTTATAGTGTGTCACTACTGTACAGTATATAGGAATTATAATTACTTCTACTCTTTAGCAAGGAGTAGTTTAAAAAAGCCATAGACTTATTTCTGTCTCGTGCAAACATCTAGAAAGGTAACAGCAAATTAATTACCGGGTTTTTTTTTAAGGACAAAAACTAAAAAGAACAAATACTTCTCTGAGTATAGCTATTTGCAAGTTTATTACACAATGTACATTACTTCTGGAGAACTGAAAAAGTAAATTTTGAAAGTTAGATGTTCCAGAAGATATCCACATTTTCCTTTCTTGAACAGCGCAAGAAATAACTTAGGAGTCTGAAAATAATATTTTCTTAACACTGTTCTTGATCTATAGACTAGATTACAGGAACTGGCTCCAGAAAGACATAATTCTTGGCAGCTCTGACTGATTCCACTGTTTGGGAATGGATGCTGTATTCCTTTTCTAATTTGAGGACAGAAACCATACTAAATTCAACTCAAAGTGACTTTGTGGAACAAAACTTTGGTTAGCTCAAAAGAATACAATGTTCCTCCAGTGGCACAGGAGAATGATTATGTAAGCCACCAACACTACACACAGGAGAAACGATATAAAGATCAGTGCACACTCAGTAGGCTTCCAATCCTACAAATGGTATAGAAAATACTGAAAACATAAAAAGCCTCCATTTCACAGTAACACAACACAGAGCAGGGATGAAAAGATAATCTGTGTTTGGCCTTTAACTGATACCCCACAAAAAGCCAATTTATCAAAACTGCGGGCAGAGAAGAGAGACACAGTGCCTTCACAGGATGTGTAAGTATGTATTACAACCATACTGGGCATAGTATATCTATGTAAAATCAGCCCTTTGGTTTCAGAAATATTGATAGTTTGAACATATGAATCTAGCAGAACTAGTGATCTGGTTTTTGAGCTTCTGGAAAAAGCAATTTCATTATTAATTTGAGTCCATCTTTTTTTAAGGAGGGAAGTCCTCTAAAGCAAATCATAAAATTGCTGCTAAAGAATTTTTAATTCAAATTCCTATGAATTAAGGTAGCATGACACGTTTATCCAATTTAAGAAGTAAAGAAGTCAAGAACAAAACCAAACAAATTACCTGATGAAAATTAAGTAATATACTTAATCTTTTTAATTGCCTAAAATGTTTTTTTTCCTGTTGAAAATACAGAATCCAATTCGTAAGTATGAATTCTGAGATTAGGAGGAAAGCTACATAGAATTACAGTATTAGCGGAAGCCTACTTATGAAGTTCCCAACTGAATTTTAAATATTCCTCTAAAGGATAATACTAAAAATGGATGTTGCAAAATTAAAAATATGTGCAAGGCTTTGTTACGTTTGTTTTATTTAGTGTTAAGATTTAGTCACTGAATCTGGTAAAGGAGTACTATCTTAAGGACAAGGGACAAAAAGGAAAGCACTTGCCTCAGTTCCTGCAATGGCAGCTTTCACCAGGCATTAAAGTTACCACAACAGCAGGTAGCCATTCAAGTAGCTCACGATTAAAACCGAAGTCAATTCCTTCTTTAGAAAACTGTGAGCCAAACCAATTTGTCAGCAACTGGTCTTGGGCAAAAGTACAGATTTCTATCTGCCCTATTGAATAGCTAATTCCAGTTTGTTTTCTGGAAAAACACTAGCCGTAAAAGCCAAACACTTAAGAACATAGACAGACACTTGGCCAGCATCACACTATGGCTTCCGTCCACATTTCATGAAACTAATTGGAGGCCCGAGTCTGTTAGTGCTCTGCATGCATAATAGTTTTGTAGGCCATAAACATATGCTTCTTTCACATGTGTCCTCTTTCAGCATCAACGAGGAATGCTGTAGAAAGTGAAAAATACAAGCTTCATACTTACTGTAAGGGACACATTCATATTGGACCTCAAGATATTTGTATGTGCCAGGACATGGATCAGGAAATACATCTGACCCAGTAACTACTATACACTGTGTTCGATTGTTGCACCTGGAAAACAAAACAAATCAAACTTGTGTAACAATAATGTATTTGTTTATTTTTACTAAAGAAATATAATAGAGAACTGATCCATATTTTCTTCAAGCAACTAGTACCATAAATTTAAAAATTCAACTGATATTAGGTTGCTGTAAAGAGTTACAAAAGTCCTATTTTCTTTATGTTGTGATATTTCTGTATCATGGGTCACACTGAATTTTAACTGGAAATAAAAAGAAAATCACTAACAGTTCTCTATTCTTTTAGTATACATTTTAATTGGAATTTTTGACATGTTCAACAGGTACTGAAAAAAAAGAAACTTACCTGGATACTCACCATAATATTTAAGAATTAAAATTGACTTTAAAATGGTACTGAACAAGAATGGAACTGAACAAAACAGAGTCATAAACTGAATAGCTTGAAAGTAAATTTTGACAACATACTGAAACAAAGGAAGAGCCAGGTTTTAAGCTTATCCTCTAAATCCCGTTTTGTGTTAAGTGTTCTATTACAGGTACTTATACACTCTTGAATACCAGATACCAAGCTAATAGATCACACCTTCCATGCTATGGCCTGCATAAATGACAGAATGAATTTAAAGCATTTAGCATAGTGCGTGGTACATAATACTGAGTGTCTAAGCATTGTGTTACACTTACTATTTTCATAGAGCAATATGCTTATACTATCAACATGATATGACTATGAATTCGGTTTTTCTAAATGAGTACTCCCTGAAATACAACATTAAAAAGAATGTCACTAACATGATGCCTAGAATGTCCTATTTATTCCTATTGGAAGTATTTTCTTATTTTTGTGTTGTCATTAATTCATTGTCATTGAGATTATTAGAATTAAGTTAGAATTCCAGGCAAGATGATATTTATTTGAGTTCTATGAATTTGTCCAAATGATCCTGTTATAAGCTATATAAAGGCAAGAACCATTTCCTTTATATTTAACTTGATTACAGCCCAATGGGATGTAATATTTTCAGGGTTATTATTGTATTTTCCGCTGGTATATAAATTAGGAAGACAAAGCAAGCAGAGCAAGAGCATTTTAACAAAATTTACTTGATAATTTGAATACCAGGCATTCTATAGTATATTAAATAACTAGACTATAGCATGGCAAATAAAGAATGAAAAAGTAGCCCAGTTTTTAGCACAACTAATTCACGGAGGGTGGAAGGAGAACTGTGTTAGAGAGGGGTAGGTATGTAAAGTCATGCACCTTAGAGCCACTTCAACTCAAACCAGGTTGATTCTTCCCTGTAGAGCAGCAAGACCTGAAAACTTCTATAGGATCAAACAGGTAAATTTTATAGGTCAAGGTATAATAAATGAACTTCAAATGGACATTTTAAATATTAAATAAATTATAACTAAAATTGTTTGTACAAATATGAAACTAATGATAACTTTTATCATAATCTGTAATACCTTAATGCCATATTTTTTTAAACATACCATATAAAATAATTTTCAAAAGCACGAATAATGTAAACAATGCAGTGTCACATTCTTATGCAACATCATGTTTTACCCCCCTTATTCCGTATTTCTCTTAAATGGGTTCAATCATTTATAAAAATTTGCCAATGGTTCTCCATTTAGTGTAAATGAATTATTAACATGAATAGTGGAACAAATTTTATATCCTAAAATTTTAAACAGCAAATGGATTTAAGATTTCTCAGCAGACCAACGTCTATTGTTTGAACTAATGTTTCATTTTCTTCTTAAATCTTACAGTAACAAGAGTTCATTGCTTCTTTTTAAAGTTTCTTGATCTCAGGAATTCTCAGCTACTAACCTGGTCCCCATCAAAAATTAAAAACTTTAATTTCCTTGCTTGTACTTATTCATGCCTACAAAGATCGTCCCTTTATCTCACCCTCACACTTCTCAGAAACAAAGAAATCTAAACTCCTATGAGTTAGATATCCCTTTCATACACTCCTTCTATATATATTTTATAGCCACCAATGAAGCTCTGCCATGTTGTAAATGGTTTTAATATTTATTCAAAATATATTCATGGTAGAAATCCCATAAAACAACAATTCCAGCTGTGGAAAAAAACAAAACAAACAAAAAAAACAATTCCACTCGTGAGTAAACTTTTCATATACTTCATCACCCTTCCCTTCCCATTGGAGCCTCCCTCCCCACTAAACCAGGAACAGGTGAGAGAGAAAGGGGAGTGTACTCAAGGTTGAAATAGACCAAGAGCACGAAGGACTTTGGACCAAGGTGAAGAAGGAAGTTGCTCAAAAGATTTGGAAATTTATATCATTTTTTCAAAACTAAAGAACATACTGACGATTTTCCAGGTTTCTTCCCACTGTAAGAGCAGATAAATAAATACGACTTTAAAATTGGATTTGAAATATCTTTTAGTCAATGTCACAGTATGTTGGCAGGAAGTATACAAGGGATAAGTAGTCCTGTTTTCATTATATTTTGTTTAAAAGAAGACAAACACCATAAAATGAAAAATAACTGCTCATATTTACTCTTTTTCTGAACAACTCTGCATTAGTCACCTGACCACAATTACAAGTTCAAATTAATGTCAAAAGCAATTATAATAATTTATATCAACCACGTAATTTTTAAAATTTCTTTTAATAATCACATTGTACAATGCATTCACTCTAAGACAGCAAAAAGTATTAATTTTAGGTCTGTGTGCTTAAGTAAAATTGAAGGTAAAGAAACTTAATGGAGTTCCTGCAAATACAATTATAAAGATTTCTAGAATTCATGGCCTCTCAAGATGTCAAAAAGGTTCATTTTATATATCAGAAATGCAAGAAATTAATCTTGAGGAAAAAAGGAATTTGGGTGCTAAAACAGTAAAGGGTCAGCAAGAAGAGGAACACAAAGGTATGAGAATATCAGATTTGCATACTAGTATCTTGATTCATGGATAAGAAAACCTAAAATTTTAGAGGTCCAAATGATGGAAATTATTAAAAATACAGACTATGTAAATTCCTTTATGCAAGTAGCCTTAAGTTTCCAAATACAGAAAGTGTGAGGAAACTAGGGAAAAGGAAATACACAATGTGAGCTGTTAGTACTAAGAAAAATCTGAAACTTCCTTAACCAATACACTGCTGGTAAGGCTGTAAAACTGTAAACTGCTATCATTCAAGATGATAGGGAAAGAGAAAGCAATTAGCCACAGAAGCAAAGTAAATTCCCACCAACCTCTCAGCTTCAAGTTTTCACTCTAATGAAAATAAAAAGTCACAACTAAGCCAAGAAAGGAAAGGCATTCAGTTGTTTGCATTCTAAGCCCTAAGCGCAGTTCCCCTCATGAGTTTCTCTCTCTTCCTCCAGAAAAAAAGATTTATCAGTTAAGGTATGGTTACATTAACAATTAAAGTATCAGTATATTTTAGTAATACCATGTGGATTCATGATGTTAAAAATTTATACTTTTCCTAAATGTGAAACATAAAAATTCAGTATAAATGAGAACAAGGCAGAAGAGGATAAATAGGGTTTTTTAAATAGGTGGACCTTTAATTATGACTTGAAGGAAATGCAATTACTGTTCATTATAAAGAAACATTTCAACTTCTAAATAATTGATTTTATTTTATTTGGTGTTTGTAAGGCTGCACAGATGAGTGAGGATAGTTAAAGCACTGGTTCTCAAAATGTGGTCCTCGGGCCAGCAGCCCCAGCATCAACTAGGAACTTGTTAGAAATTCATTCTCAGGTCCCACCCAAGACCAACAGCCTCAGAAACTCTGGAGGCTAGTACCCAGCAATCTGTGTTTTAACTAGCGCTGCTGATGATTCTGATTTATGAGGACCACTGGGTTAGAGACAGGTTTAGGTACTTTAGTAAAGAATAAATTATATATGAGAACACATGCTTTTACTCTATAAAGCTTAATAAAATACAAGTTAAATAGAAAAGCATTTAGTGATGACTATGATTTATGCAGCAAGTACATAATACAGCTTACAATGTTAACATATCTTCTCTTGCTAATTTTAATCATAAGAATCAAGGGTTTTAGTTGCTCTAATGTTGAGCCAGCAGGCTAGTTATTTATAAATTCCTAACCTGAGGGGTCTAAATAAGTACAATTTCTAAGTACATGTATACATCACATGTAAGCCCATTTTCAACAACAGAAGGAAAGTATAATCTTTTCCTAGCTAATGAAAATATCTAACACTAAACAAATCTGGAAATAAAATTTTGGCAATCTGTAAAAATATACTGTGTTCCCTAGAAGGAAGGTATCATTAAAAATAACAAACCAAAACAAGATCCACTATAATCATTGCAAATTTTTCTATAGTCAACCTTTGACTTATTTATTCAAATACATTTTAATAAAGTGGCTCAACTATAGGAAAACATTATACTATACAATTGTTTTTAGAAAGAACTCACGGGGCATAAAGGCAGCCCTTGCAAAAATTTACTTCTAAGCAATTTCTGGGATATAATGTATGATTTAATACCACCTACTAAGTTAATGTAAAACTACATACGCACTCAGTCTCAGGTCTAAGTGTATGATCATTTTTAATATTCTTTTTTTTTTTTTTTTTTTTTTTTTTTTTTTTTTTTTTTTTTAAATTTTATTTATTTATGGCTGTGTTGGGTCTTCGCCTCTGTGCGAGGGCTTTCTCCAGTTGCGGCAAGCGGGGGCCACTCTTCATCGCGGTGCGCGGGCCTCTCACTATCGCAGCCTCTCCCGCTGCGGAGCACAGGCTCCAGACGCGCAGGCTCAGTAGTTGTGGCGCACGGGCCCAGCCGCTCCGCGGCATGTGGGATCTTCCCAGACCAGGGCTCGAACCCGTTTCCCCTGCATTGGCAGGCAGACTCTCAACCACTGCGCCACCAGGGAAGCCCCATTTTTAATATTCTAACCACATTTCCAAAAATTTCCAAGTTGGCATGTGTAGATAAAAGGCTAAACATTATTTTACATCGTTGGTTTAAAAGCACTATTAAAAAAATCACCTATATGTTATTTCTATACATTATTTTAGGTTGCAACTTTCTATATTTACATATTTCTTCCTCTAATTTTCTAATCTAAAATATATATAGAATACAACACTCATTCTGAGAATCCCATAGGTAACTAAAATAAATCCAATAATAAATGCTTGGTAACATTAAGTTGAAATACCAGAATAAAAGTATTATATCTGATGTTAATATTCATAAAACTTACATTTTAATCATAAAACCCATCAACCATAACACAGAAAATCCTAAATCCTGCTTTATAGGCCATAGAGCTGCTTTAAATGGAGCAAAAAAAAATTTGAATTTAAAAAATTATTTAAAAACTCATTCCTGTAAGTCTTTCTACTTTAAATGGGAAAAAAAAAATTCTATTCAAAAATAAAGCTAAATGTACATCTCAAAAGTTGAAGAAAATAAAACAAAAAATTTTGGAGATTAATAGTTTATTAATTTACTTCCCATGCATAAGGAAATACCAATATATTTGCTTATTAGCAAAACTTAGAGTACGATATTTAAAGTCAGTGACATTGTCTAGGTTTGTGCACAGTATGTAAGAGAAAGATACTTTAAGGAATATCTAATGAATCTCTTAACCATCACAATCAGTAGATGGTAAGAAGTTAAAAGTATTATAAGTCTATTTTATCTTCTAGATGTAGTCAATGTTCTCAGGTTTCAACATTAAATTTTAAGACATCCACAATATTTTTTGAAATTAAGATAAATATTGCCAAGAAAAATGTTTAATTGATAAAAATGCATTTTATAAATGTATATTATCATTAATTTACATACTAGTATATGGAAATTACGTATAAATTATCATGCACAGATTAAACAGCAGAATTTGAAGAAACATTATCTTTTTATTTAGGGGACTGTAGTGCTTCATCACTAATGAAATATTAATAATGCAAACAAACTATTAATATGCTGCTTTTCCTTAATCTTTTAAAACTGTAAATGAAAGAAGGAACAATGCACACATTATAAGCTGAGAATACGCTGTATGAAAATCACCAGCATAGCATATCGTTTGACTCTGTTCAGAAGCAAAATTATTTGCTAACTGGGGAGATGAGTGTTTAAAAGCAGAGGCTTTAGAATAAAAAAGAATTGGGGTTTTAGTTCCAGCCCTGCTGCTTACTTAACTGTGAGTCCATAAGCAACATATTAAACCTTTCAACCTTAGCTTTCTCATCTGTAAACCATAATACCCTCTTTAGAAGTTTGTCGTTAAGGTTAAATAAGATAATGCAGGCAAACTCTTCACACAATCCCTTAACAAATATGGATTACCAACAACAACAAAAATATCAGTAATAAGAGTATTACTCCTTTATATAAGATGGACATAGATTTGCAAATCT
Organism: Balaenoptera physalus; assembly: GCF_965194825.1. NCBI lineage: Eukaryota > Metazoa > Chordata > Mammalia > Artiodactyla > Balaenopteridae > Balaenoptera > Balaenoptera physalus. The sequence goes on from NC_138882.1 coordinate 124,836,960, forward strand.
TAAAGGGGCAAAACATCTTTTGTTCTTCCAGAGTATTCCCTATATTTCCCATATGATTTCCTATGTACAGCTTTAAAAACAGGCTGAAGTATTCATGCAAATTTGTTTCCTTTCCAACTCTAATTTTGAATTGTACAATGCCCAACAAATTGCTTTTACTCTTCTTTTGATTATCTTACGCTCATTATTACACTTTACCAAGTGCAAAGTATGGAGATGAGATTCCATGTGTAATCTATTGTGAGAGGTGTTTTAATCAATAGTCTTGTTCTGCTGATTAAGCAGGGGCTTCTGTTTTGGCAAGATAACATTAGTTTCTCCAGTCATGCTCCAAAAACCACTGGGAATCTTCAACAGATCATTAGATATGCTATAATAAAGCTTTGGTACACTCTTTTTTTCTTCCTTAAATTACTTCTTCACTGTCCCATCTTTCCTCATCTTGGTGGCACTGCATTATTATTGCATCTCCCCTGAAACTTGCACTAGAGCTATGTCTCCAGGCCATAGGATGCCATTTTCAATTGAAGCTTCTGCTTGAAAATATAAATTAAGAAAATTTCATTATCTCCTGCCAGGGGCCATTATTCACCACAGTTCTAAGGAAGATTAAAAATGCAAAATCTACCAACTTGAACAAATACTCCAGCATTCAACAGAAAAGCTTAGTATATCATGACAGAAACTAAAAATTAATGTTTGCTGAAATTTGGAGTCATCCTCTACAATTAGTCCAATTCTTTATTGAGAATGTCTGTTCAGTAAAGACTGCATCAATAATTTCAGTCTCTTAGTGGCATCTGTTATTTTTTAAATTCAATTATAAAATACTAGCAATAACAGGTCTGTTTCTTTCCTGAGTTACCTTCTGTCTTAGTTAAAACTGCTTACTTTTTGGAGATGAAATAAATGTTTTCAAGGTACTAGGGAAACATGTAATGATATCCCTTTCCAAAGTGCCAAATATAAACAGAACATTCACAGGGGTACTGTGGAAGTTTAAACCACATCCACATGGGGAACTATATCTTCTAACTGAATAGAACATCTACAGTTGATGTTATAAACCCATTCTCTAACTAATGGACTAGAAATGATACTCATTCTTGAGCCTCAATTACCAAAAAAAAAAATCATATGTCAATAAGTAAATTTTATTCTCTTCAAGTACACAAATTTTTTAAATTTAGAAACATTACCACAGAGGGCAAAAAAGAAAAGGAAAATAAAGAAAAAAGGTCACTGTCAACCTATACATTTTTATTGGAGGTGACTATATGCCTGGCACATAACAGGAATTCAGTAGTTGTTTTTGAATGAATGAAATAATGATGAATGGTTAGCCTGACTACTGCTGCTTGTAAATAAACAGTTATTAGAAAATAAATATCAGACATCCAATTCTGTTTCAATCAGCTGTACCTGATTCTCAGAGAATTCTGTCAATTTGGAAGCAGTTTTGTATCATGAAAGCCAATAATACAACACTAAGGAGACACATCTATTTAAGGGGTGGAGGAAAAAGTACCCTTTAGCTTCCAAATAACTTTTTCATGCACTAACAATTCCAAATGACCAAGGAATGAATGCAGTACTCTAGGCACTAGAACCCCTGTCTTCTTTGAGTCCAAATTTACAATAAATTTTTATACACATAGTAGGTTACCTTAAAACGTGAATAGTTAAGTTCCTAAGTAAATTTGCTCAAACAAAGTAATCAAATAAACTGGGGGGATAAAAAGAAGTTATGCTCAAGGATACAAGGTTACAATCATCTTCACAGATGACAGAGGGAAACTGAGTTGAATGTTAAATCAAGCCTTTTTTAAAACTGTGTAATGAAATCCCCTTTTATCATCTAAACTTCCATTCTGTAGAGCTAAGGAAAGTGGTCCTGCATTTTTAAAATATTTATTAATGATGATTTGTAAGCCTAACTAATTGCTAGGTAAACATAACATCAGGAAGCTAAATGATGTGTAATTAATGTGGTAAAAAAGAGGTGTTCTAAAGTAATGTTCCCATTTGTCACATAACTATGTTCTCATAATTTATTTAATAATTTGTGTATTGTAGAAGATTTCTATCCATCATATAGTATTTAATTCTTTAGGCATGTTAGGATATTATACTCTAAGCATTATAATATTGTATTATTTAAAGTGTTTTAAAATCCTTGAAACAAAGTTGAATTATTGAACTAAAGTTGCTACCCGAAATCTCTAGGAAAATACACTTGAATACTGATAGACGCGTGGATACATAATTTGGAAAAAATAAATAATATTAATTTTATTCCATTCAGTTTCCTATATACTGGTGTTTTCAAAAATTTGAAATATAATCCTAATTTTTTAACAATTGCAACTATAATTAAGTCTTTACAACTGTATTTGAAAAAAAGTATAGAAAAAGTCAATTTATTATTTAAATAACTATAAGCAAGAATACAAAATATCTGTCTGGACTATCGATATATAAACATAAACCTATTTGACTGAAAAAGTGTATAGTATGTAACAAATAGAAAGCCAAAAAAATAAGTATCAGTTAACCTACAGCAAATCAACAAAAGTTTGAAATAAAATTCTGTGTAGGCTCATATCCAGAAGGTTGTCGTCATTCTAGTTTTCAGTATGTTGAAAACAGGAATAACATGAAAGTGATACCTTCCATAATCATTTTGTGTCAGGAATTAAAACCACAAAGTAAAAAAAAAAAAAAAAAAACAAAAAAAACCACAAAGTATGCATACTTTAATATTTATAGTTAAATTGACATCTTAGAAACTCAAAAAAATTCTCAAAAATTCCACATTAATTACTAAAATTAGGATTTTGAAACGACAATGCTGATTTTCTAAAAACAACTTTCTATGTTTTAGAAACCTTTGAAATTCCTTGCAGTTTTTACTGGACCTTGGGGTCAGTTTAATGCAAATTAGGCTGGACTCACTCAGAGCCTTATTAATCCAGTACAAAATCTCTTGTTTGCAGAAATGCACATTCAACATAAATGCACTTGATTTTATTAGCAAAATAAGAAATATTTATTTACAAAGCATGCCACTGAGACTAAATTTCATTCACAGGGTCATCAGGTCTAACTACTTAATGAAAGGAACAAGATAATTCAAGTGGGGATAAAAGCTATAAAATTTTGAAATACTTTAAAAATATTGCTTCTGAGTCCAAATTTTCAAGACCTCTGCTTCTAATAATTTAAAAAATTATTATGACCTGTATCAATTAGGAGCAATTATTTTAAAAAATGTTAACCTACTACAGTTTGCACTTGCAGAAACTATCACATTTTTAACAAGGGAAATGGGATATCGCTATGGGATGCCCTAGTTAGATTAAATTAGCAAGAAACTTGTTACCAGACCATATAAAAGACACACCATAATAAGACATGACCTTTCAGAGCCTTGGAGCCAATCTGTGATGCTTTTCCTTCCTATAACCCTCGCTAATTATCTGCAAAGTTACAGACCCTTTTGTCGTGGGTTATTTTTCTTCAAATTGTGAGGGGATTTTTGGTTTCTAAATATTTAATTAGTCTTGTTATGATATGAGAATTGTACATGCCAAGCATTTTGATTTTCATACTCTATTCCTTCTAATTATCCTCAGATTTAGATTGGTCATCCCAAATCTTTTCCTTTTGTAATTATTTACTTCTTAAAGCTCATTCTGTGAAGAAATATGTTCACCCTTATGGCTCTTCTATTCCACAAATGGCTTTTCTGGTCCATTAATTACCCGCTCAGAAGATTAGAGTTTTAAATAACGTAAAAGAACCTGCAACTAAAAGGAGTTTTACAGTGCAAAACTGAGTAAACTAGATTTTTGTTGTTGCTATTTTAAATTCACCTTAAAGATAACTCCCTTGGTTTAGATGTGATTTTGACAAACAGGAAAATTATGCCATAAATATTTTTTTTCTGCCTCCCAAGATGTTTCATGGGATGTCATTTAGTCAGTATTATAAATCTCTGCCTATAAAAGAAATGCATCTCTAGTCTAATTGACAGCTAATATAATTTCCTCTTTTACAGACCTCACTTTGATTATAGCACAGCAATGAATGTTCACAGAACTTCCTATGTAATCAAAATGAAAGCATAGACATAAAATCATAAGACTTTTGGTGATGTAGCTTTTAAAAATTTACCATCTATGCAAAAGTTAAGACAAAGTACAACTTTTTGTTAAAGTACTTATTCAATTCAGGATTTTTTTCCAGTTTTTATTAAAATGACAACGTTCTATAAGTGCTTGGGTTTTTTAACCAAGAGGCAAGAAAGCACAGCTATTCTTTACCCAAAATGAATTCTTTCAGTATGAAATCTTTCATGACTTTTAGTACTATTATTTCCTCATCAAACTTGTTTTTCAGTTAAGTGCACTTTTCTTATTATTACTTTTGTTTTACAGTAATTTATTTTCCTCATGCAACTTGTAAATATTTTGGTAGTAAAATATGTGACATAGTTTATAAACAAGCATATAGGAATGCTTTGTGGAAAAGGGGATGTGAAAGGTCAAGTGAGCAATATCTTAATAGTATTCATACTATGAATAGTATGAACTACATAGTATAAATTAATGTTGGAGGAGAGGGAAATACATAGAGTTAATGGTCGACAAAGTGAAAACTCTCATTCGGAAAACAAAATGCTATGCACTTATTCTGTAAGTCATGAATCTTTTTTTATTATCTAATATTAACTTTGTGCCTCATAAAAACCACTATCTGTGTTTTCCTTATGTTGTTCTTTCTAATTTAAAAAGATGTATCTGAACTGAATTCCCACGGAAGTTACTGTCAATACACTTCTTGAACGATTTCTTCCTTATACTAAGAACCATTTGAAGGATCTTGTCTCTGAGGTAGAACATTTTTAGAACCTAGGACACTAGTCTGAGGAACTCCTATTTTCCAACTCACAGTGATGCCCTGTATGCAAGCCTAAGAAGCACACACATTTGCAGAAAGCATCTGCTAAGGAGGAGGTATAGAGAAGGCCAACACATAAACTACACTGGCCAAACAGTATTAAATTCTTCCCCAATTTTCCGAACCTGAAGTGATCTTTCTCTCCTTTCCAGTAACTGTCTATATAATTAATTAGGCAATTAATCATATTCTGTTTTGTGGCTCTCTTCTGTATTTTGCAGAAAATTGTTATTTAACTCACCAAGTATTTTCCATGTTAAAATTAAGCTGTAAACTCCTTGCGTTTTTGTTTATACTCTTTTCCAAACACCCCAAAGAGTGCTAGGCACTTCATCGTAACAGGTCTCATACCATGAATGCCTTTTAGCTGTTTCTAGGACCCTACCCTTACCTCTCCAGTTAGATGTTGTTAGGCTTCTTTTAAATTCCTTGGAATGCCTAGTCCTATTTAGGGCAAGAAGTGCTCATTCAATAAATACTTCCTAAATTGGAATTCTCATTCTTCTATATTTTATTGAGGGTTTTTTAATTGAAGGAACAACTCAAAATGTCCTGTTGATACATATCACTGTTGTTTCCCTTAATAAAAACTGCAGAAATTTTGTACAGATGTTTGCCTAACTGTTCTGTAAGACAAGAGATGAGAAACAATAAAGGCAAAAGACTGGAACCACAGACTCTTGGGATACTTTTAGCAGTAGAGCAGGTGTGGAAGGCTAAAAATAATCCTTAATACCCATGATCTGAATATAAATAACCAAATCTATCAGAGAATTATAAAGAGGTGGATATTCTGTGGTTCATACACTCTCAAAATTAATGGAGTCTCACCTGACGATAAATATATGGCAAATTTCACCGGCTTACTTCTGATAAATCAGAACTAATCTTTAATCGTGACAAAATATTCATAATCTAATCCTTTTATCAAATTGACTATCACTGCAGGAGTCTCATGTGTTTGCACAATTAAAAACCCCATGTTAGCTGTATATAATAAGATATTACATTTGATGCAAATCCTTTTCTATTGAAATAAATGCCAAGCTGACAGCAGGAAGAAGCTGATAAGAAAACAACAAGGCATTGCTGATGGCATTCTCGATAACTGAATACCTACTCGTAAGCATCCAGTCTACAGCGTACTACCAAAAGTGCTCCTTTTTTAAAAAGCACAGATCAAGGGAAATGTCCTCTGCTACATCTCAGTCACAAAGGCAAGAAATTATCTAAAATCAGATAGATAAATGATATATAAATAGACAGAAAGGAAGAAAGGATGGAAGGAAGGAAGGAAATGATAATTTTATATCCACGTGTGGTTCTGGCACTAGAAACAGTGATACATGACATTATCTGCTGCTATATCCTAGTTATAGGAATCCCTACAACTCTGAAAGCATTGTGATATACTAATTATACCACATCCAAACAATATCTAAGTAGAAGAAAATAAACAAATGGATATGAACTTATGTATTACTGTTCTCTGCTATAAAAAGAGTGAACTCCTTGTTTTCAGAGTCAGTATGAGGGGCTTAAAACCCTAGTGTTATCTTCTATATTGACATTACAGAGTTAAAAACAGTTTTTAAAATATAGTATCTTATAGAACTATTCCATAATTTTGAGAAATATAAAGAACACATCTTTGAAAAATCCTTTCCTCTGAGGTCTAAGTGCAAGAAAAGAATTCAGAATACCCAAAAGGAAGAAGAAAGTTAATGAGATGGGACATGGTAAAGAAAGTTTAAAGGAGTGAGGACAGAAGTTGAATAAATCCTTTCACAGTTACTTAGTACTCCCTCAACAAATAGTACGATTTTCCCACCTCATGCCACTGCTTATCGCTTTCCCTTCTCTATCAGTTTTTAGAAATCTACTGTGCTATCTGAGAGATTTGGTATCATAGTTATTTCTATATATATTTCATCTTCTTCACCAGATTATAATATCTTGGAGAGATGTCTGTTTTAAGAATCTTTGAACCACATGTATAACACTGTGCTTTATTCTAAAATGTATTAACTTCATAAACACCAGTCCATACACTTAAAAATGTATATTCTTACCAGTTGTTCACAAATATCTTTAGAGTGTTTGACACATTAGCTTGCCCACCATACAACTCAGTAATTATTTGGAGGCATAAATCAATGAATGAAAAATAAAGATATAATTTTCAGAAGTCAAGCACAGTTCCATGACCAGGATATAAACCAAAGTAAAACTTCTCTGATTTACGTGGTTTCTAAAAGTTTCTAACAGTGGAAGGTAGAAGGCTTCCATTCCATATAATACTCCTAGCTTGAATTAGCTTCAAATCAGTAGCCTGTCTGAAAAGCTCAGTTCATCGTGAGCTATAAAATGTTAGACTCAAGAGCTTTAAATACCACTAACACCATGTACAGGCTTGAGAGTACAGGGCTGTGTGCTGCGAAGCAGCAACACAACACTGCTCTTCTGAAAACTAACATGTACTCTTAAGCCACAGATATAAACAGGGTAAGCATATTAAGTAATGAATGACCAGGAAAACATCTTTATCACTGCAGATTAAAGACACAATGTATACCTAATTATACTACACACATTAAAATCTATTATGCTATTTTAAGATTTTTAATGCCTTACAAAAATTAGAGCTAAAAAAATGAGATTATCCTAATTTAATAAACCGTATCTGAAGTTGCACATTTTATAGCTAATTTTAGCATTATTTTTATTTACAAAAAGTAGTCTAATACTTAAAGTAGTACATTCACACATAACATTACATATTTTATGTTAGAAATAACAGTCATTTCTTAAGTATATTTGATATGTCATTATTATGAAAAAGAAACACTGTTAAGATCTTGCTACCGCTCTTATCTTTGACCCTTCAACTTTTCCATTTCAGCAACCTCATTAATGTCAAAATGCCATTAGAATGTCTGCCCACTTTTAAATCTCTACAGCCTGGGCAAGGCAAAATCTTTTGGGTTCAATCAGGAATGCTTTCTTTTTGTATTCAACTAAAAAGCAGAATAGCATCACAAAGGTCAGCCTATTACCTTGATTAAAGAAAAAGGACCACATGACAAAGATAAACCTTACAACGTAAAATGCCATGTTTTAGACCTGAATTGGGAATTTTTAAAATTTGCTTTAAAACCATTTTAGTTTTTGATTGTCAGATTCCTATAATGTATGGAACCAGTACCACTGACAGGACTTGTTTTTATATCAGTACCTTCCTTAGGTTGGGTAACACGGGAAGCAGAATTTGAGCCAGGAGCTCTGAGAGGCTTATAATGTTCTTAGAGCTATCAGTGTGGCCATGAGTGAAGCAGGATTGGGTAGAGTGAGAAAGGCCCAGCAAATTCCTCAGGGAGGGAGCTCTGAGGTTGGGAGAACCCCTCAGAGATGTCTCAAAATGAAGCAAAAGATGAGAAGGCCAAGCCTTTGTACTCTGGCGTTCAATGAGGGCTGCCTCTGGGCATTAGGACTTAAGATCCCTTCAGCCCATGGCAGTTCCTGGGCAGGGACTCACTGTGAGCCCATCCGCTGGCAACTCCCTTGGCAGCTGGGGGAAAAAGGGCCTGATCTGAAGGGGGAATGTGGAGGGCATACCACAACATCCACTGCAACACTGTAATGGTGTAAAGAGTTTAATGGACTGTTTTCAAAAACAGGTCTTTTAATACCACTTCTCATTTTCACGGGTTTTATTGTATTTTATCTACTTGTACATACTGACATGTCAATACTGTTTACTAAGGGATATTCAGTGGGTTTCCTATACAGCAATGAACCTTAACAGGCAGCTTTTAATTGGCCCACATAGGAAACCACATTACTATTAATTTCACAGCTACAGCATAAAATAAAACCATTGCTTCTCAAATTCTAGAGCAATTAGACCTCTCGGCTATTTGGCTAACTCTGCTTCATGATACCCAATGCAGTTAATTATATTTTTTGATGTTAATAGTCTCTGTCAGTCTCAAGCATAACTTCTCTTTGATGAATATTTAAATTATGTTTGAATAAAAAATAATCTTGGTTACATTTCATATTCAGTGATCATCACAGCTTAATAAAGGTCTACTTGTCAAGGGTTGAAATAAATGGCAATGCACATATAAAGGTTCTAAATCAATGTATCAGATAATATACCTGTAATGACCATTATCTATATCTCAATCCAACATACCTGTTTTAAAAGGTATAGTCTCATTCACAGAATAACTCACAGTTAAGATTTCAAAAGTTACTTATAAACAGTCTTTTAAATTATATATACAGAATTCCATGAATTAACTATGAGAACATCTTAGGACTGCGTCATAAGATAATTTAACGTATGGAATAAAATTACCAAATTTTAAAATGTCCTAGAAAATTCAGCATTCATTCTCTTTCCTCCTCTTGTTGTATTGTTTTAGAAAGTTCTAAGAGTAATAATAAAAAAAAGGCTTTGACTTACTAAAAGATTTTTTGATTATAAATGTTATAGAAATTTACTGAAATCATTATTTACTAATCATTAATGATTACTATGAAATCATCACACAGTAATTTAAAAATAATATTTTTCTCCACATAAAGGTTTTAATAGGAGTGGGAGGTGAGGGTGAAGGAAACTTCCCAAACTGGGGAATTGGGAGAGTGGGAAGAAAGTATAAAAGTAAAGCTCATTAGTATAATTTCTTGAAAGTTTGTTTAAAAATCATGTAGTTTAAAAACTCCCTTAGTTTAGCCTATATTATAATAGTAAGGTTTTAAACCAAGCATTTATTTAACATAAACTGTGAAAATGGGTTTTTCTATCTCAGCTCTTTTACTGAATGAATAAATATTTTGTTATCTACTTAATTAAATAAATTAATAAGTTAAATTTTTAAAATTTTTCACTCTTTCTTCTCTGAAACCCTAAATCTTTGGAGATTAAAGATAAAGGAGACAAAATGAGATAAAATTAAAAAGATACAAAGAAATATCCTAAAATGTACACATCAACCTAAGACTGTCTAGTGGAACACTGTGCCAATTTCAAGAAACTAACACATTATAAATAAAAATAGCAGGGGTGGATTCAAGTTTTGTAAGGTCTCCAGCTTTTAACACTTAGGGGTACCAATTTAAGGAAAAAATAGAAAAAAATTACAAGTAGAAAATAAGGTACCAAAGTGAATACTTAAGAAAAAAAGAAAAAGGCAACCACAACAAACAACACAAATTTTCAGAAAGCCTAAGAGTATCACAAGTAACAAAACCCAGAAAACTAAAAAACATTTTAAAAATTTAATTGCCTCCCTTTCCTTTACAATTCTTTCCTTAATAATTTTTTCACCATACATCTTAGGATTGTCTCTTCACAATTTCATAGTGTCACTTTCTATAATTTTGCTTTTCCTCCTAAACAGCTGATCAAAATTTATTTTTCATTATTGATGGTTTGGATACTTTAGGCATGTACCTACAATGCCACAGGTGCTCATGTGCATTGAAGTGCTACAGCCTGTGCTCCACAAACACAGGTATTCTGATACATTCTGTTTTATATGATACTCATTAAAAGGGGAGAACAGTATGGGGCATTTACAATTGTCAGTACTACCTTTGGATATGTTCTCTGTGTACTACTGTATATAAATCCACCAAGAATATACAGGAGAGAACTTCTGTTTTGATTAGTTATCTATAAGAACCCTTTAATGACTGAAAGAATTTTCCAGTCTAGCTTCTGGTTCCACTTATTCCAAACATTATTTCTCCACCACTGGCCACATATGTCAGGTGCCATGGGACACTTTTAAACTGTAATATGACATCTGGCCTTGCACATTTACGTCACAATCAGTAAGGCAGTATAATGAGTAATAGGAGTACTTCTAGAGGCCAGTTCTTCACCAGAATAGTTAACAATAACTAAACTGTACATGAGTGTCTACAAACCACATAAAAATACCCCCACTAAACTCAAACTGAATTTATCACCAACTGAACCTCCACTTAACAGAATACCCAAATGCTCTTAGCTACCCCTAAGCAACCATAAATGAGGGGAATTGTAAGAGAGAAGTCAGAGAAGGAAATCAAAACCTTAAAAGATTGTGTTTAAATATCATACTTCAGCAAATTTTACAAAAACATGACCCTGTGAGCCCACTGCTAGGGACCCTGAGAATGCCTTGGAAGAGGCCTGTGCAAGCAAGAGGCTCTGACATTAAAGATTCATTACTGGCTTCATGATAAATCCACCTTTAGAAACAGTACTTTTTTCACAAATTACAGTTGAATTCAATAAAAATGACAGACCTATAGTCTGAAAAACAGAAAACTGTCTTGAGATTGACAACTTATACAGAGTGACTTTCATTTTAGACATTATCTTCAAGGCCGTGGGGCATTCTAAAACCATGTCTTTATTGGTTGCATATGACATGCGAAGAAATATTGGGAGAACTGCAACACATATTAGCTACACGATACACTTGATTGGTTTATATGAAATAAATATTAAGATTACAGAATTGCTCACTTCTTTGTATTTCTTCAAAACTAGATTTTTCCTAGAACCATCTGAGAGATGTTAGCTCTCATCCTAATTGTGGAATAGCAAACAGCACTAAAAACTGTAACTAAATTGCTATAAGATATTTAAAGAAAACAGTAAGTAAAAAGAATGTCTCTAAAATCTGTAAGACATAAATATTAGTAAAATGCTATCAGAAATCTAATTACCCACAATAATTTTTCTTAGGCAATATACAAAGTAGATATCCATACTGGTGTTTTCTGTTATTGCTGTTGTTGTTAATATAGTATAGGTGTGCAATCCCATTATATAATATATGGAAAAATTAATAGGGCCATAATAAATGACAGTTTAAGCTGTTTTTAAGCAATTGATATCAAATCTTTTTCTCTCTTCATTTAATAAAATTAGTCAATAGAGTATATTATGAATGATACCGACTCACAATTTCTATCCCGTTTTTGATGTGGCAAAGTCAAGCAGCTAAACTGCTAGTAAGAAAATAACACAAGGATTTATAGTAAACCAACAATTAAAAATATTTTCTCTACCAAATAACATATAGGCAATTTTTTTAACTTAATTAGAAATCTCAGTAAAATAAAAAGGATAATGAGAATGGAAAATTCTCAACTTTACTCAAAATTATATTTTGTTATTATTTATGACATAATAAAATGTATAGAATAATAAACAGTATATTTTCAGACAGTGGAATTATTCCAAAGCTTCAATGAATACATAAATTTATTTCCTGGTAATAAAAATGCCTATATGAACTGCATAAGATAAATAATTCCAAATTCTTAAGTGAACTTACAATTCATAATTTGTTTTTAATTTTTTTATACTGGTAGAAAATATGCTTTATATTACAGTTCAGTAGCATTTATCTATGAGTTTTTCGTAAGAGGAGAAAACAGAAGAAAAAGCCATATCAAAAGGAAAGATAGTGGCTATGTCTTGATTTGAAACTCTAAAATAAAATTTTATTTGTATTCTCTACAACTGTGATTAAACAACTGTATTTATTTGTTCCAAGTATAACTCTTTTTAAAAGGATGATTGTAAGTCATATTTATATACTGACTCTAGTAGTATGACTTCAGAAAGCAGATACACACTAAAAAGAAATCATACTTAGGTACAAAACAAAGTACTCAAATGAGTATTTGAAAATAGTCTTATGTAAACAGATTTAGCGTGCTTTCATCTAGTTATTTAACATTTGATTGTCCAATACATTGTAGTAATATAATGCTGAATTAGACCTGGTTTCTGTCACTTAATAAATTAATTTGTTTAAATTTACTTTGTAAATAGAAACCCATGTTTAGTGTGTAGTAGAGAATGTTCTAAGAGAGTAAAAATCTACAAGGTATATGACAATACATGTACTACTGCAATACTACTGTCATCTCATCTATAACACTCACCTCTCAAATGAGAAAGCTGGCATAAGTGATAACTGAGACTATGAAAAGATTATTATAACATTAAAATTCAAATGGATATTCATATTCACTTTTATTTTTTCTCCTCTCCACTTTAGTTTCAAAACTAAAAACCACTTCTAATAATAAAAACACCACAGTTTAAATGAGATATGTCTTTACTTTTAAAAACTATATTCCCTATCTCTCATCTGACAGTAGCTGTCCAAAAATAAAATCAAATTCAAACTTTCATGGTATTATTTAAGGCTCTTAATTTCACTGAATAATCCTTAGGAAATATAGTGTCCTTAGGGAAAATGGTTCTGGCTTCCTTGACCACCAGTACACAAAGGTAAAACCCACATATTAAGCACCAGAAAAACCAGCAGGTCATGCTTGTATTCTCAGTGTTCATTATCCAGCACAATTATTTTACCAATTTTCATCTTAAAAGGAGAAACAGAGGACCCTGTAAGGCAGAATCTTTGATGTGACTGTTTCTTTCTTCCACATTTGATAAGGAGGGTCATAAGGGATATTAAGATGATTTGTCTTCTAAGCCATTTTATAATTTATTAGTCTTTCTTACACACTAAATGTGAATGTTTAATATGGTTCATGTTTATTACTGCCAATAGTCTTTCCTTCCTACAATGCGTGCTTTGGTTTAAACGCCTATCAGTAAGTGGCATGCAGAGTATGTGCTCAATTAGATATACCAATTAGAGCTTTAGTTGTTATTTATTACTGTACTAAGGTTCAAGAGTTTGCGCTAGTAACCTCCCAATCCTTGGCCAAAGAGAGGTGCTTGTAATTCCAGTTAGCTGTCTTAAAACAACTCAGCCAAGAGTGAAAGAATTAGCGCAAATCCATCACCCAACAGGAAATAACCTAAATACATCGCAGAGATGATGAGTTAGCAGCATCTGAGTTATTTATTTTTGCCCAGATGCATGTCATCGTAATGGACAAATGCTTGATAAACCTGACACCACAGATAGATAAAAGCACTTGGGATAAACAGCATAAAGGTAAGGCTGCACTTTCTCAGAAATGGCAGGCTTAGACCCTATGAGAATGAATAGGTACACTGAATAAATACTAGGCAAGAGAAGGGTACCCCCTGACTAGCAAGTATTGATAATAACGCAAGAATAAAATATGCCAACCCCTAAAATATTACAAAACATCAAATTAGATGATGGAACAGATTTAGCTAATTTTTCCCTCTAAAAAATGCGATTAATAAGGAAGGGATGTGAATATCTTAGAAAGATGAGTTTTAAGTGTATTGATACCTATAAAGAGGTCAGGGAACAAAAAATTAACTAAATAAAACCTCTTTCATATAGCTCTGACTTGGATACAAAGTTTCTTTATGAAGACTGAATCATCAACATAAAAGTCGAACGGGTTGTATGTCAAGGAGAGTATGCCCACACAGAAATCTGTAATCATGAAGTTTGTCAGAGAACACTGGCAGAACTGTGACTACATTTTAATGGATTTTCTTGGTTAAATTCTGAGAATCTTCCAACATGCATCAGTTGTCATATGAAGGTTTTGTGTGGATGTGTGCATGTATTTAAGTATCTCCTTTCTTTAAATATTTTACACACACTTAATATCTATTAGTATACTTGAAAATAACAGAAGTATATATACAAAACTAGATAACAGAATTTTTTAAGAATAATTATTAAATATTATTTAAGAATCAATTTTCATGCAACTAAGATATTAATTAATGAGGTTCCAGGTATAGACGACTTGAGGTTTCAGCCTCTGTGGCAAATAAATAACCTTTTTAAAGGTTCACAAAGTAAAAAGAAGGCTATCGTGTTGCCATTCCTTCTCAAAGATATTTTAAAAATAAGTGAGGAGAATATACATGCTGCAATGTGGATGAAGTGTTTTTTGACTGCAATGACAGCTGATTCTCCAAGTGAAACGAGAGAGAGCTATACTATGAGTCCCAAATTCCTTGGCAGTTCCAAAAATCTGTTATTCAGTAACTCCCTTAAAATAGAAGCAATGGCCTATGGTTTTTCCCGCCCATAAAGAGTCCTTATGAGAGTTAAGTGCCTTGCTTCGTAACAAGAAGGGAGGTGAAGAAGCCAATGCACTCATTTTTCCAGTCTCACTCTATAACTTACTGTAACGTAAAGAACCATAGAACAGAAAAAAGTAATGCACATATGTATAAAATAACACATTTCTTCAAATCCTCAGGCACACAAGAAATTATCACCACTTGAATTGCTGTTGGGTTAACAATGTTAAATAAAATGTAATTATTATACTTGAAGATAATAAGTTGGGACACTGGTAGGTTTAGAAAAGGAAAATTCAAGGATAGAGAAGTTATTGAATGGGGTATAGGATAGGAATAGATTAATCTGGTCCCTACTCTGAGCTTATGTCCATCATCCCAACCTCTGTGGACAAGATCTAGGCTCTGAAATAAGTTTTGGCTCTTACTTAGCTTAATTTAATTAAATTGTTCCCATGTTCTAGAAGCTAGATTTTTTTCCCCTTAAGCTAAAAAATCTCTGAGTTGTACTCCTACTTCATGAATCTAGATTATGTATTTATTCCTTGCCTGGATGACTGTGACTAGAGTGGTATCTAATTCATATGGCCTATGCAAGGCTGAATGCTATTTTCTTAACTTCTATCCTGAAACTCTCCTATCCTGAAAAATCCTAATGTGTTCTTTTATTTGAGCTAAATAGAATAAAAATCTTCAGCAGCAGTGAGAAAAAAATGAATCTCTTTTATACTTTACTGTCGGCTTATGAGACACTACCCTCCTGTTCTTGTTCTGATTTCCTTGATGGTAACTTTACCTCTGCCCCTTAAATGCAGGTGTTCTCTAGAGCTTTTTGCACGCTCAAACCACATAACTTCTGTAGGTAATATCATCTGTTCACCTGTAACTACCAACTATATGTTTATGTTTGCTTCATCTGTATGTTCTTCTTTCAAGACTCTTGTGAGTGCCAGATCTGTATAAACAACTGTTTGCTGAACTATTTATTTATATTTCACCATGTTTCCCAAATAACTTAAAGGAATTTAAATCGGTAGTTTAACAACCAAAAATATACTGTATTTTATTTAATAAGTAACCTACTGTAGTTGTGCTATGAGGTTCTAGCCAGTTGGTATCCATAAGTGGGCTAAAAAAATTGGCTAAAATCTTTGAAGGAACCAGGCTAGTTCCCTAAGTCTAGGACACTATTTTACTTTCCTTGGGCAATTTCAACACACAAAAAAAGGGCCTATCTTTGAATCAATTATACAAAATACACCTTTCCTACTGTAGGGAAAAAACTGAGGCATGTATTCTTACCATCTTCTTGAGAGCAGCACATATTACTTTTAGAGCCTCTTTGCACTGACAGAGGTACACTGATGTACATCTGATAGTATGAGTTAAGACTGAAAAACTGGACCTACCTACGCCCATTAACCTTACATTTAATATTTTTTTAAAACCCAGTAAACATTTACATACTTTCTTACTTTCAGATCTCTTGGCTAGAGTGCTAATAAAAAAAGAAAAACCTAAGGACAATTACAAAGCATAATCTAAGGCACCAAACCACCTTGATGAGAACTGGCGAGCTCTTAGAGTGAATAAATGAACAAAGGGACAGTTATAAGCAATACCAGAAGAGGATCTCAGGTACAATTTAGCAAATCACTTTAACTAGATTGTACCCAGTGCTACAAAGAAACAGTATTGTTAGCAAAATTCTAATTTACTTATTCATCAAATACTTCAGAGTAGTAATAAGAAGTGTTTTTTTTCTTTGCTTTAATGAATTCAAAGTGTTGAAACTGTTTCATATTTAAGTTACCCCACTACAATTATCTTCAAAGAGTGCTAAAAAAATTATCTCTAATGGTGATCATTTTATAGAGTATTAAAACATATCATTTTAGGAAAG
The DNA here is from genome assembly GCF_965194825.1 of Balaenoptera physalus. Lineage (NCBI taxonomy): Eukaryota > Metazoa > Chordata > Mammalia > Artiodactyla > Balaenopteridae > Balaenoptera > Balaenoptera physalus. The sequence goes on from NC_138882.1 coordinate 124,853,840, forward strand.
AGTTTCATTTCTCACTTTTTAGGATGAGCCATTCAGTGTACTTAAAAGACAAGTAGAATCAGTTAGTAATAGAGTCTTGGTTTCATACCTTTAAGTGAGCAGGAAATAGAAAATAGAGAATAAATAACAATTATTGATACTTTTGCTATCACCACAGTCAAGAATTACAAGTGTGTTTATTTACTTGACTCTCAACTGATGAAGTGATGACAGTGAGGGGGGTAGAAAAGCCTTGAATTATAATATAAACATATTTTACGGTATTGAAATTTCTGTGCCTATATCCATTATTATATGTAGAAAACAGGGAGTTTCAAATTTAATAGAAAAATATCTAGTGCTTTTATTTAATTTTTCCAAAGAGAAATCTCCTACATTAAAGAAAAAAAGTCTGATTTTCTACATTATTAACACATTTTTTTGATGATTATAAATGGAAAAATTTGCCAAATTATTAGGAGTTTGGTGAAAATAACTCTTACTTTATTTGTAAATACTGAAAGAATATCTTTAAATTAAAAAAATAGGGACAAGTATTCTACACATTCAGTAGTTATTCTGTAATAATTCAGCTGCAAAAATATTGTCTACCTATTTTTCTTACAGCTATTTCAAACTATGTAATAGTCAAATATGGTGGACTTCCTTTAGGGTTTATAATCTGACATACACAGAATGGAGTACTTATAAATTACCACTATGAAACTCACTTTTAAGTCATCTTAACATTGTCTTCCATGTCAATAAAGTGTTCATGTTTAAATTGTCATTGTGTTGATTAAATAATTATAAGCCACTAGTATAATTCAACAATATAAAAATGGAGTTTCTACAGGCAATTTTGGAACTAACCCCTTATTTTCCCTAACACTCCGCAAATTGTTCAGAGATTTTGATAACAAGGAAATTACAGTATGCTTCCACCGAATTTAAATACCCCCAAACTCTAGTTCCTTTAAAATGTATTATCAAAAATGTAGCCCTGCTTTTATAACATAATGAAACAATGAAAATAACTTGCTATCTTATCTTGTGCATTTCCTATAATATGTAATTACATTTATATTAACAAGTATGATAAGGCTTATGTGTTGTGCCAGATATTCAACCATGTATTTAAATGTATAACGCCACAAACAAAAGTAAGTTACCTACAAAGTACAATTCCTCAGGGCCAGCTCTTTTCAGATTCTCTTTGTACTAACTCCCACTGCTTTTTGCCTGTCAGTCTAATAAAAACAGGTAATTGTACATAATCATTTTTCACTTCCTATTTCTCTCTGGCTTACTTCTAGATGCTCATGTGATATCACTACCACTGAATAGTTGAATCAACATATTAAGAATGAATAAATGGTCAATTATCAGGGGTTACCTTTATTGTCTGCCTGCTATAGGCAGTTCTCAATTTTTTAAATACTATGTGTAAACTGTTCTATTACAATTTTATTGGAGCACAGAATCCATTCTTCCAAAGAAGGTATATTATCCTACGTAGTTTGTTTCACAAGCCAGATTTCAAATCCTACATAGTCCATAAAGGACTTTTGTTTTTTAAAAAAAACAAAAACAAAACAAACAAAAAAAACTGCAAAAAACCTTTATCCAGTGCCATTTGTGCAAATAAGATTTTACCTTAATTTTTTAATAACTACCCTTTAAAAACTAAAAATAAAAGCATTTTGATGGAAATCTTTCAAAAGTATTATATATGTCCTCTTGTTTATTAAAAATATCTTGATCAGCATCAACATTAACAAAAAACTACTTACTATAATGTGCTAGCAATAAAAATATGCTAATACCTATTTTGTTTGAAATTAGAGATTTTACAGCAATTTGTACCCACACTCTTACAGACTGGATTTTTAAAAAACAGTTTTTCCGTTATTTCCTTCATCGCTGTTATCACCTTTAGATGATTTCACTGTGCCTACACTGATCAGACCTCAGTCTAGAAAATTTGCTGCTCTACTTTAAGGTAGACTAGTATATAAGCTACAAAACTGGACAGAAGACTGTTTTCAGTGGGGGAAAAGAGGCAGGAGGAGAGGGTGTAAGCTTTGAATAGAAAGATAAAGGGTTTTCCCAGTAAACAAAATACAAAATCAACGTTGTAACTTGTGTTAACTCTGAAACTTGTGTTCCTTCAGAGAGTCTCTATGTTCCAAATAACTGGGATTGCTGGATATTACTTTCAATCACAACGAACACAATTTTAATACCTTACATATAAGAAAACTCTAATTAAGATGCCAAGAGTACCAAAATTTACGAAAAAAAAAAAGATGCCAAGAATTAGGTGCTCTGTGTTAAGGCAGAGGAAAGTCCATACCCATTGTCAGCAGTTTTTTGTATTCTATTTACTTGTAGAAACACAACTGTCCAGTTAAGAGACATCATTCATATATTTTATAGTTTATAACACACTTTCCAACACATCATTTTTAAAACACAAAATTAAGCAAAATTGGTATATTACCCAAATAACTTTCTATCTTCTTTCCTCCTTCCTTCTTTCCTTCCTTCCTTCCTTCCCCCCCTTCCTCCCTTCCTTCCTATTATCTATATATGAAGAAAGAGACAGAGAATGAGCACTATATGTTTTAACTTTCTTAATCTGTTGTTTTTATTTTGTTTGTTTTTCTAAAACTGAAGATCAATAGAAGACAAGCCACAGATTGAGAGGAAATATTTGCAAAAGACATTATCTGATAAAGGATTATTATCCAAACTATATTTTAAAAAACTCTTAAAGGGAATTCCCTGGCAGTCCAGTGGTTGGGACTACGTGCTTCCACTGCAGGGGCACAGGTTCGATCCCTGGTCAGGGAACTGGGATCCTGCAAGCCACGCAGTGTGGCCAAAAATATAAAAATAAAAAACTCTTAAAGCTAAACAATAAGAAAACAACCCAATTACAAAAGGGTGCAAAAGACCAGAACAGACACCTCACCAATAAAGATACACAAATGGCAAGTAAGTATATTAAGAGGTGTTCAACATGATATGTCATTGGGGAATTGTAAATTAAAACAATGAGATATCACTCTACACCTATTAGACTAGCCAAAATCTAAAACACTGACAATACTAAATGCGGGTGAGGGTGCGGAGCAACAGGAACTCTCATTCATTGCCAGTGGGAATGCAAAATGGTACAGTCACTTTGCAAGACAGTTTGGCAGTTTCTTACAAAACTAAACACACTCTTACCATATGATCCAACAAATCATGCTCCTTGGTATTTGCCCAAATGAACTGAAAACTTATGTCCACACAAAAACCTGAACAGATGTTCAGAGCAGCTTTATTCATAATTGCCAAAATTTGGAAGCAATCAAGAAATCCTTCAGTAGGTGAATGGATAAACTGTGGTACATCCAGACTATGGAATATTATTTAACACTAAAAAGAAATGAGCTATTAAGCCATGAAAAGACATGTAGGAAACTTAAGTGCATATTACTAAGTGAAAGAAAGCAATCTGAAAAGGTTACATTCTGTACGATTACAACTATATGACATTCCAGAAGAGGCAAAACTGTAAGAAAATAAAAAGATCAGTGGTTGCCAGGGATTAGATGGAGGGAGGAATGAGTAGGTGGAGCACAGAGGATTTTTAGGTCAGTGAAACTGTTCTGGATGATATTACAACGGTGAATAAGTGTCATTATAAATGTGTCAAAACCCACAGAATGTACAACAACAAGAGTGAACCCTAATGCAAACTGAGGACTTCGGGGGATGATGATGTATCAACGTGAGTTCATCTACTATAACGAATGTACCACCATGATGGGGAATGTCAGGATGTCAATGGTTAGGGAGGCCTTGCACGTGTAGAGATGGAGTATGATAATTCTGTGTACATTCTGCTCATTTTTGCTGGAAAAATAAAGTTTACTAATTTAAAAAAATTAAGGAGCAATTATTGCCAAAGACCCAGACATTTAAACATTCTTGATAGTATAAAATATTTCAAAATTTTGAAGGCTTAAAAAACAAGATTACATTTCAATTACTTTTATTTTATGATGTATAAAAAAACATGTAATACATATTCCTTCTGATATGTCAATCTATATAAAAATGATACAGAGATTTAAATGTTGTTGAAATATTATAAAGTAGAAATCAACATTAGTAGGTAAAACCCTAACTCAGTTTAATGAATAGGCTGAGATATGGACTGTATCTGTCCAGTCTGGAGTTATGATAATACTTTTACGAATTTGGATGTAGTAACTAAAATGGGATAATAACACGTGAACATTTACCTTTGAGTCATAATTTTGAAGGCATCTGGGAGGTAGCAGTCTGTATTCTCCATCTGAAATGGGTCAGCGTCACAAATCTTGTCGTCTGTCCGACCATAGTTAGCGCTCTCAATCATGATGACATCACTGCCGGGACATCGTAGATCTATAGAATAACCTTCACAGGATAATTCTCTGCGAACTAACCCAAATGGTAAAGCTGCTCTGCTGAAACCTTAAAAAAGAAAAAAACAAAAATTAACTCATTTATGAAGTATATTATTTTAATAAGGCATTTTCAAGTAATATGAGTCATGTCTATATCCAAGAGATGTCATACAAAGTATGTTTTTCAAGCCATCATTCATACATTTATTAAATAATTCTCTGGATCTTTACTATGAATCACTAATGTATTATTAAATTTTTAATATATATCTTTAGCTGGATTATTCATCTTTATAAGACAATTTTAAATTACCTTAATAAAATATTTTCTGTATAACCTAGTCACAATCAGAAACTAAGTGCCCCTTTTTGAGTAAACCCAAAGAAAAATGACACATTTGATCAATGGATTTATAAAGAGTGACAAGATTTACAAATACAGAATGCAACAATTAATAAAGGAACGGTTTTCATTTATAAATGAAATCAAAGCTCTGCTATACAGGACACTGGCCTTACTTACCCATTTAATGTAGACATATTAATTGCTGTTAATAGAATTATCTTAAAAATACATTTGTCTTAGCGTCTCCCAAAATAACTAAGACACTATGACAGTATCATACTTATGGCACAATAACTTACTTCAATTTGTAGACTCTTTACTGAAAACTGACATAAATGAAAGGATTCAGCAGATGGGCATTCAAAGGAGCCAGCACTGCTCCAATCCAGTCCAAAAAGCTGAAACCCCCAAAAGGGGCAAAATTTCTGAGATTCAGTTTTGTCATTTACAAAATGCAGATGAAACATCTATGATGTTATTATTTTTCCTACCTGTGTGACTCTAAAATGAGATAATGTACAGAAAAGCACTTAATAGAAAGTGCCATATGAACTTATGTATGGTGTATTAGGTGGAATGTAGATAACCACTGTTCATGAGTGCTATAAAAAGATTCCAAATAGAATAAGAAATTAGAATTTTAGGTTTTAATCACGGTTTTCAACCAGGGGTCCTCTAAAGTAGTAACAGAGCACAGAACAAAGGTAAAAGCAGAGAAAGCCAAGAACAGCCAAGAACAACTATGTGTGGGAGAAGCACATCTCTGTGTGCTGATGTGATACCTATGGGCTACCTACCATATCAAAAACTTCTACCTTGACCCAATTTTTTTTTTGACCCAATTTTTTATTTCAGTTCTCTAACTTGTTGCCATCTATAGCATTTCTTTTATAAAAGACTAGCATTAATTTCAGTATTTTTTCTTATCTCTATCCTTTTAATTACTCTGCATCACTCACATGAGTTATCCCTTATATCCCTTTTTACTGGAAAAAAAAAAAATGACATTCAGAAGTAAACTGTTCCAAGACATAAACTTCTAAGTTGAAGAGCTAGGTTCTGTCCAGGTCAATCCAATGCTAAAACCTGTTCTCTTTAACTATTGCACAATGTCTCTCACTAATACAATAAAATAAACAGTCTCCTGGATAAACATGCATCTTCTTTCTAAGATGCAAATAATCCTGCAAAATGAATAGTTAGTGGGTTGCACCTTGGTATGATTTAGAAAATCAGCAATTCTCAAACTTGGCTGAGTTCTCAGTTCTACTGAGAAAACTAAAAATGTAATTGGGATGGAGAGAGAAGAAAAGCACAGAGTTTAGAGCACAGAAATCTTCAGGGGACTGAGGCAAACGCCAACCTTGGTAGGTTTTCACTAAGAAGATTTATGGTCTTACGAGATTACTAAAAGAGACGCGCACTATCAATGAAGAAGGAATACAGAAATGGAGCTGGGCAATATCATGACAAGCAGTAAAGGGGCCAACCTTTTCCCAAGTTCATAAATAAACTTTTACATATGTTATTGCTTTCTTCCATTTGCTGATACTGTACTGCTTATACAAATAATTCAGCTTAAATTAGTATTATATTTGTTTTAAATGAAAATACGTTTTAGGGCTTCAGAAGCAGACACACTTCTGTGGCAAAAAGCTGTGTGAAAATCCAAACAAGTGACATCATATAAAATTTTGGAGCACTGCATATTTTAAAGCCAGAGATGATTTGCAATTATAATTCCTTGTAAATCATATTAGAGAATATTACAAATATGAGAAAATGTTATTGTAAGACTGACTTGGAGCCAAAATTCACAAGTTGTAGTATTTGTCAAAAATATAGAATTGATTCTGAAGCACTGTGGTTTTTAACTTGAGCTCCTTAATTTTTGTTGTTGATAGTTTGCAGGATTATAGTTATGGTTCTAAGTGAATTTTCCTCTGCTTTTGAAAGATATTTGAGAAGTTGCAGAAGTCTTGCTGTTTTGATAATTCAGAGAAAGGATTTTTAAAGCCTTAATATTAGTCATCCAAAAAGGTAAAGTATGGAAAAAGAGAAGGAAAAAAAATAGAAAGATCAGCACACTTTACTAATGTAGTAGATTTCCAATATAGAATTTTCTGAAGAACAGATCATGGCACTTATACTTTCATTGCATAGAACTGAATGAGTTCTTAATGGTGAATGTTGCTTTATTTAACGCTATAATGTTATTGCCTTAAATCATTAAGTGTTCTCTTCCCTAAATTCTTGCTCTCTCACCTCTGTTTCCATTGAACTTTATACTTATGTATAAAATTTAAAAATCGCTTGTTATTACCACATGGTGCTGTGGATATTCATTTTTAATATATATCTTCCCTGCTAGACTCTGATGATAGTTAGTTATAATTCCAATGCTAGATTGGTACATGATACATAATTCCAATAACTGCTGTCAAACCAAATTGCTAAGTTGAACAACTAGTATCTGTTTAAAACAATATAAATTAAAATGCGTTTTCCTCTGTAATATCTATTTCCTTTGGCAGTGAAAACAAAAAGAGTGAGCATTAAGACACAGATAAATTACTTAATAATCAATAACATTATGTTATAGCCTCAAAAAAAGAAATGTTTAAATTCTGTCAATTTATTATTTTCTAGGTACCACTGGGGTTCATTAGTGTTTCTCACAAAGACAGATGTTTATGAACCTTCCTTTATTTAAATCTGTGTTTCCAACTGGATATGGATATATATATATATATATATATATATATATATATAAAACAAATATGAAGAAAAAAATAAAAAGTAAATATTGTAGTAGCTAACATTTACATAGCAATTACAACATTTAGATACTGTCCAAACTGCTTTTTATGGATCACCCTTTTTATGATCACCAGCATCATCAACAACTATCAACACAACAAAAAACAATGGAGTAGTTAACTGTAATAACACCAATTTACAGAGTATGAAACTGAGGCATTAAATAGTAAGTAATTCAGGGTCTCAAGGATTACTGTGAGTTAGATTCTAATGCATGCAGGGTTCTCAGATTCCAGAGCCCATGCTTTTAGTAATGGCCATGAACAGAAAGGGATTCTGTGACTTCTCAAGCCACCATGTTGATAATACAAACAAGATTTACTTTATAATTTTTCGTACCATTTGAAATTCACCAAAAAATGTTAGTGAATTTGACAGGAAACAATTATTTTAAAGGTTCACACAACATATAGATAATAATGAAAATAGTATTTGTGGAAATGTAGCGACGTGTGCCATAAACTTATTAAGAGAGCAAAATCTATACTGTGCAAGTATGGACATACAGAAAGAGTACTGAACAGTACAGGTGTCTGGGTCAGCCTTGTGAACTTGACTACGTCATTTTATTTTTCTGGGTTTTAATTTCTTTTTCTGAAGAATTAAAGTCATTTCAAAGTCCTATCAAATTTCACCAATCTATGATTCTAAACAGGCAAGCTCCTTTTAAGCAGGTATACATGCTATTCTAACATTTTCAAGTGGTCAACAATTAAGACATTTGTTGCTCTATTTCTTTAAAATATAAACATGAGAATGTTAGCATGGATGGACTATGGCACAATAATGTAGACTGTATGGTACTGCCAAGAAAATTCTCAAAAGTACATGATGAATTAGTCAGGATTCATACAAATCACAAGTAGACATCTTTCTGGATTAACTATTTTAACCAAAGACTTACTGGAAGGGAGAAAATAAACACGGGCCAATTATTAAATGAAAAGAAAAACCTACATAAACTTTTTTATTCTTGGCTCCTAAGTTTTATTCAAGAACTCATACAAAATATTCCAGATAACTGAGTTTTAATCCTCATCTTCCTCCTCTTCTTCATCTTGATTAATCTAGAAGTAACGCAATTCGTAACTCTCTTTGTTGTTACTAACTACGCGTAACCAGTCACGTAGATTATTCTTCTTCAAATATATTTTTGGTGATATATTTCAAATACCTTTTGGAAAAAGGCACCTCAGAAGTTACAGTAATCTTGCTTTGCTTCTTTCGACTGTTACAATACCTCCACCAAGATTCCCAGCTTTTCCATTCACTTTCTCTCCTGAAAAAACTGCTCAAGATTGGCGGCATCCATGATTCCATCTTCTACAGGGTGGGTACAGTCAAGAGTAAACTTCAGGACCTGCTTCTTTCTTTTTGCCCCCCTTCGCCACAAGCTTTATCACGGGTGCCATGGCAGCAGCGGATGGCAGAAAGCATAAATTTTTAAGAAAAATGTAAATTGTTATGCTTTCTTTGGCCACTTCTCCCCTATTTTCCTGAAAACTTCAAGGGGTATGGCTTCAAACTCTTCCACCAGCAATGGAACTTCAAAGAAGTTTGGAAAGTCTTAAATAAAACTATTGCAATTAATATTAATTTTTAAAATTCAACATTTTCCTAAGTAAATCTTATGAAAAGGCAGAACAAAACTTATTCCTAAAAACACTTATTTACACCTTTATTTATATCACATTAATGACATACTATACTGAGTCACAGGAAGAAATCATCACAGGTATCAGTACCATTTCTTAATTGCACTTTCTTCCTTTGTACACGAATTCATCCTTAATTATTTAATTGAACATTTTTCGGGACTTTTTAAAAAATCACTGCTAAGAGTATATGACTGACTCCCAAATATGACTTTGCATCAGAGTCATCTGGTAAGTATTTTTTAAAAGATGTATCTGCAAACCTGAATCCAGCCCTACTGAATCAGAATATCTGGGTTCAGATGAAGGTAGGATATCTGTATTTGGGGAAGAAAATTTATTTATTTGCAACACACTGATACAATAAGACATGCCAAGAATTTCTCCAAGGCCCTTTAAAATAGGTTTTCTCTATTACATATTTGTTAAGTCGTCATCATATTTCCTCTTAATTCTCTAATATAGTTTTACTTTAATCTTTGAACATATTCATAACGGCCACTCTGAAATGTTTATCTGCTAAATCTAACATCCAGGCCCACAACAGAGGCAGTTTCTATTGAATGTTTTTTCTCCTAAGTATGGGTCAACTTTCCTGTTTCTCTGCATTAGCTTGCAAATTTTTTGTTGTTGTTGAAAACTAGACATTTAAAATAATATACTGTTAGCTATTCTAGATTCCTTTCCCCTGAGGACTGTTGCTGTTGTGATATTTTCTTTTCAGCATTCTGACTGAATTTAGTCTGCTGACTCTGTCTTCCCCTGTACTTTGCAGCTGCTGTGTGTCTCTGTTCATTATTGTCGTTGTTATTTTAATTCTTATTTTTATTTTCTAGCTTGACTTTCTTGGGATCACACCTGTCTCTGCATAGCTTAGTGATCAGCCAATGACTGAGCAAAGACTTTGCACAAAAACCATGAACCCATAATAAGGTCTCCACTCTCTGCTGATTGATCTGTATGTTAGGGAGAGTTCAAAGTTCAAGCAGTTTTCAAGTCAGCCTTGGTTATTTTTCTGCCACGTCCCCTCGCATCTCCTCTGCTCTGTGTGTAGCTTCTCAGTCAGTCAAAAACGCAGAGAACGTTTGGCTCTTTCATTTCCAAGGTTTGGCTCTTTCATTTCCAAGGTTTCCTGGTTATGTTTCAGACTGGCACTCAGTCTCCCCACCTGGGACCACAACCTCAGGTTAGCAAGAGCTAGGGGTTTTCCCCATCTGTTTTCCAGTGTTTACCACTTTTACTGACAACACTGCTGGGCATGGGTTTCCACACTCTACTCTAAATCAAGCCAACTCTTCCTGGCAGCTCAGTCACAGATTTTCAAGGCCAGCCTTGCTCTGACAAAACTAACCACAATGACATAGCCAGAGTGCAGGGTTGGGGGAGGAGCAGCCCCAGGCTAGAAGACTTTAAACTTGAACTATGTGCACCAAAAGTTCCATCAGCTTTTTTTTCAAGAAATCCTTCCCAATTTCTTATTTGGCTCTGGTTAATTTCCAGAGCCCTAAAACGGTGGTTGTTGACAATTTTGTTTAGTTTTATAGTTGTTTGGGGGAAGAGGATTTGTCACCCTCTTCACCCCATCATCACTAGAAGTCCCTCTGAGGACTTTACAAATATATACTGACTACAAATCCTCATAACAACCATATGAGATAGGTATTATTATTATCACTATTTTACAAAGGAAGAAATTGAAGCACAGAAAAATTATGTTTTCCAAAATCACACATCCAATAAGAATGAAATCAAGGTTTGAAACCTAATACTTCAGCTCCCAAACTCATGTTTTTCAATGTTACTTTAATGCCTCTCCAAATGATAATGACACTTAGCAGCAGGTTGGGGACCCCTGTTGTACAGAACATAGTTGGGGTGTACTGGGTGCCTCTAGTCCTAGAGGAACAAGGGCAAGAAAGGAAACAGTTGTCTGATGGTCAAGTAGTCAATGAAATTGCTCAGTCAACATAATCAACATAAAGAAATGCCCAAATTAAAGCTCTTTAATCACACTATTACTATGACATTTATTCTAAGCTGTACTTTCAATATATTTCTGTTTCAACAAAGAAAAAAAAAAGCATCCCAACAAGCAAAGTGTAATCCAATCCATCTGACATCGAAGAAAAAACTTGTGGGAGGCTCTGTGAGCAAAAAAATCAATATTGCAGCTTTCTGCTGTGCAAATGTGAACACTGCCAAATAGTGGTGCTTAGAGTAAAAAGAACTGTTTTGCTCCATTTTCTCCATTCTGAACAAATGACTTTGAAGACACTTTTTCCCTCCCAAGCTATAAAATGTCAAGCAATAACTGTGCTTTAGGCTAGTGATTGGAATAAACACCTCCTGTCAACAGGTGCAGTGACTTAGGACTGAAATCTTTCACATTCAGGGAATAACTCCTAATAAACAGATGTACTGCTATGAGATGGGCATTTGTAAGACCAGAATTGGAATTCTAACATTGGATTTCGCATCATTTATGAGCATTTTGGTAAGAAAATATGCTACTCTGGCAATAAATACTATACTGCTATAAGCTTATGCCTGTGGTGGACTTCAAACTCTTGATTAGGAACATTTTGCTTTTCTAACATTGTCTCCCTCAGTCTGCTCTTTGGACATTTCTGTAAAATCATACATTCCAATAAAAGACTTATTAAGCTATAATATAAAAACTTCAACTTTTCTGGTACTGTTTTCCTTAATTACTTTGAACTGAACCCTGTCATGTATGCCCTGCTTATGCCAGCTAGGGTCCCAGTAAGCACCACTCCTTTTGATTATCATGGTCCTCTATGGGACTGAGGCTGTGACTTCAAGCTCGACAGAAACATTAACTCAGACCATCGTCTATTACCAGTGATGGAATATGAAATCTCTGATTTATTCCTGTTTATATATGCTAATAAGATTTCTTCCTAAAAGGGAAATAAGAAAAATACTTAATGAGGAGTGGAGCATGATTTCCACCAGGCTGAACTCTAGTTTAGAAGCTGCCAGAAAACTTATTTCCATTTCATTTTAATTTAGGTGAAAAGTCAGTGTTCAAAGTAAACCTAAAAGATAAATTATTTCACTAGTAGTTCAACGTTTTCAATTTATCTCTGCATATTCATGAGGTTATTATAACAAAATTTTTAAAATCAAGGATGTATAATAAAACTTACCTTTGTATACTAAAAGGCAGTATGTTAAAAACTCATTCCATGTAAGTTTGCAGAATGTCACTCTATTGTTTTACTCTATTAGTCCATTTTAAGAAATAGTTTTATCAATCAAACTCTAAAATATCTAATTTTTTGTGTTCATTAACATATAATTCTTTAACCTGTCAGTATTATGTGAGGAGCCTAAACCATGGCATGTGCACAGTAAAAACAACTACTTTCACCTTTGAACTTGTGTTCATGCCAAGAACAAAGAAAATAAAGGAATGCAATGTCATTTTCCAGCACCCTGGCCTTGAAAATGTAGCAATCTGTGTGTTAAGTAAACTTGGTTAGCATGAAACACAAATCAAATCCTTACAAAAATATAAAGTTCTTGCAAAAGAAAGTGTTCAAACAATTTAAGGTCATGTAACTACAAAATAGTCAACTCACCACATATGTGTGACATGCCTTAGCTTCTTGTGTCTTTCTGGTTTACAAAACATTTTTTTCTATTTTGGGTATATTTTAAATTATGAAGCACTTCAAACAAAAAAATTTTTAGAAGAATGTTTACAGTTTCAAGTAAGATCAATTTATACACAAAATACTAAGATTTACATTGGAATACACAAAAACTCCTAATAAATACATAATAAAAAATTAATACATAATTAAATCCAATTATATAAACAGCAAGGGAAAAAACTTTACCTCTGTGATTTGTTAAAAGGAACAAAATTCTGGACACTTTGGACACTCAAAACGTAAAAATATACTGCAAGAATGCCATCAGCTATTAGGTTCAAATATGACTACTCCTGAAAAGCCTCTCAATATTTTAAGGAGAAAGTATGCATTATAAGTCCTTCAAAACATTTGGAGATTAAATTCCTTATTAGAAAGAAACTGATGTCTCCCACTTAAAAACCTGTAAATTATCTGGCACTGATTAATAATTCACAAGTGCCATTAAAATATAGCAATTTAAAAGTTATAAATTACTCTCAGTTTAATACTGAACTTTAAAAGAAAAATTCCTGGTAAGCATGTCTATTAAGAATAATATATGCCACAGACAGACGCTTTTAATAGTCTCAGCATATAGCTAGCTATAACTTCTTGAAAGTTCACAAACATATAACACTTTCATTCTGATCTACTTTTAAATATTAGTGAATTTTGTATTAAGCCTCAATATTACCCTTACTACTCAGTGCCTATGCCCTCTGCACAGGATGTTCTACTCGTTTTTCTCTTAGTAAACAATTATTCTCCAAAATCCAGTTCAAAGCTTCCCTAACAATGGGGAATGAAGAACCTGAGCTCAGGTTTGGGTCATCTATTTTCTTTCTTCCAATAAATATTTATGAGCGCCTACTATGTGCCTAGCACTCTTCCACACACTTGGGATATAACAGTGAAAAAAATGACAATGATCCCAGTGTCTGGGTAGCTTCCATAGGGAGTGAGTTCTCCTTGAGGAAAGATATCATCCACCATTACAATGCCAAGCCTGATAGAGTCAGTTTACAGTGGTCTCTTTATAGTGGACATAAAATAAAGACATGTTAAAACAATAGGTGTAGGAATGAAATGAGTGCACGAACAATTATAAGCTCCACTATCAGAGCAGGCAACATGTTCTTTACTTATATGCCTCTCCTACTGAACGCTGAGCTGCTGAATACAAAGAAGTGAAGCTTATTTATTTTTGTATCCTTAGTTTCCAACACAGTGCATGGTACATAGGCAGCAATCACCTTTTGCTTAATTTTATTTTATGCATTATTTTATACCTTAATTCCTTGTACAAAAAGTTGTCAAATATACCTAAGAACATAAAATGAAGATGTTTTTATAGAGGGGGAGAAAACACACACACCACAATTTTATCTTTTTATATATGTTAGTTTTAAAGTTTCTAGTTTTGAAGTTTCAGCTATGTACATTATCAGGAAATGTTGTATTTAAAACATTTTATGTCAGGAGATAAAAATATATATATAAATGTAACAAAGATGACATCTTCACCAGAGTCTCCAAATCAGTGGGACTCAACTATGAAATGCACCCTTAAAAGACTGACCACCTGCTAGTTAAAAATCATCCAGGAGTTGTGGTCATTGGTCATGTAAAAGCATCACAAAAACCAGAATAGCAACTTTACCACTCCCCTTTTTCTTCCCTCAAGGAAATAGTAAACACTTAATATTTATTTTTTATTTATTTAATAAATATTTATTATTTATTTAATATTTAGTATTAATATTTATTATTTTTAATAACTAGTTAAAACCAGTTTAACATTAAGAAGTTACTATCGGAAATACAATTTCTCAAGTCATTTACATTGCACTATCAAATCAAAATTCATAAGTAATTCTGTATAAAGTATTCACTGACAACAACAACAAAAAACTAGCGAATAATCACAGAATAAGTAAGAAAATAATTTCATCGTCTCTTCTGGCACAACAGTTTATTTCTACTTCCACATTGATTATTTACTATAATCTTCTAGCAACTTTATTATTATTTTTTTATTACCCTTCCTGTTATCAGAAATTCCATTACCTCCCCTCACCCATCCAACCTCAGAACATATGTTCTTAAAAGCGGTTAAACAAAGCAACAACACAAAAACATGTGTCGTTCCTTCATCCAGTGGCTCACCCCAAGCCATACCGGCTAAAGGATTCTATTCCTTTCTTGTCACGGTATTAGTCTGATGAATACAACTACCTAGGAGTGGAGACCTCATTTAAAGTATTCCCCAGGCAGGTCTCCCAGATCAGAAAGTCAAAATTCAGATTCTAAGTCTTTTTGTTAGTATCTTGTATTCAAACATAAACAATATGAAAAAAAAAAACCCAAACTCCCAAAAAACTATTAACCATAACTTCATTTTTTAAAAGGTACATTTAAATTGAATCACAAGAGGGACAACAATGTATATAAGACTTCCATGTCAATTAACTTTTATTTGGTAACAATGAACTCTAAAGATGTTAATTTACCAGTGTTACAACGGCTTCCTCATTAAAGGCATCTATAAGGGGGCCAATTAATACCAATTCTAAAACTTATTTAACTACACAGAAACTGCAGGAAACCACCCACTCATTTCTCTCTTTCCCAAACAGGAATCCAAAGGTAATCACATTCAACTGCTGACTCAAACAAGTGTCCTAGAAGGGAAAGGCATTTTATCTCCACATACATTCCCATAAGGTATTTATTTCTCACTTCAGGTAGGAAAGATTAGCACAGCCTGAAACCAGTCTCAACTCTTATCTTGACTTTTCACAAACTGTTACCCACACTAACCACTAACACTTCGATCACTTAAAACACGTCAGGCATTTAACCTTTTCCCCACCGAAGAAGGGAGAAATTTCATGTCTTTCTTCCTACATGCCATAAAAGGCACTCTTTCCCTAAAACCTCAAAGGACTTTAGGAAGTTAGGGCTTTTTAAAAGAAAAATTATTTAACTGAACACACTAATACTATCGAAGATGACACAAATGCTTTTCTGCTAGAAGTGAGAAGGCATCTTCCAATAGGGTTCTAGAAAGAGAAATTCTTACTGAGGTCCTTTCCCATCTCAAAAAAATAACTCATGAGACCAAAGTTGACTTATTTAGTTTCCTCCCTTTTCCCAAAAATGATGCTTAAAATTTTATTCTAAATTATACCACAGGAACTTCCCTGGCGGTCCAGTGGTTAAGACTGCACCTTCCAATACAGGAGGTGCGGGTTTGATCCCTGGTTGGGGAGCTAAGATCCCACATGCTTCGTGGCCAAAAAACCAAAACATAAAACAGAAGCAATATTGTAACAAATTCAATAAAGACTTTAAAAATGGTCCACATAAAAAAAAACTTAAAAAAATAATAAATTAAAAAAATAAATTATACTACATACATGGAATTTCTGAAACCCCAAACTAGACTGTAACTACTAAGATGTAACTCTTTCTTTATAAATAAAGGCTATTTTTTATCTCATGAACAAGTTGTAAAGATAAATTTCTAAAAGATATACAGAACTATTGGAGTAACTAACCAAGTGGGTAATAAGATCTATAAAACAAAAATTAAAAGATTTACTCCAGTGAACACTGTACTACTGTGCTGTTACATTTTTCAATGCTCCTGGACCAATTAAAAAACTGCAAAATAAATGAAACCAAATGCAGTCGTGAACCCATTTTTGTGAACTTCAATTCAAAATGCAAACTCAAAATAATCAAAACCACCTCCAAATGGAAAATAGCATTTCAAAGTTATCTCTTACTAACATCTTTGGTAGCCCCACCTAAACACATTTATTGCTCATTCATTCATCCACTTGTATTTGTGTCCTTAGCACATTCTAATTTCTCCACCAGACTATTCTGAGATAAGCCACAGAAACTCATAATTCCCAAAAACAAACAAAAAAAAAAGGAGAGAAGAAACTTGAAATTCTCAAGTTGGAGGCAACTCCACCACTTTCACAAACTACAGAAAGCCCACTCAATGATAAAAGTTCTCCCTGACAAAAGAGATGACTTCTAGAAGTATTCTACTGTGATACTGAGTGAAAACAGAAACTGCTTCCCCAAATGGTATGAAGGTTATCATATAATTCCTTAAAAGACAATATAATAACCTTTATTTCATGGGTGGTTTCGGTGTTATTATTTTTGCATTGTGATGTTGAGGTTTGTTCAATTTTTGATGAAAAGGTGAGGTTTTAAAGAACACACTCAAGCTGTTCTCAAATCTGTGTCGCCAGAGCATCAGGGAGGGAGGTGGAGGTGGGAGGGATAAGTTTAATCTGACATTGCACAGCGAAAATGTTGCCTTCTTAAAGAACAAACAGTACGACTTGCCAGCAGTTAAAATTTTATCCTTTCTTGTATTTATTTAACTGCCAAGTTGAACATCAAGAGAACAAGAAAAAGCACGGTAGCAGGTCCAAGTGCATAGACCCTGCCCTTACATACACAGCCCAGTGTCATCTTTCATGCTTGCCTTGTATAGGTACCAACAGCGCAGAGGCAACAGAGCAGTTCCAACTTCTGGATTCAGACATTCTAATGAATTATAAGGAATTGTAAGGAAAAACGGCTCTTAGGAACCCTGTTTCAGCCCGTGTTGCTATGTCTCAGTGTACTACTCTAATGTCCCTTCCCTCTACTTTACATCAGGTCTCCCCAACCCCTGGGCTGTGGACCGGTACATTTTAGGAATCGAATCGGGCCACACAGCAGGAGGTGAGCAGCGAGCGAGCAAAGCTTCATAAACTGCCACTCCCCATCGCTCTCATTATCTCCTGAACCATCCCCCCCCCAACCCCGTCCGTGGAAAAACTGTCTTCCACGAAACCGGTCCCTGGTGACAAAAAGGTTGGGCACCGCTGCTTTAAATGTTTATTTTCCTTTACAACCTCAAATACTTTAAATTTCACCCTTATGAAGCTGAATGTTGCCAGATAAAAAAGCTCCCTTGCTATAAAAAAAGAAGAAAGGCTTGATAAGAGTCTCAAAAACAAGTGCTTCTTATCAGAAAATGAGAGTAAGTTTAGGTGAATCTGATTTATAATGACAACAGGCATGTTTCAGAAAATTACATCTCCCAAGATAAACTGTCTAAACAAATACCACAAAGTTTAAATACTTTATATAAGATGTACTCACAAATCATGAGTATCAATTTCAAAGTAGGTGAAGAAAAAAAAAAAAGGAAAAAGAAATAAACATAAGTAACAAATAAACATATACAATGCTCAATTTAATTGGTAAGAGCAAAAGGAAGCAAAAAATTAAAATATGATGAAATTTTCTCCTATCAAATTACCAAATATCTATTTGTTTGAGTATTGTAAAACACACAGCCTCATACATTTCTAAGATTACAAACTGATACAATATTTCTGAAAGGACTCTTACCAAATTTCTTTTGTAAATATACGTTCTGGGGCTTCCCTGGTGGCGCAGTGGTTAAGAATCCGCCTGCCAATGCAGGGAACACGGGTTCAAGCCCTGGTCCGTGAAGATCCCGCATGCCACGGAGCAACTAAGCCCATGTGCCACAACTACTGAGCCTGTGCTCTAGAGCCCACGAACCACAACTACTGAGCCTGCGTGCTGCAACTACTGAAGCCTGCACGCCTAGAGCCCGTGCTCTGCAGCAAGAGAAGCCATCGCAATGAGAAGCCCGTGCACCGCAACGAAGAGTAGCCCCCGCTCACTGAAACTAGAGAAAGCCTGTGCGCAGCGACGAAGACCCAACACAGCCAAAAATAAAAAAATAATAATAAAATAAAATAAAATAAATTAAAATATATATATATATATGTTCTGAAAAGAATCCAACATTTGACAGATTTAGATAAAAAGACATTCATAATGATAAGTTTGAGACAAACTAAAGAATCAAAATAGTAAAATGGCTCAAAAGTACATTGATAAAATAGAATGATACAATCCTAATAAACCATATTATAAATGATAAGTAATAATAAATATTATAAATAATAGTTTAATAAATAATATTTAGTGATTTGGGAATGCATTCTTATAGAATTATGCAAAACAAGATATACATGAATATATAGGGGACAAAAGAGACCCAGGAAGCAGAAACCCTTTTTTTGGGATAACAGTGACCAGCTCGTCAAAACCAACTGGGCTCAGCAATTGGGGAGGTGATGAAAACTGGCCATCCAAACTGAGGTACCAAGAAGCAGAACTTGGGTTAAAGTGAGCAAGTGAACAAAACGGCACTCTTCCAAGTAGGATAATGAAATCCTATTCCCCTTTTGGGGGAATGATCTGAAAATATACCATCTCTCACCCTGAGAATCAAAGTGTTTCCTAGACCTTCCTGGTTCCGAGCTACCGGACTCTGCACACCAGATGCCTATGTGGACATGGTGGTTCTTCCCAAAGACTGGATATATCCCTACTCCTTACATCAACTCCCCCATTGCATCTGAGATCCATTTTCCTGGGGTGGTCTGTGCCCAAACACACTGATTCAATAAGGAAAGAAATATTTTGCTAAAGCAAGGCCTGTCTCCTATAGATTACATGAGTTTTTCCTACTCCCCACCTCTTCCAACTCATAATGACCTTCTTGCTATTTGCTCCAAATTTCCCCCAACTCAATCCAGGCTTCTTACCAGCACATCCCACGGTGGCCACTTTGCTATTGTTTGTGTTAACCCTTACATGTTGAAAGGTGAGTGAGCCATCTATTTTTATGGAATTAACTATTTATATAAAAGAAAGAAGCAAATGATACCTGTGACATCAAGGTGTTATGTAGGAAATTCCAATAACTTATTTTTTCATACAATTTATTAAAATGTATACTTAATCTGCTTACACTATGGAATTGAGTCAATCATTTATTCGTAATCTAAAATATAGTACATGTGTACCTGCTTTTGCAACTTTCTGCATGCCATTCTCCCCACTTAGAATTCTCTCCTATATGCTCAGCTTCAGGGCCTCCCTCTCATTTAAGGGCTCAAAAGCTCCCTTCTCTTAAAACCTTCCCTAGCAGAAGATACAGCATAAAACTATCATGAAACTAACAAAAACCAGACTTGATTCAAGACAGGATGATACTTTTGCACTTATACAAATTATGTGCATAAGACTGTCCAAATCACGCTAACAAATGTTAGGTTTTTCAAAGAAAAGTAATGTATTGTCAAAGGAGAAGAGCATTAAAGGAGGGGTCACTGGTTATCACAGTGTCCCACATGCACCACTCATGTACACTGAGTCTTACTGAAAAGGCAAACAGTAGAGCCAGCACATCCAGATTCCAAAGGATGCCCCAAGAATGCGGAGACAAAGAACCACTCCTGCCCTTTAGAGAGATGTTCTCCATCTCCCTGGTGATGTGCACTTCTGACTTCCAGTGTCTTCTCTACTCTGCAACAGTATTCTGTAAGCTTGTCAACCACATTCACTTGTAGAAAAGTACCCACTTACATATCCCATAGGCTGGCTAATTTGCTTGCTTCCTGTGTGCTTTAAAACCTAGTTGTTGGGAGGCTGCACATATATCTTGAAAGTCTTAGTCTTCTGGAACAAGAAGTCTCATTTCTAGGAACTTCTTAACCACAGGTGATTTGGTAAAACTCTGTATTTCAGTTTCCTTCTCTGTAAAATTGGGATAATAGCTCCTATGTCTCACAGGGTTTTGTGAGGATTAAATAAGTAACTACATGTAAAGTATTCAGAAGAGTGCCTGACAAGGTAAAGTACTCAATTTTGTCAACATACTTTTCTTAAAAAGTGTTGCATTTGACACCTGGTCATAAGCTCTGGGTTCCATCTTCGGTAAACTAAGGAAACAGCCTAATTGGTTAAATTATAAACCAGATATAATTGAATAACTCATTATATGTAGATAATTTTCAGATTATGAAATAATAATTATAGGTAGTGAGAAATAAGCTAGTCCCTGTTGTTCCCATCTGTCTCTCCTATACGTTCTTTGAGGGCACAAAGTTCATTTGCCAACTGTGTGTGTGTGTGTGTGTGTGTGTGTGTGTGTGTGTGTGTGTGTGCAGGCACAGTACTACACTAGTAAATAGGTCAGGAAAAGGGACCATAACTTGCAAGGATTTATAATATTCTAGACACAGTGTACATTATCTCAATTATCACTATGATTTAGCTGAATCCACAGAATCCTGGCTGTTTAGTGGATTCTTACATCCCTTTTTAAGATTAGAAACAGGAAAAACCTCCTCGGATGAGTTTTCTCTGAAGCTACCCCACCTCACCCCCTGAACTGTGTCGTAATTCTGACAATACGTCCATGGACACTCTCTGCACTATCACATGGTTTCAAACTTATCCGTTTATATGTCTCCTTTTAAGACTAAATATTCCTTGAAGGCAGGAATGGATACTTATTCCTGTTTTTATCCCAAGCATCTAGCACAATGCCTGGTTATGGTAAGCACTTGATACATATGTCATGTTAATTTTACAGCTCAGAAAATGGAGGCTCGGGGGTATTTATCCAAGGTCACATTACTACAAAAGGAATATGAAGACTGGCCTTAATGCTCCTCTCACTATACCATGGTACCTTTGTCAAGTCCTATCAGTAGTTATATTTTTGAGCTTCGAGACCACTTCACGTCAGCACCTTTTTAGCCTATTTTACCATGGGCATCACTGCAATTCTAAGAAATCCCTCAAAACCTTTCCTAGGCATTTAAAA
The DNA here is from genome assembly GCF_965194825.1 of Balaenoptera physalus. Taxonomy (NCBI): domain Eukaryota; kingdom Metazoa; phylum Chordata; class Mammalia; order Artiodactyla; family Balaenopteridae; genus Balaenoptera; species Balaenoptera physalus. The sequence goes on from NC_138882.1 coordinate 124,875,484, forward strand.
TAAACCCATCAAATGCACATTAAAGTGACACACTAATAAATTTTGCATAGATTTTCCAGAGGTTACATTAAACTTGTTTTGTAAACTATGTTTGAATATGTAATTCCCTCACCTAGTAACACTTTCGTGTGTTAACACAAGTCAAAATTTTATTTGGAAATCTGATAGGCAAAATTTCAAAGTCAGCCAAAGGTTAGTAACAAACATTTTAATGATGAAAACTTCATTACATGTAACATTATTACAATTTTTTCTGAGCATTCAGATGTCAACATTTTTTATTACCCAAACCAAATGATGGAAGACTGTAAGAAACCTCTGTAGGATTCAAAAGAAATAGACTAAAAGGTTCTGTGTCCTGGTCTATTGCCTTGTTCACCCTTGCTTTCAGTGTCCAGCACAAAGGCAGTTTGTTGAATAAATTAATCCTCTTACCAAAATTCCATTTCATTATGTCTGAGGAAACGTGCTTGGCCACACATTACTTTGTAATAAGTGTATATTGGAAGTCTGTATGGATGTGCCCTCTGGAAATTGGAAAAAGAGAGATCGTTCTACATAAGGAGCCACAGACTGTTTTCTTAAGCCATACAGAACACAGCAGAGTGTCCTTTCTGGAGCTGGAAAACAACCGCTTATATTTTTAGGTAGGGGTTGTCATCTTTCCTAGACCCCTATACCTTAATCTCCTATATTTCACTAACAATTTTACCTGAACCAAAATAATCAAATATCCAAATATTCTCACCATTCACTTTTTCACACTCAGTATGTGTTAAATGTTATATGATTTGCAAAAATGGGATACCATGATGGCAAAAATCTAACGCCGGGCTTCCCTGGTGGCGCAGTGGTTGAGAATCTGCCTGCCAGTGCAGGGGACATGGGTTTGAGCTCTGGTCCGGGAAGATCCCACATGCCACAGAGCAACTGGGCCCGTGAGCCACAACTACTGAGCCTGCGTGTCTGGAGCCCGTGCTCCGCAGCAAGAGAGGCCACGACAGTGAGAGGCCCGCGCACTGCGATGAAGAGTGGCCCCGCTCGCCGCAACTAGAGAAAGCCCAGGCACAGAAACGAAGACCCAACACAGCCAAAAATAAATTAATTAATTAATTAAATTAAAAAAAAAAAATCTAACGCCAGTAACTTCAGTAACAGAAATTATATAACTATCTTTAATAGCAGCTCCACTACCTTTTCAGATATAATTAGGAATTTCTTCATGATATCTTCCCAGCATCCATTATACTATAATTTGAATTCACATGCTTTCTGATTAAAGATGGAAAAGTCTGTATGAGGGTATAGATAGTTTCTATTCTGTTCACAACCATAATTACAGCACCCAATAAGGTGGGTACTTAATAAATATTGTATATGTTAACATGCAAACATAACCTATGTCTAAATGCTATTAGATCAAATTTTAATTTCTTGCAATAATTCCATTTTTAATCTTTTAAACTCAGTTTTCTATGAATTTCCCTGCTTTGACTGTATTTCAGTTTTTTGGTCACTTATATACATCACTGAAACATTTATTGAGTGGTCACCATGTGCTAAATAAACAAGACACAGTATACTAAAAATAAATTCTTCCATTTCTACTTTTAAGAACTTCGGTCTTAAAAGTATGACACAGAGCACCTCATACAGTGAAAGGTGAATGATTTCACAAAAGATAGAAAGCACTCTCAACAGGGCGGTGTCCAGGAAGGTTCCTCAGGAAAGGCAATGTTTTAAAATCTCCAATATCAAGATTACACCAACCAAAATAGGTAAGGATCTGATCAGAAGTGAAATGACAGAAAGACCACATCAAGTTCACTTTTTAACCTATTACTATTTTTAATTGTAAGAACTTTCATTTTTTTAAACGAAACTGCAATATATGGAAGGCATAGTTGAAAGCATCCTATCAAAACATTTCTTTTCACTATAGCTTCTGTTTAATCAACAAAGCTAGCCTCATTTCAGTCTTTTAACATTTCACATAAGTTTACTTGGGTATTTTGCAAAGGTATCAAAAACTGCTCAGTATTTCTAAAACACTAAAATAAAACTCAATGTACTCAGAAACTCAGTAAAATTCAATTAATGTGTACATAAAGGCTGTAAAACTAATTTTTATTTTACTGTTTATCAAAAGAGGACTTTCTGACTCACTGTTTACAGACTCCACCCTCATCATTTCATGAATGTCTCTTCTGAAATTCTCTCATCACTCATCATCTTCGTACTTTGAGTCATTCTCTACTTCAGTTCAACAACCACTCTGCCACCTTTACCCTTCTAAAAACCAATCTAATTCTAGCAGGTTTAATAGGTTTGACAGCTCTCCCAGTTCTTCACAGTAAACTCCAGATGCCCAAGTACGGCAGGCAAGACCTCTTGACTAGTCACATTCAAAGTTTCCAGACTCATCTCTTTCAATTCTCTACCCCAAATGAATAAAATCATACTCATCTTTCAAGGATATATTCTAACATCATGGGGTATTTTCTGAACTTGACGATCAGAACTAATCACTTGCTCTCTATGCTCTCACAGTTTTTAGAAAGGCCTAAATTATCACATTTAGTAATTAGGAATAATTACAGTTTATATAGGTACTATTTCTCTTAGAATATCGAGACTTGCATCTTCCTTATTTATCTTTGCATTCCTAAAAGTATCTGCAAGTGATAAGTTCTATTTTTTTAAAAAATTGCAATCTAAGAGAAATTTAAACATTTAAAATTTCATGTGGGGGCGTTGTAACTGGGAGAGACTTTTAGGATGAACCATCCAGTATTTCTTTACACAAACACACGCACACACGCGCACATACACACGCACACACACACGTAAACTATGCCCACGGGCATGATACTCTATATCAAAACAATATACTTATTGGGTTCACATATAGTTAATACAAATTTCATGAAAAACTATCCTTATATATAATGTCCTCCATTTGCTATTCTCCTTAAGTGCTGATCATAACCCACTAAATACTATCTTCACAAATTGATAATGGGTGGTACTCTACAATTTGAAAAGCACCAATCTAGTCCAAATCCTTAAATAAAGAAATAGGGGCCCAGGATCGTTATGTGAATTCCCAGAGGTTCCTGAACTAGCGTTAGACACCATATTCTAAGACACTGGTCACACTGCCTAGGCAACTGTTCTGCACATTCTCAATATGCATTTTGTACTCTATCAATTGGTTCAGTAAGAAATCTAAAGCTTCCAATGGACACTCAACTATTCTGGATAAAGTAATGATTCTCCTCTCATATTTAATACCAGTTATAAATTTACATATAATAATCCCTATTAAACATATAAAACATATACTCAGAATGTCTATCTTTGGCTAATTAGAGTAGGGGGCAATTTTCAGTATCTCTAGACTTCAGGACTAAGTGTATCTTTCTGAGAAAGTGTGTCACATTCCTGGAATTTCAGAGCTATGGTCTTTTAATCCATTACCAGTTTTCCACCAAGGGATTACTGTGTTGTTTTTCTTACATTAATTATATATGGAATCCTCAGGCAGAAATTCTGACAGAAAGAATGTAAATGAGCTAAGCAGATGCTATTTTAATTAAAAAGAGTATATGCAAATATTTCATTTTGAATAGGAATTCAGTAAGTTTTAAAATTATCCTTATTTGGCAGGTTTTGTTGTTCAAATAAAAACCAGATTTTAAAAAGCTTATCACATTGATTACTAATAATGCAGAATAACTAGTCAACTTAGGGCTTCATATGCAAAGGTAATAAGTATCTGAGGAGTATTTGGGAAGAGAAAACAGAGGAAATACAAACTTATCTGATGGTTAATTTCCTCTAAGAAGCTGAACTTTTGCTTTCTAGCAAAGAAGTACCTGATTACTACCAAATTTAAAAGACTGTAACTTGGGCAATATAAAAAGTATGTAATTATGTAGGTAATTGCAAAGAAATAACATGTGTATTTTACATCTAAAATGATACACGAAATACAAATCACGTACAAACTATTTTAAACCGCTTTCAACAAAAAAGGTAAAATCCACTTGTTGCAAACACGCTCCTTTCAAGATCCGCAGGGGCGTCATTATTAAGTTTTTAGTTAGTGTTGATTAACAACATCACCCAACACAAGATCCTTTTACTTTCAGTTAACTGTTATCTAAGTGACCTGCCTAGAAATTCACAAAGCTATAGGGTAAGCCTAATTTGTCCCTGTTTTCAAGTAACATCAGTTTGGGACTGTTTCAGTGTATATTTTAACAACAGTTAATAGGGTATTCAAATTTGGGGGTAAAAAAACAGAATTTATGGAAATCCCAGTGCTTAATTAAATCACAGAATGAGGTTTTGAAGTAGTAAATAATAAATCACAATGAATCCTCAATCTGGTTGTCAAGGAAACTACTTTGCCTTTGCCATAATTGCTGTGATCCCCATCTTGCCCCCTTTGACACCAAGCCTCATCGTGCATTCTGGTCAGAGACTGAGAAAGTAGCTTTTCTATTCCTCTCAGGCAATCATGTAACATGCATTGAGCCTGACTGAACAGGGCCATGCGACCATACAAATGCTGAATTCAAGACCTTTCCTCTATCTGGAGACAGTAATTAACTAGTAAGCAGCAGTATATTTCTATCAAGCTTTAGATAAGTAATGGGACCATGTCGCCTTGGCAGGTTTTAGCAGCTGTGTTTGTAGAAAGTTTTTACTGTTACTGATTTATTGTCAGAAGACCTGTTTGTGAACCAGTAATCATTAATGTTTTAAAGTTAAACATCAATTTTTTAATTCCTTTGATAATAAAGATCAAATATTAGGTTTAATAAAACAAATATTTACATCAAAACATTACATTTAATATTTATAAACCAAATATTATAAATAAAACAATAAAAGCAGTGCCAAATATGTACCACCAGATCAAATGGTTTTATTTAACTTTCTCCTCCTTACTTCTATTTTTGTATATTGGTCATTTTTAGTAATTATTATAAAATAAAATCCTGAAATAAATGGGCAGTTTTATGTCTCTAATTCCATACACTGCTTCCATTGTTTTCTATTAATTATTTTGACTTCCTTAACTAGATTTTTTTAAAAGCATTTGTTTTCTAATATAATTCTAATTTGCTTTCAAAAGTATTTCTTGAGTTCATTTTGCTGTGTATTCTGGAATACTCAGTTAGATCACTCAATCATGAAGTGCTCTCTACTCACTTCAACTACTAAATGGTATAAAAGTAAAATTACCAGTGTACTTCTTAATGTTATTTGTCTACACTGAAATCAAAATTATCTTCCTCATCAGCAGGACAACTTCCAAAATTCAAGGTACATATTCATTCTTTTCTCTTTTATTTACTTAAACTCAATATTGGGTCACACACAAACCATGTTTCTCTAGAGCTGGTCACACTTAACTAGCAATAAAGATAATAATATTGACTATAGAGTATTATATGAAAGAACGCATACGTAGTGTTTAGCTCTGTTCAACACCTGTTTACTCAGAAAGCATTCAATAAATTTTAGCTTTCAACAGTATTAGCAACTTCCACATTTTTAATTTAAAATTAAAATATCAGGCAGTAAATCGTACAATTTTTTTTTTTATTATTATTGGAGTAAACTGAAGAGCAGGTAGAAAGTTTGGTAAAATGTTAGTAAAAAAAGATTCCACAGTAGCCTCTAGGAAACTATATTCTCTCAACGTACAGTTCCAGGAAGAAAAAGGTGTAAAGATTCTTTAATAAATCATTCACAAACATGAGGTTGTTTAATTGGGATGAACAATGAAGAAAACAGTTTCATCTGAAAACAGAGAAAAAGTGTCTTAACAATCCAAAACAGTTGTGAGTATAAAAAATAGAAGCTAAAGACTTTTTCTTTTAATCTTTGTACTGTGTCACTACTACTATAATTCTGATCTCAAAAATACCATGTACCTTAGTTTTTAAAAAGCAAAGAAAACCTGTGTCTTGCCTAAGCAACTAAGGAAGGAAAGTAACTAGTTAAAACTAATAAACAAAGAAAGTGTAATAATTATGGGAATTCAGGTAGAGTGTTAGAAATGGAAAAAATAATAAAATTGAACTGGCAGACATCTGGAAGAAGATCTAGAATCAAAGTTTGGTTCAAATATCAGTAGAAACCCAGTAAGTTGCCAGGACATAGTCATCTCATACTATGAAATTTATTGCTTAAATATTTTCTCCCCATTTTTTATCTTACTTCAAATAAATGGATTTACTTATTTTTTTTAAGACTTAGTAACTACAAAGTGTCCTTGAAAATAAGAGGAGGGTATTTATGTTTCTTCAAAAACTGACATCAAAGCAATATAGTCAAACCTTGATTATTCATGCAAATAGATGTGAAAAGAACAGGTCCCCAAGTATTCCTATTGGCTCCAATAAAGTTAATATGACTTTTGAATATTGGTATCTGATTTTCTTGGTTCAACTGTTAACTTAAAAATAAAATTAAAGTACATTTGTAGTACTTTAACTAGTATTCAGGTAATATTAGAATGTTACACTCTTTTTTTTATTCTCTGCTTAAGTTCTCTTCACATAAAATACATCATCCTGAAAATAAACTGCATAACTACTCAGACTAAAGCAGCATACCCCATAGAATCCTTACTCTCCCAATGAAATACACCATACCATAACTGGGGAAGTTAATTGTGTGCTTTGGTTTCACAAACCAACTGCTGTTGCCAGCTGCATTCTAAATAAGAGTAAATAGAGACAGTTTGAGCTGCCAACAAAAGACATAATTAAGTAGAAAAAATGCTGTCAATAAAACACGGCTACAACATTTAAAACTTTGAAAACAAATAGGGCCAACCAGATTTGGACTACATTGTATAGTCAACACATCTTAACCACTAACCAATTGGGTCAAATCAGAATAATGTAGAAGGAGAAAGCTCACAAAAACATATTTGTGGGGAAATAAAGTTTTATGTAAATGAAGGTTAAAACAGATCATTTTATAGCTTTTCTCAATGAGGATTTCACAAAAGAATAAAGCTCTACATAAAATGATTGAGGGTCTATTTTTCTAACTCTGCTCTTCTAGCTACAATGGAGAGAAACTGATTCATTACATACAATGGATATGTTAGATTTAAAGTTTCTACTGGAACTAGTTGAAAGGGGCTAGTAGAGCACCTGATGAGAACAGGCTCCATAGTCTTCAGTTTGTGATGCCCTGGATACAAAAGGCACTTAATATCTCCCTCAGGGGTATCTTCTAACCAGAAAGCTAACTTGTATATTTACAATGTTTCTAAGTTTTCAAACTGCTTTCACATTTGCTGTGTCATTATCCACATAAACAGCTCTGGTTGTTTGGACATGCTTTGCAGAAAGCATGTTTTTTTTTACTGCAAAATAAAAAAAGGTTTTTTTTTTACTGTAATTTTTCAGATAAAAATGACTTTCACTCTGATGAATACCAAAAGGGCTCGGAATCTACAGAGTACATTTTAATTATTAGTAGTATCTTTGGCATGACAAAATCCTTCAACAGGTTTGCTGGAAAGCAGTGTTTCTTAGTGACAGTAGACATCAGTAAACCCTGGAAGCTGCAAGGATTATGCGGAAAAACCACCTCTGACTACTTAGCAATGACCTGATTTTTGGATATTGAACTAACTTTCTCATTTCTAGTTAGAACACTATGTCATGAATCATCATTTCTCTATCTTCCCATTTCTCCTCAGATATCTAAAATCATAAAATAAATTATGCAAATTCTGTATAACCTAAAGGCTTCCGTAGTGCATCTATGTTGGCATAGCAGAAAAGCAGGAAGGTCAGTTGAAGTGGTGGACTCAGGAAAAAAAGGGAGTGTAGATCACTAGGCACTTTTCACACTCAATGAAAGAAAATGGATAATGAGAAAAAGGAACAAACTAATGAATCAATCAAGTATTCACTGACCACCACTGAGGTGCTTTAGCACCGTCCGAGGCAGCTTTAGGGCAAGATGAAGACAATGTCTGTGTCTTCATCTTGTATAGTTTGAGGTCTACTGAGGGAGCAAAGAAACAGCTCCATTCAAGGAAATATATATAAGTAAATATTCAATTATATGGCATAAACTGTGTGGGGTAAAAACTGGGAGTAAAGGGAGATTAACGAGAACCGGACCATGAAAGATGATGTTATGTAGGAGAGAAGATCTCAGCTTAACCCTGAAGGATGAGCAAGAGAGAAAACAGAGGAGGACGGACGACCAGGAGTAAGAACAATCTCAAAGGCGGCTGGCTCGCTTGCTTACTCGGTGCTATTTGTAACAACTTGAAAATAACAGAAGTAATTTGATAAGAAAAATGCAAACATTAACATGGGGTTATTATTTAAGTAAAGTACACAGGAATTAAGGCCTTACACACCCCACTAAAAGAAAAGTTCTATCACTCATTATTTTGTGGCCTGGATCCATCAATCCCCATACCACTTCATAACCATGTATAGTTTCACACTTAGCATATAAACCTATGTATCCATAATATGCAATTTGAGTATACTGATATTTCACACAAATATAGAAAGAAATGAGATCTGGGGCCTGGGGGGAGTAATAACCACCACAGTATTAGAGCCTGAGAGATGCTGTTGTACTGGTTAAAGGCAGAATTTGAAGGGGTGGAGCTAAGAGAGATCTTAAACTTTCTACAAAAACCTCTATTAAGAACTTAGGCTGACTTAATAGTCCATCTCTGTATAAATCAGAGAAGGTTGTTTCATAGCTTTTACTCTTAGGGAGACAAGGGATGTCCAACTACTTGAGAAATAACTCCCTCAACAGTATCTGAATCTCAAGTAATATGCTAGAAAGCATTCCAACTAGAGCACTCATAAGGATATTCACACGGTCACTCTTTGAAAAGAGTAAACATCAGGGTATCTCTTTAGACACAGTGAGGCAACTTGAAGTATTATTATTACCATTGTTCAGACGAGAAACCAAATCTCAACATATTTAAAGGACTTGTTTTGTTCACAGTGCTAGTAATTAGAACTCGAAATCAAATTTAATTGTTCCATATTTTAGTTTCTGTAACACTTGATTTTTTACTACAAGTATAAAGAAGAGTCATTGTAAGAACTCCCACTCTATTACAGATATACCTGGCTCACTTGTCAAATGCATTTTAAATATTTCATTCTGGATTGAGTAATGAATCACCCATCAATTAGTTACAAAGCTTAAAAAATGGCCTTAGGATTTATCTAATCCAACTGGCTAATGTTCTAGATGAAGAAATGATAGACCAGACCTAAATCTCTGCCCTTGGATACATATCTAGTGGCAATTTAGTGGCAGAGAAAAGTCAAAACAAATGATTTCCTTTCAACTGTAATGATTCTAGTATTTTCAAACATTTTTAAATTTTCCCAAGTTTGTTCAATAATGACTCTGTGTTTTAAGAACAGTTCATTTTCTCCAGACATTTCCTAATCCCACTGACTCCAGATCTATTCATCTATATGTTGCATTTCTAAACCTACAATGCTACTTTCAGTCTGGTCCTACACTGGGGATAATTCAAGTATCAAAGCCAATCAGAGGAACAGATCACTTCTTGAGAGGGCTGAGGTATGGGCAAAAGGAAGAAGCAGATAAATATGTGATTTCACTGTTAGGCTAACAGATTTAATTAAATGGTTTTGGGGGAAGGCAACTTCTTTCAGAATGTATATATATGTTTTAAAACTGCAAACTTTTGATATGAATTAATTGTACCAGAATCCAATAGAACCAAAATGCTACCATAGTATACAATGTGTATCTTCTTAAGAAAATCATAATTTCTAGTGTGTTCAAGAATAAGACTGTAACCACATAGGCCTGTATTTATTTCAAGTTTCCCATGATGCCATTTACTCTAGCTTTTAGTCTTTTATGTGACATTGAGCTATTTTATAATTACAAAATAGTTGAAAAGAACGACCTGTTAATTTAAAAGGGACACATTATAACATCTCTCTCTCTCTGGTACTATAATATTTTAATTTCTTTTTTGAAGACAAACCAGTTGGAAAGTGACCATCTGCTAGTGTGGTAGTATTATTTGGGCAAAGTAATGAATAAATGTCCTCCTTTGCTCCGAGAAGGGGACCATTAAATGACAGAAATTCAGAAAAAGAAAAATGAAACAGATTGATTTAGGGCCATGTAAAAAGCATTCTTCATTTATTATTTACAACTTTCAAACAAAAGAATAACCTTTAAATGCATGGGGTTTTTTTAAGATTTTTTTTTTTTTTTATGTGGACCATTTTAAAAGTCTTTACTGAATTTGTTACAGTACTGCTTCTGTTTTATGTTTTGGTTTTTTGGCCGCTAGGCATGTGGGATCTTAGCTGCCCGACCAGGGATGGAACCTGCACCCCTTGCACTGGAAGGTGAAGTCTTAACCACTGGACCTCCAGGGGAAGCCGTAAATGCATGCTTTTTTTAAAAGTATAAATAAATCTTCTACAATCTATCTTTTACACTAATTCAAGAAATATATCAACAAACAACTAAAATGCAAACTTCCTATCAATTTTTCTCATGATTTCTTCAAATCTATTCATACACAGATAGGTTATGTCCTAAACATACATATCTTCCAAATATGTAATTTTAAAAACACACACGTAGTAAACTTAAATTTCACAGGTTGTTACATTCTCATGTATTCTGAAACATTTTCCAAAGATGTATGTTGTCAATATTCAATGAGTTGGGTAAAGTGATACTTGTTTATTTACAAATAAATTATTAGAAGAATGTCAAATCAAATAATAGATTTCTGACCTACACTGTAGTAATTAGTATAGTAATCTCTATGTATGTGTAATGTGGAACCTATAGCAAGTGCATAAGCTGTGTACCTAATGAGAAACTCCATCATGCTAGGTTATGTTACAGAAGAAGGGCAAGGAAGGCCACCATGATAGTCTTCCTGTGCCTAAGGGATGGGCTTTGACCAGAAGAGATTTACTCACTTGGAAAACTGTGGCTTCCCTGAATCTCTAGGGAAGCTTACCAAAGGAGAATAAAACTTCCCCCCCAATTGTAGTACAATTTTAGAACCAGGAACTGTAAATGCTTATTCATTAAAACTACATAAATGGTTAAAACAACTATACCCCAATTAAAAAAGAAACAAAAAAAAAAAAAACTTCATAGTATTCTAATACAGTAAACAAGTGGAAAATTATAGATTCTTATGAATAGTCCCAGTCTGTTCTTTAAATCTGTAAACATGATTTACAGGGATTTTTTTTTTTTTCTGTCAAACACAATTAAACTGCCTTTGTCAAGCCTGACTGGTGATTAACACCTGGCAAACATTTTAAATGGTTTTGATTGCTATTAAGCAGATAAGCCATGCTCAACAACCTCTAAGGGCAAGGTAACTATATAACTATCTATTTAAGCCAGTAGCAACATTTCTTCTATCTCTAACCCCTTTCGCCAAAATAGCAAGTGGTTTTTATTTTTTTAAACAAAAGGTCTCAGTGCTTTACAAATATTAATTTCTTTAATCCTCCTAGCAGTACTATTATAATCCGCATTTTAAAGATAAGTAAAACAAGGCACAGAGAGGTTAAGTAACTAGTCCAAGGTCACCAACAGTAGAACACTCCTATTAAAGACTGAACAAGTTGAGATTCACACTCAACTACTCTGGCCCCTATGAGCTCAAGCACTATGGCATGCCACCTTAGTCATGTCAATTGCAGCAATAAATTTTGATGGACAGAGATAAAAGCAAACATTGTTTAGTTTGGAAGTGAATCCTGAGAATGATCCCATTTTAGGTCACTTAAAGTGAGAATATCTATCATAACAAAATGTTGTTACTTCACTGGCACTCTCAATCATTTTAAGGGGTGATAATTAGGGAGACAGGAGTAGGAATTAAGACTCAACATTGTAGGATGAGGTGTTGAGCAGGAGTGGTTAAGATGAGCATCCGGGGCTTCCCGGGTGGCGCAGTGGTTAAGAATCCGCCTGCCAATGCGGGGGACACGAGTTCGAGCCCTGGTCCGGGAAGATCCCACATGCTGGGGAGCAACTAAGCCCGTGTGCTACAACTGAGCCTGTGCTCTAGAGCCCGAGAGCCACAACTACTAAAGCCCTCGAGCCTAGAGCCCGTGCTCCGCAACAAGAGAAGCCACTGCAATGAGAAGCCCGTGCAACCCAACGAAGACCCAATGCAGCCAAAAGTAAATAAATAAATAATTAAAAAAAAAAAAAAAAGATGAGCATCTGGAGGATCCTGTCTCAGTAAAAGAATCAATTCCACTTTCAACTCTACTACATAAGAGACTGAGCTTAGTGACACATATCCCACCAGTCCATAGCTTGGAAACTAGGGCTGAGAGCTTTTGAGGCCGACCTTCCATCAGTAGATAAAAACCAAAGGCAGGAAATAACAATTTTTCTCTCAGCCTCAGGGGTTGAGTTATCCTGATTCTGCCACTAACTTACTATGTTAACCTGAATAAACATCAAGTCATGAACCATTCTTCAAATCAAAAATGAAGATGGTGGATTAAATTATCTCCAAAGTCCCTTTTAAACTTCTATAGTCTTTAACTTGGTCACTTAAGTTAAACAAGCATTTATTAATAGTCAAATAACTCTACTTGTTATTACACGAAAAGCTCTGTTAAGAGTAGATCAGGGATTTCTCTCATGATCTGAAATGGTCTAATCAACGGAAAAAGTAATTTTATAGCACATTTGAATGAGTGTAAAAGATCATACATTGTCCACTTCAGTATTACTAAAAGCTTTTCAAGAAAATAATACATATAAGCTACAGCCTTAAAAACAAATGTTGGGATTCTTAAATATTATTTCATGGTAGACTACATACAAAGTTATGATAGGAGTAAATGAGAAAAGAGATCAATATACAAGTATCTGCTTTAAAAATATTTCAGGAACATATTCAAAGCATATGATAAAATCAACCTGAATTCCACTTTGAGCAGTCATTTAAAACTTTTCATATTTTTGAATGCATCTATATCATATAAAGTCATATTTGGAAAGCGTTTTGATAGTTTAGCCCTTCTTAATATTCTAAAAATTAGCTCAAATATGCTAATTTTTTAGAAATGTCAACTTTTTGAACTACCTTAACTGTTCATTGAAAGACACAAAAACGTGAAAATTCTCAAGGTCTAGATTCTTACTCAAATGAATAAAGACTCATTCCACAAGCACTTGATATACAGTATTTTCCTTTATGCACTTTAAAAAGTTGAACTACTACAGCAAATGAATAATTGATTTATGGGGGAAAAAGTTCAAATGAAGGACATACTATTAACTGTGCATAAAAGAGGCTGGTTGGAAGAAAGTGTACCTCTCTGGAACATTTTAAAAGCAATATTTAAAAAATGCAAATGCCAGATACAGGCGATGCTCTCCATTTCACATCAGCACGTAAGTCACACAGTAAACCCTAAGTCCCCTTCCAAAACAATAACAAAAGGGCAGATCATATATCAAACCACAAATAAAAGGCACATCTTTTTCCATGTGAACATGTGAGAAGGGTACTGCACTCAAATACTATTTTAAAGAATAAGATTTAACTATTGCTCCAAATTTCCAAAAGTACATCAATAATCTAATCACAACATGGTGCAAAAACTACATAACAATGAATACTGCATTAAAAGTCTATAGGAAGTAATGTTATTCACAATGTTTCTGTTACTCAAAAGCATTAGAAAGGTGCTTTAATAAATTTTACTTCATAATTCTGTATTCTTTAATGATACAAATGGATCTTTATTTTCTTACACATTTTCATCCCATACCCTGAGAAATAACTACTCAAGCCAGTCAGTTTTTCAACCAAACAGCAGAAGATAAGTATTATTAGGGAAGTGGGCTGGCAGTTGGACAGTTGTTCACTCTGCCTGTCATATTCCCTTAATGCAACTCTGATTTGCCTTTGTTCTGACAGTAGCAAACAGCTGCTTGTAAATGAGCCACCTTCCCTGGGCTGCCTCCCATTATTCCCCACTTCCGTTTGACAAGGTCACTTGCTGCAGAGATTTGGGGAAGAAAGTGTGTGCGGCCCACAGAATTAAGAGTTTAGAACATAGGCAAGCAGGTAGTTTTCTTTTGGTAGCTTGAGCAAATCAAGACTTAAAAAAAGTTTTCTGCTCACTAAGTCAAACGTTTTTCCTTTAATACTAATTTTAAAATCTAAGGCTGTATCACAAAAGCAAATGACTTTTCCGTTGATCCTCTTTCCTTTAAATCTACATGACATTGTATAAAAGACAGATTTAATCACAAAATGGTATTTACAAGCACATATTAATAAATACTAAGATGTTGCTCTTCTGTTGTTTTACAATGAGAGACTTCAGATCTGGAAGACAGCAACTGGAGAACCATTCTAGGGAAACTTGAGGATAAAATCTTATAGTTTTTCCCTGATTTTAACGTTTATGATTAATTTCATTTATGACTAATTTCATCAAGGGTAAAAGACAGGAACCTCCAGGATCAAACATTTCACAGTTTCATTCTGTGTTGATTGTTACCTTTAATGTAGATTAATCTGGACTGAAACTTATTAAAATGTTTTATCAATAATCCACCAATGCTCCAAAAGGTATAACTGACACTATCAAATAAGGCTCACCTCTAATTTTCAGCTTGAACTATGATCTTCAAAAGGGCTAAGTTACTTTGGACAATATCATACAATTAAGTTGTTTCCAAATAGAGGCATGCAGAAAGGGTGGAATGGCCAGTTTTCAATGCCATGGACAAAAGCAAGGAGGGCATGCTGGAGCAGCCACCACGCAAGATGAATCACGACTTTGTGGTCCTGAAAGTTTATGAGTGGGAAACGATCTAGGAAACTCTTTGTACATTCTTAAGACTGAACCATCCAAATGTCAATAGAACTCTGGAGTTAAATAATTATTCAAAAATATTATTTCTGGGGCTTCCCTGGTAGCGCAGTGGTTGAGAATCCGCCTGCCAATGCAGGGGACACGGGTTCGAGCCCTGGTCTGGGAGGATCCCACATGCCGCAGAGCAACTAGGCCCGTGAGCCACAACTACTGAGCCTGCGCGACTGGAGCCTGTGCGCCGCAACAAGAGAGGCCGCGATAGTGAGAGGCCCGCGCACCGCGATGAAGAGTGGCCCCCACTTGCCGCAACTAGAGAAAGCCCTCGCACAGAAACAAAGACCCAACACAGCCAAAAATAATAAATAAAAATTAAAAAAAAAATATTATTTCTCACTACTCTATCTTTTTACCTACATTTAAAATTACAGAGTTTTGAATATTTTTCTCATCTTGATACACAACCATCACAAGGAATGTGAGCCTATAGCAAACTTTATTAATTGTTAACTAAAACAAAACTGAAATTTTCAGCAACACTGACACTTTGGATGTGTCCACTGGTATGAATTAGACATCGCTACACTGAGGGGGGGCAACTAAGAATCATGTGACTATCTCAAGTTCCCTCATTCTCTACTCAAAGATTACAGTACTATTCAAAAAACATACTATCCATGTTTTTGAAAATTTCCAGCTTCCTGCCATCTAATTACACTGACAAGTTTCACCATTTTGGGTCATGTGGAAGGCATCTGAATTCTAAAAACATTTTTACTACTTTAGCTAAGTTGATTTGGTACGCCTTGTAATGGCTACTCTATTGTCTCTCTAATGTTTAGTCATAACTCTGATCTATCATTTATGATGTTCAAATAAAACAGGTTTTTCTACATTGCAATCAGAATGTGTCAAAGCATTTTCACAAAGTACTATATTTAGAGAAATATTAGATTATATAAATATTTATTGTAACTGAATTATATTGAATCATCCAGTGTTAACAAGTATTCACATAATAAAAAAAAATTAAAATAAGCTAATAGTCATCCCTTACAGCAGCCTTTACTTTTTGCACAAAAATTTGAACACTCTAGTAGTTCACTATTAAGAGCATAGGACAGATTTTCAGCTTCATTTATATTCAGAGGCAGGCAAATCACCAAAGCTCATTTATACCTCTCCATTTTCCTTACAGCGTGTTACCAGCAGGCATCTATCCATCCCACCTTCGAAATAGGTAGGTGGCTTAAAATGCCTCTACTCTTCAGTCAAGACCCTGAATTAAAAATAAACTTGAGCTTTAACGTCATCATTTTTCTCTACAAGATGCAGTAATACAGAATAAACATAGTACTTAGTTTGTTATTTTAATCTACATTTCACATACTGGTTTCATACCATAAATTTGCTTATTTTAATCCTGCATGTTCTCTGAAGACTTAAGCATTTTAGCTAATAGAGCTAATAAATGATCCAGTAAAAAATTACATTTCTTATTTTCTTATTTTATTTATTTTTGCACACCATAGACTTGTCGGTATTCCTTTATGCTGATGAACACTAAAACATTTTTTACACCATCACAATGGGGAAGTCATTATTATATTGGCTATGTACTAGCCCTACGATGTCCAGAATATATCTACATAGATATATGTATAAAAATATCTTCATGTCTTCTGTTGGCAATGACTTTTCAGAAATAAAAATACTTAATATTTAAAATAATTTCCAGGGACATATGCCTCCTGCTACTTAGCCTGACATTAGTATTACAAGAGCCAGACTGAAACACGAAAGTCAATCACATCCAATACTTAGTACAGTGTGAATAAATTAAATCTTTGTGAGAGGAATATGTCAATTCAAAAAGGTTACAGAGACTATTCAAATTATCAGCAGTACAAGCACTTTGAAAATAAAAATACTGAAGACTAAAGCTACATATTTTATAAGTTGATAAGAATCTTTTCAGGGAGGAGAGGTGATACTACTTGAAATTTTTCAGACTAAAGTCAGACTTCCAAAGAACACTGTCTCCATATCCACGAGAACTTAAAATTCAGCAGGTTGTGACCTAAGTTTTTCACTACTACTGTGGCACCTGCATTTCCTTTGAAATTACAAAATAGGTAGGGAACAAACCAATCTACATCCTAATCTTAAAAAAAGATGCTAAATATCTAAACAATTCTAGCTTCTCTGGGTATCAGTGTCTAGTGACAAGTTAATATTTAAAATCAACGGGAAATAAAGTAAGATTTATTGAAACGTAACTGGAAAAGTACAATTTTCTTTCATTATTTTTCAATCTCCACCAATAACATAGTCATTTATTATTTATGTTGTATAGCTCACCCGACCAGACAATAAAAATATTGCCTTCTAAAAAGGTTGGGAAGATCATCATTTACTAATGCTTTAACTAAATAAAGGGGTACAAAGTTTTTTAAAAAGTATAGTAGTTTTATATAAATGCCAACCAACATAAACATAAAAATTTTCATGACCAGAAAAATGAAAACCAACTCCCCAAAAAAAAGTATGTGTTTTTGGTTGCTTTATCTATGCTAACATGTAAATGAATACAGCACAGACAAAACCCATTTTTATTTTAACAGTACTAACACCAATAAAAACCTGAACCTTGATCATTTAATAACATTCTCTGTCTGCAAATAAATGTAAAAATGCCTTCATTAGAACTAGTTCTGGCAACTTAAAATGTAGTTTATATTCCTATATCTTGAAAATAATTTCATAGTCCATAATTTTCAGATAAGCTAAAATTAGATTATCATTATGGGTACTTTCTAAAATATGAAACTATCATTTGAAATGACTAAGAAAAACCCATTTCTACCTTTGTTTTACTTGAAAACTGACTCATAATTAGAAATGTTACTTTATAAAGTCATATTGTGTTTATATATCAAAATGTTTCAAGACAGGATAAACAGGAGTATTTAGTTTTTCTCTTAGAGCATTTCAAGTATGAATGGAAAAGGAACACTGGTTATTCCTTGTTTTTTGGATTGAGTAAGGAATCCAAGTATTCCAATTTAGATAACTAGGAGTAAATAAAAGTTTTTGTACAAGTCTTCAGTTTCAACAAACATTAGGCTATCAAAAATGTATTTTTAATAAATTAACTACATTTTATTCACATGAATAAAAGCTCTCATGAATATGTATAAAAAGTTTTATGTGCAGATACACACACCGATATGTATGAAATTTAACTCAATAATTGTCTGGCACAAGCCAAGTCTTTAATTTCATACAAATCTCATAATGAGTGTTACTAATTTTTTGCTATCATTTCATAAAGGAAAATGTGCATTTCCTACTTGTCCAATTTGGACATGGTAGAGTCATTATACATAGTGATCTAATATTAATAATAGGGGTGGCCAATATTAATTGGATTTTGTTAAGAAAGAAACAGCAAGATTACAGTCTCCATTTAAAAAAAAAAACTGATCTGTATATCTTTATACTGTATTTTTAAGTAATGTAGCTCAAAGGTCACAAGGGCAGGTACCTTCTCTGAGATAAGAACATTTAAATTTTAATCTAAAACAGGAAAAAAAGAAGCAATTTTGAGTAGGGGAGAGGCAAATTATTCTGGGCAAAGAAACTACAGGTGTAAAGGCAGATGTTTACAGGAACTATAATAAGACTAGTATGCCTGAAGCCAAGGGACCCTACTGAAGACTGGCTCCATGCAAGTTGGAGAGAGAATCCTAAATTAGATCACTTAGGGGTTTATACCAATCGAGGCCACCAGAGGGTTTTTAATAGGAAAAGAAAGTGACCTAATTTACTTTTTACTGAGTTCACTTATGTCAAACTGTGGAGAATAAATGGAGAAAGGGGGGGACATGGATGAAAGTGACCACTGCACGAAGCACCATCATTGTAAAACCAGCCCCATTTGTCATTTTTTTTAGTTAATGCATGTCTCCCCCACATTTTAACTAAGTGCGAGTTAAACCTTGTCCGGCTTTTCTTCAACAATACCACCAGTTTCTGGGATATAGCAGTGGTAGAGATGAATATTACCAATGAAACCCTTAAAGAGTAAAAGAAAAAAGTCAGTAATTTTTTTTTGTAAATCTATTTATGTATGTATGTATGTATGTATTTATTTGGCTGCATTGGGTCTTCGTTGCTGCGCGAGAGCTTTCTTTAGTTGCAGCAAGCGGGGGCTACTCTTTGTTGCGGTGTGCGGGCTTCTCATTGTGGTGGCTTCTCTTGTTGCGGGAGTGCGGGCTCTAGGCCCGCAGGCTTCAGTAGTTGCAGAGCGTGGGCTCCGTAGCTGTGGCTCGCGGGCTCTAGAGCTCAGGCTCAGTAGTTGTGGCACACGGGCTTAAATGCTCCTCACCATGTGGGATCTTCCCAGACCAGGGCTCGAACCCATGTCCCCTGCCTTGGCAGGCGGATTCTTAACCGCTGCGCCACCACGGAAGCCCAAAGTCAGTAATTTTTATAACACACACACACACACACACACACACTCACACCCCATTCCAAAGTTGAATTTTCTTATTAAGTAGATTCCACAGGTATACATTGTGTCTATATAAACCTTCATATTTATATGGGAGTTGTTACCCAGCTTTTACCAGGTTCTCCAAGGAGTCTACAAGCTCCAAAATTTTAAGAACCACTAAAGCCTACATCTCACCATAAATTTAGAAGGTAGAGTTGTCACAGAACATAGAGAGATAACAATCTAAAACAGAACAGGGAATGAAATAGAATCTTGGTTCTTCATAGATGGATAAGTTAATAGAATCTTGGTTCTTCATAGATGGATAAGTTAATTCCTGACATTCACTCAAATGAAGTGCAAATATCATACAGACTAAAATTTTAAAGAACGTTACTTATTCTTTACTTTTCAATTAAATATTTGGTTTTCCTTTATGACTGACTGTATTTCATTTGAATACTTAGTATTACCAATTCCGAGTAAGGAAAAGCAGTGTACAATCATACTTTTAAATGTTTGTGGATAAAAATTAATCTGCAGATAAACAGATAGTATTTTACAAACTAAATCGTTACTTTCAAATGTAGAATTAAATAAAAAACCCACCAGCCTCATTTTTATTTCTCTCTTGTACATCAATAGAGCTGCCTCTGCCTCTGACTTTCTAAAAAAGAGCTACATGGCACAGGCCCATGTGCACAGAGCAAGGGAAGTCAGAACCCCCCAGGGAAGAAGTTTGGTTTGTTTTTATAGACACCCAAAACAGTGCTTCCCTCTTCTCAGGGGGCTCAGCAACATCACTACTTTGTCCACCAGTATAGCAAAACACTATTACATCCAGGCTATTTTTTGTTACTTTTGGAAAGTAGACATTTTAAAACATTGTGATTTTAGTAATCATCAAACACTAATCATAATAGTAACTTATTGCCAAGTAAGATGCATTAGAATTCTGTCATGAAAATACTAGCAGAATCAATTGGCTACTATTAGATCACTAAAAATATTTTACTAGGTTTATTTTCTCTCCTCTATCCTAACTATTAGGCTAAAAGGGAAAAAGTTCCTACTTAAATTTACTTAAGAAAAACTACTTAAATTAGTGGAATTTTTTTCTGCTTCCCAAGGTTTAAAAAGTAACCACTATTCTATATAACACAGATCTCAAATTCTTCTATCTAGAAACATAATGCAGTTCTTAAATAACTTTGCATAATTTATTTATAGCCACAGATAGCAATTTATATTCTAGCAATGGAAGCATTTACGAGCCACTAACAATTCTGTACTTTAAGTTCACCCTTGGTTAATGTTAACATGCGTAATATTCCGATGCATGCTATACACAGGTCTTCAGAGTACCTATTTCATAAAAAACTAAAAATCATATAAATCCCCCAAATCAGTGAGAGATTATCTTGTTTTGTGTAAGATACACAATCTACTTAATAACTCAATCATTAAGATATGCTTGCAAAAGTGGGTCTTGTATGGGAGATGAATGTAAAAATTACAAAATGGCTTTTACCAGTAAACCAGAGTTTCAATTAAGAATTTCCAATAATTTTCATGGAAATTTATATATAACTCATTATTTCTTTAAAATAACTTCTGACTGCCACTGTAACAACTGGAAATTAAAACCAAAGTGCAGTTTTAATTATCTCTTTAAGAAATTTTTTGAGGAAATAGTACTTGTTTAGTTTATCTCTACATACTTATAAGGGAGCCAAATACATAAAGAGTTGCGTTCATTCACTGAACCAACAACTACTAAATATGCTAATGTGTGCCAAGTACTATTCTGTGAAACAAAACTTGAGGAAACAAAAGAGGAAATGACAGGTCCTTGTCCTCATAGAGTTTATAGGGGGAGAGACATACAAATATAGTATTTACAGATACTAGAACTATTAAGAAAGAAAATAAATAGGATGATGTAACTTGGAAGGTGCTTCCCATAAGATAGTTATGAAAAGCCTCTCTGGGGGTTGACATTAATTAGAGCCAAGACCTAAAGGATGAGGAAAAAAATCAGTGATGTGACAAGCAGAGGAATGACTTTCAGGCAAAAGAAAAAGTCTACATGTTCCAGAAACAGAAAGAAGGCAAATGCATGCAATGTTAACATTTCTTTCCTATTCCTCTAAGATCAGCATGAATTAACAGTAAGAACATGGACTCTTCAATAAATAAGTTTGGATCTACATCTCGGCTATACCAATTTAATAACTGCATGTTCTTGGGCAGTAAGTTACCAAAATATTTTAAGCCCCTTTTCCCTAATCCACATAGTGTAGAAAATAAGATCCATACTTTATGACTCTTGACAAGAGTATCTTTGATAAACAAATAATACCCAATAAATTGTTCCTTGCTTCTTCCAAAACTGGTGTCACTTTTATCTTTTGGAACTTTAAACAAATACCATTTTCTCTTTAAATTTCACTATCTATGTAGAACATTTTAAATAAAATTATTTCAAATGTCTCTTAAAATGACCCTTAAAACAAAATTTTCAATGTCCCTTAACACAATCAAGTTTTCACGGCAAGTGATGATGTAAGCCCTCTCTCCCCCACCCTTAGGGTGATGATTTGTCACCCTGGGAATTCTTTTCTCAGTACTGTCTGTGGGGCATACAGCAAAGGTTACTTACAAAGGCTACCTCACTTCCGTGGGTTATCTCTCAAAAGGAATGAATCAATGGCTCAAGATTAGTAGCTAAAACTATTAATCTCACATTTGAGAAAAATATAAGTTAGGAAGAATCAGAGATTAATTCCTAGAACAGGAAGCTCCTAAACAATCGTGCTCAGAGAAAAGTGATCTCTTCATATTGGAAGGATGGTATGAAGGAAGGAAAGAAGGTTGAATAAATTATAATCTTTAAAGTAGAAACTATATGAATGTTCCATATTCCCAAATAAAAGTGACAAAAAATAGCTGCAATGTAATGAAAGCTGCTAAAATGCTTCCAGTTTTAATACTTCACATTTATCTTCATATCAGTAAAAGTCTAATTAGGGAATCATACAGGATTCTCATCAACTTTCAATATTTCAACATATTTTAGCTAATAAGTCAGAACTGAATGATGGCATGGAAGTAAAAAATTTTGGCTAGTGTCACAACTAGTTTTGTTCACAGTTAAAATTACATTAAACTTTAGAAAAACATTAATTCAAGGTTACGGTTTTAGAAATATAGATGGGAAGTTGAAAGACAACGGAGCACTTTAACTAACTTAATGTCTCTTTTAAATAGTTAAGCCTGTTTGTTTAGAATGAATAGTGAATAGAGAAAAAGGGTAGAGATGCTAACATATGAAGAATCTGCTATCTGTAAAGCAGTACATGGGAGCTCTCACAAGTTTTAGAAATAAAGTAAAATGGACAATCAAATCTAAGGAGATGGGGAAATCTCACTGTCCTACTTCCCTATAAATACATTTATAGTAATTGAAACTCCCATATTAACAAAGATGTAAATAAGGCTAAATGTCAAATTAAACAGAAAGCGTGTAATAATCATGCAATTATATATATATATATTTTTAAATTTTACCCTTAATAAATAAGCTACTGGTCAATTCATTGATCCATGCATTCGCTGGTGCAATATTCTACACGTGTCAATTACCGCTATTTGGAGGAAAAAGAAAAAGAATTCTTCTACGCCCTGTATCAATGCTATAGGAATCACACTGAAATTCTTCTGAATCAGAAGCAGGTCCTCACTAAATATATACACATTTGCCAAATGATATGCTGTCCTCAGACACATTACTTAGCAATTAATCTTGCATATGACAAAATTTTCATTCTTGACAGTTCTGGGGCTCACACTGAAGGCCTTTTTGTTAGAAGGATATATGGAATTAAGCCATGAAACATATTTAACAACCTACCATTTAGGATGTTTATGATTGTTGTCATATCATTGTTGACCCCTATCTATGGTAAGTAAGCGCATAGTAAAGTGTAACATTAAAAGATCTGAAATGCTAAAAATGTAACACTGTTTTCATAGTTTTAGTAACTTGTAATAAAGAAAAATTGAATTCCAGCATTTTTAGCTCTTCCTCCACAATAGACTGCTACTTATATCAGAAAATTGTAATCATTTTTTGATGTTGTTCCTATAAATACTTAAAACTGTTGAAAAATAAAATATCTACTTCTCTCCAGATAAATTTAATTCCTGGTACTAAGGAACTACAAGTCTAGAGGTGATTTAATACTTGTGACACATAATTCAATAAGTTAGGGTCAAATGTATTGATTTCTAATCTTTTCAGACAACTTCATTATTATTTTTTTTACAACTAATGTATATAACTCAACTACCAATCTTTTGGTGTGGGAAAACATGCTCATTTATTCTGTTGTAGGCTCTCAACATACAATATCTGGTTTCTTGGGTCCCCCCCCTTAATGAGCCTTAATGTAAACAATTAAATCTCACTTTACACTACATCAAATTTAAATAACAGCAAGAGACTGAGGTTTTCCTCCTCATCTTGCCATCTTTTAATCTGCTCACTACAACCCACTCTCAGCAACTTGAGAATCATCACAGGAGGGAGTCACTGTTGTTTAGAGCAAAATATCACATTCCTCAAATTGGGGGATGGGGGAGGGAGGGCAGCTAGGGTAAGAAAATGACTGTCAGCAGGGCTTTGGTTGATTTTTCAGTTTCTAGAGGAGGATCCTTTCTGGGACTATCATTTAAAACCTGAGGCTCCTCAGGCACTAAGCAATACTTAGGAGGCAACAGGAAAATGCTATGATCAAGCAACCCTGAGTCCCATCCAATGGTTCCTGTGGTTTGGAAACCTCAACAGCTTGCAATACAATATGAAGACCAACATGAGCTGCCTTTTGCCCATACTCAATTTATATGTGACAGGGCCTACAGCCAAAAAGGAATCAATCCTACACAAGGCGAAGATCAATAGCCTGGGAAACATACAAACTAATTTGGTTTTTTTTGAAGTGTAATTGATATACAATGTTGTGTTAGTTTCAGGTATACAGCAAAGTGATTCAGTTATACATACATATCTATTTTTTTTCAGATTCTTTTCCCTTATAGGTTATTACAAAATATTGAGTATAGTTCCCTGTGCTATACAGTAGGTCCTTGGTTATCTATTTCATATATAGTAGTACGTACACGTTAATCCCAAATTCATGTTCTTACACCAGCTAGCTCTAGCTGCTGATCACAAACAAATCATCTGAATTCACTGTTAGACCCTCCATAAAATGAAGAAACCCCTTGCCTTTGTAAAACCTATACAGAATATTGTTTATGAGAAAGTACAAACATGACATTGAAAATCATATTCCCAGCCTTCCAGTATTTGCTCATTTTTCTTTGTGACTTAGTACTTAGAAACCAGCATAGTTTTTATGTTATTTGGTTTTATGGGCAATTTTTTTTGTTTTAAAAACAAGGTCTGATTTTTTTTTTTTACAATAATGTGAATACAAAAAGGATCATTCATGTATTCACTTCTCCAACAAATATCTATTTAGTATTTCCTCTATGTATACACTGTGCTGGTTGCATGGGAGACATCAGTAGAAGTGAAAAGTGAAAGGTGACCTTGATTGGTCAAAAAATAAAAGTGCTATGAAAAATTAAATATTTCTTTTCTTTCTCTAGGGTTTATAAAAAGCAAATCCAGCTTTTTTTAAAAAGGCTTACTCACTCATGTTCTATTAATATAGTCATCTGCTGGGGAATTCATTCATTCATTAATTTATCCATTCATTCATCAAATATTTATTCATTTAAAAATATTGGCTGTGCCTTGCACTTTCCTGAGATCTAGGAATACACACTGGCAGAAGACATGGTCCCTGCCCTCGTGAAGCTACAATAAAACTACAAAAAAACGAGCTTTGAATCAAGATCTATTCGTTACATGAAAAGTGTAGCTACCTAGTAACTACTCAGTGAAATGTGCACGTCCTAAAATTAATGAGGCTATGTAACGAAAATGAGTGAGGCAACTGAAAAGCAATCATACATTTAACCGTCACCATCACATGTTGAAAGCAGTATTGTAAGACAAAATTTTTAAAAAAAAGAAGAAAAAGTACACTAAAGGCAAGCAGATTTTTAAAGCTAGAAACAAATACTCTCAGTAAGCACCTTTACTTCATAGTTTAGATTCAGCATATTCACCTCCTTCCAATCTAATAATTTCATAACTTATTAAGATGAGGAAACTGGACAAGGGAAATTAACTAATAGACACAGATCCAAGATCCAAAATCTTGGATTCCTAGAAATTATTTTTTTTCCCCCAAACCACCTCTTTTGTCATGTTACCATAGGACATTTTTTTTCCAGGTAACATAAAGACCCTAGTGACTGAAGCCATACAATATGTGATTATAAAATTTTGCACATTTAACAGAAATGTATTGCACATTGAACACTTTAATGTATGCTATTTAAAAAAAAAGCGTTCAAAGTAATAGCATGTCATTTGTTCTTTAAAATACTGAAAACCAAGTATTTTTTTAAATTTTATAAAAAAACACTAACAGATGTTCCAAGAAAATGTTAGTTTCTGGATGTCAGGATTTCAAATCCTTTTTAATTTTTTCTTTCTTGTTTTCTAGTTTGGATTTGCTTAGAATTCAATAAAACCATTAAACTACTTTTACTTTATATTTTTTAAAAGCCTCACACAATATTACAGTCCAAATGACCAAAAACCAACAACAACCAAAAAAATGAGCACTAATCAAATAATATTAAAAGTTTTGTTTTTTGTGGTCATTTTTACTAATAAGAGAATTTCTAATCATATGGGGTAGAAGAATGAAACATTTCAAGAATTCTACACAATAGAAACAAAAATAATGCTGTTCAATGGACACAAATATTTAAACACAGTATCTTTTCATAAAAATAAAAGAACATTTATGCACAATCATGTCAGAAAGTAGCAAATGTTTTTGAATAATTTGATGCTCAAATTATTAAAATATCATAAAACTCAGTTACTATATTTTACTTTACTGTCTTAAACCGTGTCCATTATTTACAACTTTATTGGTAGCATCATTTCAATTCTTGTTAATTATCAAAATCTGAATGTTCAAACGTAATTACTTAATAAACTCTGGACAATTAATTTCATAGAGGTTTATATCAAAACTGTATTTATTCAGTCAACACATTCCAACATGTGGAAAAATAAACAATGATAAACATTATATGCCTATAAACTCCATGGCATGTTAAAATAAAAACTCCATAGCAAACTGAAAATAAGTCATATCCAATTAAAAAATAAGCACTCAATTACAAACAGTCCTCTCATTCTACATTACATTCAGGGAAAAAAATGCTAAATGTGTCTACAGTTTATGAAATGTGTTTTTTAAACTTTGTAAATGATTTTTTTTTCAGGTCTTTGTACACTTGCTATCATTTTCAAAGGCACTAAAATTTTACTGGCCCTGATATAAGTAATCATCCCCAACTGTAGTAATTTAAGAAATAAGAACACTAAGTCAAATACTGACCCTGTTCCCATCTATTCAAGCTGAATCTCAAAAGGGGTGAGGATGTGCCATGCTTTGAAAGGCAGCAAAGAAAAGATTAAGGAATATGTAGTCTTAAGTCTTAGCTCTAAATATTTTTATAATACATCTGTTCTTGCCCTAAGAGTAAGTTTATAAAAATAGGAAAAATGATGTTTATTCTTCTTAGTTTCAGTTCCTCACACCACCAACCATAAAAGTATGTTGCACATAGTAAGAACTCAATAAATACAGCATTTGCTGAAAGAAGTAACAAATGAATTTATGAATAAATCAAGTTAAGGAGTAGTTGTACTATTGGTTCAATGGCATTTGTTCTATGTCCTAAGTGTTATTAGGTCTGGGTTTCTCCATTCTGACATATCATGTACTGAATTTCAAATTTCCTATATGTAGCCTCATTTAAACCAACATTGCCATTATTCCAGTAGAATAAGAGTAAGTTTCAGTGGCTAAAAATAACTGCTTATACCTCAGAGAGTTAGAGTATTATAATATTTAACATTCATCCTCCTTGATTTCCAGTTTCATCTCCCTAAGTCTAAATGTAGTCATATTAATCTTTACATTTCCTTATTTCCTTGTTCCAAACTAACCATTAATTTTACCATTCCCATACATTATCAAGGGCCAGTCTCAAAATACCAATATAACAGTAAAGATGTAGATGACAGCAGTGAGAGTGAAAAAGACTGATCGCTGTATAAACGCAAGAAAAGTTCTTCTAAGGGATCCAAAGATGGTTAGATCAAAGGTATATCTGGCCAATGATATTCTCTCTAAATATGTCACAACATGGATTTTTAAAAATTTTATTCATTTATTCATTAACTATTTAAATACTCTCATATATCCAGAGCACATATTTTAAAAATAGTAATATATTCAAATCAAATACAATCTTTCAGTTGTATGTTTACTGATTAGGAACAAAAGCACAGCACAGAAGCTGTCAATGGATGGTGAATCTGAATGAAGAGGGTGCCACCAGAAGGAACCATCTATGGGCTGATAGAGGCTTTTCTACTGATTGTCGACATAATGCCAAAATATGTAGTCAACGCAGTGAAAAAATAGAGCTAAGTAAGATGTCTGGCACCAGAGACAAAAAGCATATGGTAAATGCCTACATCTTCCACTTTCTCAATAGGCTGTCAAGGCATCAAACAGACATAGCCTGAGTGTGAATAGTGCATGTTCATTTATGAACCTTTTTAAAAGCCATTTCCTTTTTACACGTATGCACTGCTTAAATTATGGATGGCTAAATTGTAGGCACCATGCTATATACATATGGAAACATTCCAAAACTGAAACTTAAAGTGGATTTTCATTATTACACAAACTAAAGAGCATCAAGAATGTTGTATCAGACAGTCATGGGAATGAATGAATCTCATCTCTGCCTTTATTATTGATTTAATGCTATTGATTTAATGTACGTAAGTTTCCTCAGGTATAAAATTGAGAAAGTAATACAAACCCCATACAGCTGCTGGGAGCATTACCCACGACAATGAAGAGAAAACACCTAGCACAGTCCTTGATATCTAGAACAAGGCCAACAAAGGACAGCCACTGCTTTTAGTTTTAAATTAAAAGTACAAATTAGGGAGAGAAATTCAATACTATTTTTTAAATTCTGTAAGTATGGGCCACTGACAAGTCTGTCTAAGTCTCAGCTCCCTATCATTACTTATGTTTTTGATGGTAGTAACTTTATTAAACTGACTACACAAATTACACATCAAATCCATTTCTCTTTTTATATTTCTCAACTTGGTGAATTCATGACGCACCTTGACTCCCCACACTCATCACTCACCATTCCTAAATATAAACTGTCATTTCTGCCAGCACTGAGTTCACTCTAACTGAAAATGGTCTGCTCATAGGCACTGGTGAGAAGGCAAGGCCAACCCAACTATGAGATCTTACCAGCAACCGGACACAATTGATCAAGACATGGTTCTTGAACTCAAGGGAGTCAGACCATGATCCCAAGAGCAATGTATGATGTGGCTTCATGCAAAAACAGGAGTGAGGCAAATGAGTTTCTCTCTTTCTCAAGAATCTGAATTGGGAAACAGGGGGCAATTCCAGAATTAGAGAAAAAGTTGAAGTTGCATGATGCAACAAGGCTGGATGGAGTATACTAGAAGCTATCCTAAGATAAAACTGTGAGGGAACAGAAACTATGAGTAAGGCAAAGAGAGAAAAGATAAGGAAAAGAAAGAGTAGAGGGAAAGAAATGCCAACTGGTATTTGGGAGAAGAGCAGGCAGATACAAAGGGAACCCACTGCAAGTAAACAGTCCCAGAAACGCCTGCTACTCCAAATCTTGGGTCAGCGCTGGACATGATGACCAGTTTTCTTCCATCTTTCAAACTCCACAAGGGCAAGACAGCGAGGCAGTGTTACTCTCCATGAATCCCTGGGAGAATCTAGTTTATTTTATTCCGAAACATCCATTATTCTCCATTCCTTACCACCAACAAACTTTAATAAATCACTCCTTCCCTCATCAGTGATTTACCAAACCTCATCAATTCTACTTCTGAAATCTCATCCATTCATTCCTTTTTGTGTAGTCCCACTGCAATTTTTGCCAGTCTCTCATTCTTTCTCACCTAGATCACTGTGACAGTCTTACATAAGAAAAAGGGTACAGGGACTTCCCTGGTGGTCTAGTGGTGAAGGCTCTGAGCTCCCAATGCAGAGGGCCGGGGTTCAATCCCTGGTCAGGGAACTAGATCCCGCATGCTGCAACTAAGACCCAGCGCAGCCAAATAAATAAATAAATATTAAAAAGAAAGAAAAAGGATACAAATGGGCAGACCATAGGATGAATCCAGCTCACAGGTACATTTCATCTGCCCCCCTCAGTGCTTGAATTAGTTGCCAATATTTCAAAGTATGTGGATGTAACATTCAAAACCAATTTGGGTTTTCTTGGGGGAAAAAGAAAAGATCAACTGACAATATACTCACTTTGACAAAGGATCAAAATAATGACAAATTAATCACCTGAAGTAGCATCTGTCTACTTTAGACAAGCATGCATTTTCCAGTTTTGTTTTGTTTCTTTATACTCTGCCTGCTTCACTTTTCACGTTAATTGCCTGACCCCGCAAGAACTTATTCAAAGTTCTCTCTGCTTTCAGCAGTAAACCCATGCAAGCTAAATAAATACTTCTAAAATAAAAATCTATAATCACCTTTGAAATTATTCATTATCTGTTACCTACCTGATAAAATCCTAACTCATGATCTGGCCCATATTCTTCGTACAGTGCTATCTCTTGTCACCTCTCACCTTGCAAACACACTGGACCACTTGCAATTCACATTTTTCAGTGGCAACGTTTTTGCATACTCTAGTGCCCCTCCTGGAATGCCTCACTCTTCAGCTGGTCAATTATTATGTGTTCAGGCATCTCTGCCAGAAAACCTTCCCCTCTCTCTAGTCCCCTTGCAGGTGTCATAACATACCACAGTTTTTGTAAGGTTCATTAACGGCAAGAACCATACCTAGCAAACGGCATAATCCCAGCATGTGGCAGGTGTTCAATAATTACTAATGAATGATTTTTTAAACGTCGCTTTTCTAAGTGTCAGTAGTTATAAAAAGCAGGTATTTCTCCAATTTTATAATTAATAGAAAATGCAAACTCAAAAGTGAAATAATTCATACCAATTCACATAGCTAGTAAAAGTCAGAATTTGAATAAATAAACTTTATACTAAAATTTGCTCCCTTTGAATATATAAAGCCTTTCTCACTTCCATGGGAAACTCTGGTATAAATGTGATTTCACTACAGGATATGTCAGTGAAAGGAAACAGAAACCAAGTCAATACAAAAGACAATAATGTCTAATCCTAAATCAAAGCTGACAGGATAAATCCTGTGAACGGTTCAGCAGTATCACTGAAATGTGACTGGCTGTCAAAAAGCCATGACAACTTTCACAGTCCTAGACAAACTAGAAGAAACTTCATAAAAATCTTCATATTTTGAGCACTTAGTACTTCATTATCTTACCATAATGGAAAAATGATTAGAAAAAAGAAAATGAAAAAGCAATCTACAATGGAAAATGCAGTAAGAAAATTAAATGCCGAAAGGATAGGCAAAAGATAGATCATATACTTTTAAGAAAATTATTTATGACATCAAAAAAACAACAGAACTAATTAATGAATAATTTTGTGATTCAAGTTATGATATTTCAAGGAAAGTAAAATTATTATAAATGCTTCAAGCACAAATTAATTTGAGCAGTACTTAGCAAGAGCTTGTGATATAAATTCATAAAACAAAAAAAAATTCTAAATTTTGCTTTCAAACAGAGTACTATATTACACAAGAATTTCTTCTAAAAAGTGAAAGAAAATAAAACAGTTATATCATGTAGTAGTAAATCTTCCCAGTAAGATCAAAAAGTCTGAAGAAACAAACAAAAAAATATTTAATATTCCTTTAACACTTGATTTGCTTTCATTTTTTACAATCTTGGAAAACGTCACTGCTTAGTTTTTTTAAGACTCAAACATAAAGCCTCATTAAATGTTCTAGCTTAAAACACCACCCCCAGTTTTTTGCCCTCACCAGTATCTCAGGGCCAACAAAATACCGACAAGTACTGTTTTCAGTGCTTTAGGGAGTAAAACCCTTGAAAGCAATAATCTTCTTCACAGAGATGGATACAGATGTTTTCAGTGTTCTGTATGGCATCTCCTTTCCTCATAAGCACCTGCAGTCTTGCACTGTCCTGCTAGGCATTGCTAAAAACACCTGGGCAAGCTGTTTACTAAAAAACTAGACATAGGAAGAGATAAGGGATAATTAGCAAATAAAACTATTCCTGGCACTCTCTCTAAATTAGTGCAGAACTGAGCTCCAAGCCAGCACCTGGTGAAGGGAACTGCTAGATGTGATAATTCCAATTTACACATTCAGCACAACATTCTGTCTGCCTGTCAATTTGAAACAGTTTCCTATTCAGTGATAACAGACACCCCAAAAGAATGCAGTGTCGAAATGCTGACATGAATTTTTTATGCACCAACTAGACCCTCTCTCCTCTGGACCAGCTACATCTGCCTTCTTCACTTTTGGAATGGACTGACAGTTGGGTACTTTTTTCAACTGTACCAACAAAAAAATTGAAATTCATAAGATAAATTTAAAGTATTGGATCTTCCTGCAGAATAAATACCAATAAAATTTTCTTATGCAGTTAAGAAAAATAATTAAATGAAGTTGTAAAAAAAAATTCACTGTGTCAGTGGATCTTAATTTATATAGTGTGATACTTTTCAGCTGCCAAAACCATGAAAGTACATATTTCTACTAAATATAGAGTTAACTAATTTTTTTTTCTAAATTCACAGAAAGAAAGCAAGAGAAAGAGAGAGGGACAGACATACAGAGACAGCACAGTAAACTGGATATTCACTTGCAAATGCTAAATAAAAAAGAAACAGAAATTTAACTTAAATCTATGCAGGTTTATTTTCCAGATACTTTCATATGATCATATTTTGAAGAACAACTATAAACAGGCAATTAAGTCAAATGTTATATTCTTATTCACTTCATATTTAAATAACAAACATATGAACTGTGCTTATAAAGTACTGCTGTTTATTTTTTCTACATATATACCAGATTATATTCATAAATATCTCTCCCCATCACAAACTATCCCCTCTCCTTCCAGGTAGTCACGTGGATGGTTATTCATTTGTTCTAATAATGCAGCCATGGCACAGCTCAACCATTTCTGGAACTCCCCTCTCATGTCTACCCTATGAAATGGCAACATATTCTTTTTTTTAATGATGCCAAACTTACATTTAAAGAATGGAGTGACTTGCTAAAATAAATCATTCAGGAATGAAGTTGATAAAATAATGCTTCAATTCGAGAGACACCATTATTGTTATAAAACAAGAGGTGATAATGAACTATTCGATGTGATGCTCAGAAACTAGCACTTCTGAAACTACAAATCAATGCTGAGCATGTCAATGAAAACTCCTTAAGTTTTCTAAGCAAACCTTTTAATCACAAAGTATTTAAAGCTAGACTATTCAGTAGAAGTATAGAATATAGTGTTTTTTAACTCACCATTCTAAGCCAAATGCTTTCTTTTCCAAAATTAATGAGTATAGAAAATACTTCCTGTAGTTGCACTGTGCATTTACCTCAATTTCTACTAAATACAGAATTTTCATTTTTTTTCTAAATCAGAGACACAGTATGTTAAACCAGATAATCATTTGCAAATGCTATTTAAATAGAGAATAAAACATTCTGACTGCCAGTATACATACGTACACCCATATATACATATATAAACATACACATACACACATATCACACATATATATACACACATATATAATTAAAAGACACTTTATGAAGATTTCTCCAACAAAGCCATCAATTTTATTATAAGCTATAAACATTTTAATATTAATAGTAAAATCATTAAGAACATATTAACCAGAAAAGTAAAATATTTTCAAGTGTGATGTATAAGAGTATGTAAAATAACATTATAATGAAACACCATTTTCTATTATAAGGATAAATTTTCCTCCTTCTTATATCTAAGCTAAAATTAGAGAAGAATTTTCTAGTTACTAAAAGAAGTTCACAAGCCAAAATCACAAGAATGTTCTAAATGACGAGGGATATCCATTACTCATCATTTTTAACTGATGCCTTCATAACTACTTATTTTCTAAAGCTCTCAAACCATAGAAAGCAAATGGCAATATCAGCTGGGTTCATCACTGGATTTCAAGAAGGAAGCTCCATTTAGGGAATAGAAGCCACCATTAGCTGACTTAGTTAGATGTAAGTTATTACTATCCAGATAATTTAAGAACTATCAAAATCATCTAAGAACTGAGGCTGCAGTCAGCAACTAGGGTTTGCTACTGTTAAGTCTTAACGTATACTTAACACATACTCAGCTGTTAATCTCACAGACTCCATTCCTGCAAGCCACATACTATGGGTACAACTACATTAATTTGTTTTCCATATTCACAAACTCCCCACATTGTTTTTGGGTGATAATCAGTGAAACTGCTGTACCATGCATGAAGTATATATTTTAAATATTGCTTTGGTACTAACACTCCCTGACCACCTCTCAACTAACGGAAATATTTTTCTGAGTGCCCAGGCACTATGAAAAGGAGATATAAGAAGTGACAAAAAAAAAAAAAAAAGACTGAAAAAAATGTTTCCCTCCAGTCACATTTGTCATAGTTCACGCGCTCAATAATGACTTGTAGCTAGTGACCTACTCTACTGAACTGTGCTGCTATATAAATTCAGAGAATTCCCATTTAAATTCTCCCATTTAAAGTCTCCTAAAGGTACTAGGTAGTATCCTAAGGAACAAACAGGAACTGAATAGGGGGAAGGGTGGATTTCTTGTCATTATTTTTAAGGAACTTTTAGTGATATAGCCTGGCTGAAACAGAGGGAGGAAAACTCCACTCTGAAGTCAAAGCCAAGGTCCTTGAATTACATGCTTCACTTTTTAGATTTTAACTCTGTGAAAAACTTGTCATAGAACTGACAATCGAATAATGCATATATAAGTATGTAACTAACATATACTAGATGTTCAAAAACTGAAAGAAGGGGTAAAGAAGGGGGAGGAGAGAGAGAGGATGAAGAAGAGTTGAGGGGCTGGAGGATAACGAAGGGGAACTGAGAAGGTAAGAATGAGAACAGAGCTGCTGCCTCTTAACTCTCTTCACTAGGCTGGATTAACATTAAGCAGCTACGAGACTCTAATGAAATGTTAATGGTTAAGCTTCAAAATGGTCTTACTGATGCCAACAAAAGCTTTTTTATACTTTGCTCTATAACACAGATTAGTAAGGAATCAAAGTAGCATCTACCACTAACAGTCACAAAGTGGTTTCAGTCTAATAAAGGTATTCAAAATTACTGTGGGCTCTGTAATGGGGAGAGTATTTAGGAAGAGGAGTTAAATACGGGTTGTGTCTACTGACTGTAGCACAATGTCAACCATATTCTGTGTCCTTGCACTTCTTGGTATATAGCATTTCAAATCTATAAATGAGTCTCTGATTTGTGTTCACTTGAAATGCATTCCAAAATCCAGAAGAGGTGCTACTCATTCAAGTTATTTATTTGTATTTTTCTTTTAAGCCTATGTATTTCAAGCTGTCAAACTGTATATCAAGGATTATAAAGCAAATAAACATTACCTAGGAAGGTTTCCACTGACAAATTTGTCCATATCTTTAATGCTTCACTACTTCACTAAAACATGTAATCTTAAGACACATCGACATCTACATCAGTTTTACAATGTACAATTGATTTACAGTCAATCTTCCCAAAAGACCAAAATATTATTTAAAATTAAACTTAGTTCAATTTTTCTTTTTAACAAAATTACTAGAAACATTTGTTTGGGCCTTGTCAGGAAGGTTTCAATTTTACATCATTATGTTTTAACTTGCCTAATCAGTTGAACGAAAGTACTTCATGTAAAATGATTCTTTTAGTTGCCTTACCTACAAATCCCTGCAGGATACTATAATTGAAACTTACTCAAGTAAGTTAGGAATAATTAGGGCACCAAATTAAGCCAAACATAAAGTTAATTCAAATAGTCAGCTGCTGTCATTTAAATGGTTACAGAGTTTTATTGTTGCTTAACATTTCTGAATGCTTTTAAATGTACTTTGTTCCTTTAAGTCCATGTTTAGTATTTTAGTACAAACAGAAATGGGATCAAGACGCAAAGATTCACCAGCCTTTTAGACTGGAGTCACACCTATATCCAGTCTTTTGTCACTAAAGGTTTTCTACTCAATCTTTGCTATCAGTCAATTAACAACACAGCTGAAACAATGGAGTGACAGCTCTCAAAGGTAAGCTTTCTGGTAAATAAACCAGGATCACAGAATCTACAGTGAGTGCCATTAATGCAACAAAAGTAAGAGCTTTTGAAAGCTAACAGGGATAGTCTCTATTTGCCTAAACTCTAAAACAAAGCGAAGGATTAAACCAGCTTCCTGGGGTAAGCAAACAAAAGGGAAAAGATAATGTTGAAAACCCATACCTGAAGGAGGGGCTGCAAAGGCATGCCTTTAACTGCTTTATTGATGACTGCTAATCAGTGTTAACTGATAAATATAGTAAAAGTTAAAATTATTGTTGTGTTATTTCAGTTTTACAGTGTTCTGGGTAGTTAATCATTCTCAGCAATCATTTGTATTTTCAAAGGGAAATACTGATTTTTTTTAAAATGTAGGCCTGTGGCTGTATAACTTCTGAAGATTATTTGAAAGTTGCAGAGAGTTAGCAAGACTGGTCCTTCTGTAATACATATGTTACATATATTGCAAAATACAGTCAATCTTAATCCAGTTTTTAATCTGAAATAGTAATGATTTTAAAAGCTTTGAAATAAGTGATTTTTTTTTGATCATCACTATTAAGTTAAACAAGGCAGGAAAATACACCAATGATCTGAAGCTAAATATTAAGTTCTACAGAAAGAAAAATGGACCAGAAGTAAGTAGAGCTTGGCAAAGGAACAATCTTGGCAGGCCTGTTTCTGCATCAGTAAACTGAAAACTTCTACACTGCTAATCTCTAAGTTGAGATTCTAAGTCTAAAATTCTTCAATTCTACCAAAAAATTTTGTAAAACTATTTTGATCTCTGAGATACCAATATATGTTTAAAATTTGCTATTTACTTACTTTTTATTTGGCTTTAAAAAGATCATGAATCTAATGAACTTCATGAAGAAATAAATGTAATTTGTGATTTGTATTAGAGTAAAGCTAAAATAAATCAGATCAGTAACTTATCTTTATCTCTGATAGGAAAAGAAAATAAAATTATGTCCAATACTAATAATAAAGAAATAAAATCTTTGATTAAGTATAATACTATAAAGTGGAAAAATCGCTAGATCTTAAGCAGAGCTGTTTTTTGATAACCAGTTTACATTCAAGTACTCCCATCCTATACTCTTTTATGGTGTTAACATGCCAGGGTATTAATACTGAAGTGAAAATGACAACAATTCTTAGTTTTTAAAATATGTTGACTTTGAAAAATTAGTGAAATATAAACTTTTCCTAAAGGGGTTAATAATATACACTTTGCATTATATGATTTTGTAATGTTACTTTAAGTAATAACATTTATAGTAAAATGCTATTCAAATGATGTTTCCATGTAACAGAATGAAAGCAGGACAGATCAATGGGGAACAGAGGAAAATATTAGGGAGAAAGGGTCAGGCTGCATTGTTACTCAGGGATTTTTCAATACAAATCATCAGATAAAAGGTCAATAGAAAGCATATAAAATAGGACTAAAAGTGTAACAAAATACAAAAATGTGCAGTAAAAAGTTGCAAGGTAGCTTAGTTCCTTTTTTAAATGAAATGAATTATAAAACTGAAAGTGATGTTATTTCTATATTTCAACTGTGTTGTTAAGGTAAGAAATAAACCCCAATTTGCAAAGGTAGAAATCACTATCATGAAAAATCTGATTTTCTAGACTAAACATTTTAATACCTAAAACTCCTTCATACAGATGTCCTCTCACAGACCAGCGGCCTCAGCATCACGTGGGAGGTTATTAGAAATGCAGACTCTCAAGGATCATCCCAGATTACTGAATCAGAATCTACATTTTAACAGGATCCCCAAGTGAATTATATGTAAATTTTGAGATGCACTGTTATAGATAAAGAAGATTAAAAACATCCAGCAAGACCTCCCTTAAACTTCTTCTTCTCCTGTAAACATCTCTTCCTGAATCTTCCTCTCCCTGTATCAAAATATACATTCTCCTTTGCTGATGAGCCTCTCTATCCTTGCACTGGATCCCATTTCCTTTCTTCCTGCCTGGAAACAAATTCAGGTATTCAACACATCTACTACAAACAACCAAAAAAGAAGATTATAAAAAGTACTTTCCTTAAACAATAGAATACACTTAACCGGCACCACCTGTCTCCTTCACTTTACTTACAACTTTGGAATCAACCTGCTACCACCAATCACCTCGTTACAGCATTCTGTCATATAAAAGTGGGTGTCTTAAAATCCAGCAGAGATTAGAGAAGCATTATTCATAATAACCAAAAAGTGGAAACAACCCAAGGCCCTATCAACTGATGAATGATATACAAAATATGGTATAGCCATACAGTGGCATGTTATTTGTCCATAAAAAGGAATGAAGTACTGATACATGCTGCAACATGGATGAACCTTGAAAACATTCTGCCAAGTGAGAGAAGCCACACACAAAGGACCACACCTTGTATGATCTCATTTATATGAAATGTCCAGAACAGTCAAATTTATATAGACAGAAAGTAGATTGGTGGTTGCCAGGGCTTGGGGGCATGCGAGGTTAGGGGGATAACTGCTACAGGGTATGAGGTTTCCTTTTTGGAGGGATTAAAATGTTCCAAAATTAATGTGGTGATGGTTGCACAACTCTGAATATACTAAAAAACACTGAACTCTACAGTCTAAGAGGGTGGATTGTATGGTATGTGAATGATATCTTAAGAAATCTGTTACCAAAAAATCCATGCTCTTTGAATACATTATATCCCTCATTTGGCATTTACAAAAAAAAAAAAAAAAATCCAGCAGAGATCTCTCTCCCCACAACCACCAGCAATGCCCTATCCATCCTTTTCATTGTGTTTGACTAAGTTATTAAGTCCCTGACTTAATAACATATTATATTGACTCTAATCAAAACCTGAATTTAATATCAGGCATATGTACCACCTGGTTTAGATTTTAATACTACAAAGAGAAAAAAAAGAATCAGGAAGGGGAGAGAGAACTAATGATTA